>NC_139247.1:39288419-39676229 GCF_977018435.1 Lepisma saccharinum | reverse complement strand
GAATACAAATTATGTACTTCCAAATTATGTAACCTTCTCCACTCATCTGTCTGCTCATCTGTTTTAGGTCCAAATATTTTCCTAAGGATTTTATTTTCAAATACTTTCAATTTATGTTCCTTTTTCAATGTAAGGGACCAAGTTTATTTACTGTATTTAACTTTTATTTTTTGTAATTAACAAAAATTAAAAGCTTATACTGTAGTTATTATATCTTTTTCTATCAGCTTATTTTGAAATTAATATTATTAGGTATAGTCTTTGATTTATAACTATATTGCTTTTTTTATCAATTTATCTAAGAGTACACGCAGACAAACACATGTGTTCACACTTTTATGTAAATAGATATGCCATTTTTCAATATTTTAGTATGAAGATTGCACTTTAGCTATTTAAGCAAGGGTAGGAAAGGTAGGATTTCTGAGAATTTGTTGCAGGATTTTGTTGTCCAAGTATAGATGAGAACTGAGCTGGGAGACTGTTTTGAACCTTTTCATGAGAGTTTGCATGTGAACTGTATGCAAATTGAGCACTATTGACTGTGCATGCTTCTAAGTTTTGCTGTTATTTTACATCAAGTCTGTGAGACTGTAGTCACTTTTCCCATTTCAAGTAGTTTTTATTGATTGTATTTGTATATGTTGTGGGGACTTAGCAGTTTCATGTTATGAGTCAGTTTGTTGTAGAATATTTTTACATGATTGTTTTGAGATATTGAGTGTCTGCTGTTTTACTTGTAATTATTTTCCTTCTTGTGTTGTGTATTTGACTATATTTTGTCCAAGTTCGTAGTATTTAGAATAATTGTTATTGACTTGTAGATGTAGGGAGTAATAATCCTTTGCAAGATGCCCTATACTTTAGTCTGAATATTATTCTTAGTGTTCACTTTTGAAGCCTTAGTATTCTGGTAGTATTATTAATGTAGAGGTAAATTAGGCTGAAACGTAGGCATTTTTTCTTATAAATTATACTCACTTAGTTGTTTCAGCAGGTAGAAGTTGCATGATGGTTTACTGCTGATGATGTTCATTTGCTCTTCTTATGTACTACGTATGATGTAGCTTACTTGAGTAATTGGAAATATACTACTGAAAAAAGGATTGCTTGTCTATTTTATTCCTATGTTGTTGAGTTTGTCCAAAAGCAACCCATGTTTTTTTTACTCTATCCTATGCCTTGGAAGAATCTAGATATATTGTGTTTGCAGTTTTATGTTTCTCTAAGGTTTCAGCTATGTAGTTTTAAACTGTGCTATGGGTGTGACTATTAATTTCTCTTTCTGGATGCCATGTTGGTTTCTGTGTATTCTTCTTGCTGCTTGAATTTGACTTAGGTTGTTTGCTTTTTTCTTAGATCTTTATTTGTTCAGTATTTTTTATTTTTTTAATATTCTTTTACATAAAAAATTCAAAGTACATTGTTAAAGTCAAAGTGTGTTAAAATTCAATTTTTAAAACTTTAACTTTGAAAAATTGAATTTTAACACACTTTGACTTTAACAATGTACTTTGAATTTTTTTTAATTTTAATTACTTTAATTTTACATTAACTAATATATTTTATTTTAACAACAAAAGAATTTACTCTAGTATAAAAACTTCTACTAACAAAAATGCACTATTATAACATTCAATTTTAGAAAATTGTATTTTTAAAACTTTAACTTTGAAAAATTGATTTTTAATTACTTTAATTTTACATTAACTAACAAATTTTACATTAACAACAAAATAATTTGCCCTTGTATAAAAACTTCTACTAACAAAAATATACTATTATAACTTTTAATTTTAGAAAATTTTATTTTTAAAACTTTAACTTTGAAAAATTGAATTTTAACACACTTTGACTTTAACAATGTACTTTGAATTTTTTATGTAAAAGAATATTAAAAAAATAAAAAATACTGAACAAATAAAGATCTAAGAAAAAAGCAAACAACCTAAGTCAAATTCAAGCAGCAAGAAGAATACACAGAAACCAACATGGCATCCAGAAAGAGAAATTAATAGTCACACCCATAGCACAGTTTAAAACTACATAGCTGAAACCTTAGAGAAACATAAAACTGCAAACACAATATATCTAGATTCTTCCAAGGCATAGGATAGAGTAAAAAAACATGGGTTGCTTTTGGACAAACTCAACAACATAGGAATAAAATAGACAAGCAATCCTTTTTTCAGTAGTATATTTCCAATTACTCAAGTAAGCTACATCATACGTAGTACATAAGAAGAGCAAATGAACATCATCAGCAGTAAACCATCATGCAACTTCTACCTGCTGAAACAACTAAGTGAGTATAATTTATAAGAAAAAATGCCTACGTTTCAGCCTAATTTACCTCTACATTAATAATACTACCAGAATACTAAGGCTTCAAAAGTGAACACTAAGAATAATATTCAGACTAAAGTATAGGGCATCTTGCAAAGGATTATTACTCCCTACATCTACAAGTCAATAACAATTATTCTAAATACTACGAACTTGGACAAAATATAGTCAAATACACAACACAAGAAGGAAAATAATTACAAGTAAAACAGCAGACACTCAATATCTCAAAACAATCATGTAAAAATATTCTACAACAAACTGACTCATAACATGAAACTGCTAAGTCCCCACAACATATACAAATACAATCAATAAAAACTACTTGAAATGGGAAAAGTGACTACAGTCTCACAGACTTGATGTAAAATAACAGCAAAACTTAGAAGCATGCACAGTCAATAGTGCTCAATTTGCATACAGTTCACATGCAAACTCTCATGAAAAGGTTCAAAACAGTCTCCCAGCTCAGTTCTCATCTATACTTGGACAACAAAATCCTGCAACAAATTCTCAGAAATCCTACCTTTCCTACCCTTGCTTAAATAGCTAAAGTGCAATCTTCATACTAAAATATTGAAAAATGGCATATCTATTTACATAAAAGTGTGAACACATGTGTTTGTCTGCGTGTACTCTTAGATAAATTGATAAAAAAAGCAATATAGTTATAAATCAAAGACTATACCTAATAATATTAATTTCAAAATAAGCTGATAGAAAAAGATATAATAACTACAGTATAAGCTTTTAATTTTTGTTAATTACAAAAAATAAAAGTTAAATACAGTAAATAAACTTGGTCCCTTACATTGAAAAAGGAACATAAATTGAAAGTATTTGAAAATAAAATCCTTAGGAAAATATTTGGACCTAAAACAGATGAGCAGACAGATGAGTGGAGAAGGTTACATAATTTGGAAGTACATAATTTGTATTCATGTCCAGATATTATTAGAATGATTAAATCAAAAAGACTTAGGTGTGTAGATCCTGTGGTACAAATGGGAGAGGAAAGAAGAGTATACAGGATTCTTGTTGGGAAACCTGATGGTAAAAGACCAATAGAAAGACCAAAACAAATATGGAGGGATAATGTAGAGATGGACCAAAAGGAAATTGGTAGGGAAGGAAAGGAGTATATAGATTTGGTCAGGACAGGGACAGATGAAAGGCATGTGTTGCTGCAGCCATGAACCTTCGGGTTTAAGAAGGCTAGAGAGTTAGTTAGTTATACATTAAATAAGCATAATATTTGAATTGTAAGTAGAGAATATAACAAATGTACAAAGCATTGTGCGAAAACTATGTCAACTTTCCATTATAAGCAGAAAATTAAACCAGTTTGCCTTAGAAATACATTTTAAAATAGCCCAAAATAGCATGCGTAATAGAAAATTAAGAAAACTTTCTGAAGCATAAAAGTACTGACTAGTGCTGAATGAATCAATTACTGTAAAATATTATTCTCTGATTCAAGTAATTTAACTGTATCTTTTGTGTGTAAAATATAATTGTTAGTTGAACTGATAACTACAAATATTAACTTTATACGCCTTGATACACTCTAAATAACATAACTTTGATATATAAATTAGTAACAATTTGTTAAAATTAAGTTAAACTTTAGAATTGTTTTCTTAAATAAATATAAATATAAAGTAAAAATAATAAACAAATAATTCCTTCTTTTCCTATTTAAAGGATGCCAAACAGTGTAAATCAGTTGTTAGTGGCTAAATAACATAAAATTTGAAGGCAGTAACAATATTTTTAAAAAATACTGCTTTTTACCTAACTTTGTAAATTAAATACTAGTACATTTTGTCAAATTATAAATAAAATATACCTATTTCTTTGGTATTTGTACTAAAGTGAAGAAAATATTACTAAAACTTGGCTAGTACAGTAAATCTAAGAGTTTTAGCTTTATTTGTCCGTAACTGGATATAATTGTAACTTGTTAATCTCGCCAAACACAATCTTTACCTCAATTTTGGAAGCTAGCTGAACTTTAGCGTTTCGAATTACATATAGTGAAGGCCTCTATAGTGGAAAAATACACCTAGTCTGTAAAAATTTGGAAATGTTGTCTCCTTCTCTGTCGAACCAGACCAAAAGTGTTCTCAAATGTTTCAATATATTTCTTAACATAACTAACTTTTCAAGAAAAGAATACCTTGTGCCCAGATAGCTTAGTTGGTATAGCGTTAGGCTTTTAACCTATCTGTCCAGGGTTCGAGTCCCTGTCTGGGCGATTACAATTTTTAAATTTTGTCATCGGATCTTGCGCAACAGTAAGTCGTAAGTAAGCTTTTAAGTTTCTCAAATATCAGCATCTTTAGCTAACAGTACAGCATAACCATTATTATTATGATAGAAAAGTTCTGGTGGTAGAACCTACACCTACTGTAATATCTCTGTGGTATTAACTTACATGCAGCCCATAACTTTTGGGACTGTTTCTCCTCCGTTACATTTCCTCGCCATTTACCCTTTGCGTCGCGATTAGCCTCAGAAGCAAAAAAAGCGAAATCTTATATTTGTTCTTTTTATATCTCTGAAACCACCTATACTATAGACCTACATTTAATGAATTTTGCAGTCTTCCTGTTTGATCTGTTAAATAATCCAGTCAATAAAAATATACTTACATAGAAAAATATGTTTTTCAGATACTTTAATCGGGTAATCTGCTTTTGCGTACTTCCTCAGAAATATACACAATCAGTGTTCTTGATACATTTAGCACCTGATATAGAATAAGTCGAAGTCTAGTTAGAGTTGGCCTGTAAGTGCTTCTGGTACATGTAGTTACTTGAAAAAGCAAATATTGGGTGTATAAAAAATAGCATTCTTGTGAAACAGTAAAAAATCAACCTCATTTCCTCGTAGCATTAGCTGTAAATGCTTCTTGCAGGTTAACAAAGCTCTGGCGTGTGGGCCTACATCACCTACAATCCTTTGTAAGGTTCGTGTTGTCCTATAAATTGTCGATATACATGCTAAGTCCCTAGTTACAGCCTAAGCTTTTAGCTTCAATAAATGTATTTTAGTCCTCGGAGACATATATTGATCTTAGAGTAAAAAATAAACCTCGTATAATAAACCAAATGGAAATAACCCAAGTGTTGATGCACCCAAAACACCAGTAATACTTCAAAAATACCTTGAAAAAGGCTATAAGGCTAAATTATTCTTCTAGCATAGAAAAAAAGTTTAGCAAGTGGACCTATGGTCCATATAGTCAGGCGTCTGTGAACTTCGTCTTGTCCTGTGAATTGAGAATATATTGATAAATGGTTATATATATTTTTTAAAAAAAGAAACAATGTTGGTAAACGTCCAGTTATGGACCCCTCGGTAAAGGGATTTCAGTCTTTATAGACACACAATAATTTTCGTTACACTAAAAATTTGGCCTCGTATAAAAGTAAATAGTCGAAATGATAAACATTTCGTGTACTTTATCCAGTAAACCTTAGCTACAAATACAATAACAGCGTTACAGACATAAAAATTAAGCAAGCTTTGATATTCTAGTAGCACATAATAAATATAAAATATCCTTTAAAATACTCTGACAAATAGTTGTGGGTTATCTGAAATGAAAATTTTCAAGCCCTCTCTCTGCATAAATAGGCTCTAGAATTCACTAAGCCTCAAAATAATATTGGGTACATAAAATAAAAAGCAGATGGTCTATGGATGAAGCCCTTCCTGATATATTTAGAAAACTTTACCTAGTATAAAAGTAACAAAATACTCAGCAAACTCTAAAATAAACAAACTTTCCTACATAGCAGGCGTAACCTGACCTAAATAAATACATATAGAAATACAGAACCAAAAATAGCATAGTGGAAATCAGTAAACCCTAATAATAATAATAATAATATATTCTGTGGCTTACATTTTAGCTAAAAGTACTTTTTTTTAGTGTTTTTTGAAAAAAATTAAATAAATACTAAACTCTAAATTAAAAATTTGTAAATGTATATATGATACAAAACAAAATAAATACAAATTAATACATACCCTGCAAAAAATCAATAAAAAAGTTGAAAACCTCTCTTTGTGCATCCAAAATATAATAACAAATCCTTCCTGACTGGATTAAATTGTGTTATTTGAGTAATAATAAGCCTAAACTTGTAAAATATACAGATAGAAGTTGAGAACACACACTTTGTGTGTCGAAAATGCGACTAAAAGTCTTTCCTGAACAGATAGAATTGTATTATTTTGGTAATAATAAGCCTAAACTTGTGAAATAAACAGGTAGAAGTTGAGATCACACACTCTGTGTGTCGAAAATGCGACTAAAAGTCTTTCCTGAACAGATTGAATTGTATTATTTTGGTAATAATAAGCCTAAACTTGTGAAATAAACAGATAGAAGTTGAGAACACACACTTTGTGTGTCGAAAATATAACTAAAAGTCTTTCCTTAATAGTATAAATAGTGTTATTTAGGTTAAAAATAGGTACAAAATTGTAAATAATAAGTTAAAAAGTTGTAAAAAATGTCTTTGCGAGTCCAAAATTTAATAAAAAATGTTGCCTGAATAGTACAAATAGTGTTATTTTGGTAAAAAAATTAACATAAAATTGTAAAATAATAAGTTAAAAATTGAAAAAATGTTTTTTGTGAGTCCAAAATTTAATAAAAAATGTTGTCTGAATAGTACAAATAGTGTTATTTTGGTAAAAAATTAACATAAAATTGTAAAATAATAAGTTAAAAGTTGAAAAAATGTCTTTGCGAGTCCAAAATTTAATAAAAAATGTTGCCTGAATAGTACAAATAGTGTTATTTTGGTAAAAAAATTAACATAAAATTGTAAAATAATAAGTTAAAAATTGAAAAAATGTTTTTTGTGAGTGCAAAATTTAAAAAATGTTGCTTGAATAGTACAAATAGTGTTATTTTGGTAAAAAATTAACATAAAGTTGTAAAATAATAAGTTAAAAGTTGAAAAATGTCTTTGTGAGTGCAAAATTTAATAAAAAATGTTGCCTGAATAGTACAAATAGTGTTATTTTGGTAAAAAAATTAACATAAAATTGTAAAATAATAAGTTAAAAGTTGAAAAAATGTCTTTGCGAGTCCAACATTTAATAAAAAATGTTGCTTGAATAGTACAAATAGTGTTATTTTGGTAAAAATAAGGATAAGCAGTGAAAATGTTTGACAAAGTCAAATTTTGGTAAAAAATAAACTCAAAATTAAGTTAAATAGCACACAGTAACATACATTTACTACCTAAATCAATAATCAAAGGGTCCTAGGTTCGTTACCCCGTGATAAAAGCAAATGGTGAAAAGTGTAGGCCCCGTCCCTAATAGCTCTCCCTTCTTCATAGTACAGATAAAAAAAACCTGCGCTAAAGCGTCCTGTGCCTTGGAGGCAAACCTGAGCGGAATATTAATTGGCGGCGGAAACCGCATAGCTTCAGAGATTTGACCCTTGCTGCTTATTTCCAGACATCCTTTGTTGTCTGGTTGAATCCCTCCCCTGCCCTACGGCATTGCATAGCTTTCCCCTGTTCTTGCGTACTGGTTAACCTTAAAAAAACCGGTTCTAAAATCTACCGACGCGTTCTCTGATTGGTGATTCAGATTCCTTCTTTGTTCTGACGTTCTGACGTCATTTGACCTTGACCGCACATCTCCCAAATTCCTTTCTCGTCTACCCTCAGCGCAGAGCGCGGAGTTCACCGTCTTCTGTCTAGCGTGTTGCACCACCGTGTTTCATAATAACATACATTATTACATAGTACTAATTAATAATATTACATATCGCGGGTTCGAGTACCGGGACCGTCCCCAATCGTAATTGGACCTGTACCTACAGCCATTACCACCGTTCATAGCGGTTCATAAACCATAGAAAACTTATTTTCAATATTATAAACATTAATATTAACATTTTATACATTACATACTTTGCAGTAATGAATATAAAAACATATGCATAGCGTTTAGTACCTCTAATTACCTTCTATATACATATTTTTCATAAAATAAATAAATATATATTCATAAAAAGTTATAAACATGCAAATACATAAATGTAAAGTACTCTAAGTACATGCAAATGAATTCTAAGTACATGCGAATTAATTAAAACCAGTGCAAATTAATTAACACCCGTGCAAATAAATTGCGAATATTAAATAGCGACAGACGTTGGCGGTGATCCCATCTACTTCTGTTGTTAGTTGGACCTACTCATGCACATGTAATTTCGATGATAACGTTTCTGGAGGATAAATTTTGATCGGGAGGTTCTGAATGCGAAATTAACCTGGACGACATTCAAGGAATTGAAGTGTGCTTGGGTCCGACGCCCTGATGGGGTGTTGGCTTGAATAAGGTGCGTTGCCGGCTGGTTGTCTGGTTGTATATGAGGAACTATCTTCTTAACTAAAACCCTTACCTTAAAGTGAAAAAGTGTGTAAAGAATCCTTTGAGAAAGATTAAAGGTGCAAGGTTGCAAATGGGTTGCACAGTACACAACACCTTAAATAGGTAAAGGTAAAGTTCCCGTGCATACAGAAACGTGCCATGAAGGAACGTTTAGGGCCCCACACATTCTCGATCTCGGCCATTTTGTAAGTGATGTGATTAGCAACACGCTCCGGCCGGCTACCCCCCCATTGGTACCAATTGGTTTGATGCTGGATGAGCCACAGAGCTACTTAATGCGGGGAAAAATTCTGACCTTAGATAATCCACCTCAGAAATCGAACCCGGGTCTCCCGCGTGGCAGTCAGACGCCCCACCGACTAGGCCACCACGCTTCTTTAAAATGGTAACGTTACATACACGACATACCGGAGGATCCAGCCCCAATTAAGCAAATGACCATGGCTGTGTCCAATTCGAAGTCTGGTCGAAATGACCTGTTCTTGACGGGAGAGACGGTGCGAGGAATGCCATGCATTCCTTGGTAACACATCTTAATTAGCAGTTCGTTAAAAATCTATCAGGAATAAATCTGGGGGATATGCCAATGTGTTGATTGTTAGCCCGTAAGGACATCGCGGTTATGCAGTGAATGCAGCTCCAATTTGCTTTCTTCTTTAAAATCCTCGGCTGTGGCCTGTATTTAACCCCTTTTCATTGGATTCATAAGGACTTCACACAGAGAAGCAATCAGAGAGAGGGTTGTACTGACTGGGTGTTTATGCACTATGTATGCTACGCCCTCCCTTGCCCGGGAAAACAAATGCTACCACTACCTAGATAGAGGCGGCAAAATCTCCCTCGGACAAGCGAAATAGCGTTACGGTCCAGGTTAAGTTCGTGTGTAGGAACCGGTGACCAACAGTGCATAGTGATAAGCCATATCGAATAAAAACAAAGACATATGTACTTCCAAATTACCACCTCTTTACCTGTAGCCGGGAAGCGGCTAGCTGCATACCTGAAAATCACGGGTAGCGACATGCATACGAAAATGATATAGCCCAAAATTAACATGAAAATAAAAAGTATATTCTATTCATAACCAACAAAAATGGACTTATTACAGGTCCCCACACTTGCACTCTCACATTCTCTCTCAGATTCAATCCTCATGGGGTCATCGACACAAGAAATTATACATGACATGTACAGGTTTTATGACGACAAGCCCTAATTATTGCATTCTCAATTAATTTTATCTTACTTTTTGTCTAATCAGGTCATTTGTGATTTTGCTCCAGTGCTACTTAAATCCTAGCCAGCCCTTACTTAAGTTCACCTTTTGTTTTTAAAAAAGAAACTAGTCGGCGCGGTGACCATACATTACTTGACCAGTATAAACAAAGGCGTCTCAACGGCAATTACATTCACGTGGGCGGACGTTTTCCTTTTACAAGACCTCACGTGGTTCCAAACATAACAAATAACCTCCGTTGAGTGGCGCAAACATATACTCTCTAGCAGGCGGGACTTAAACACTTCGCCGCGACGAGCAATTCACATTACCAGGCAAATACTTTAACAAATAATCACATATGCGACCGGACATAGCTAGCAGCGACACAGCGCTGACACATAAAAATGAACAAACCTCAAGTAGAATATGCAATTAAGCGGGCGGCGCTTTACTCTAATAGTACGCACTTTAAACAAATACAAAGGAGCACAAACAACAATGAATTTAAGATCATAAAAAAAAATATCACAAGGAATACGAAAAATTGACCTGAGACGAATAGATTACAAATGACAAGCGCGACGGGAGTTTGGTATGAAGTTCGAGTTGAGTGGGCGTTTTCAAAATGTCGACGAATTTCAAGGGCGTTCTCTAAATCAATCGGGCCGTCACGTGTTAAGGTTCACACAGATGAATACTTTACCATCTCTCAGCTTCCGGGGTGCATCCTGGCGTCTTTACGGGTGATTGAAAACACATAGTATCCACGCGAAAGGTTTCCTTGGTCGTGACGATGAAGATGCAAAAAGGGTTCAAACACCTAGTTCCCCGGCTCCTCTTCCTCTCGGGATCGGTGGATCTCCGTGGTATGGCGCGGTTCGGACGTCGCATCTGAGCGGGCGTCGTCGGCGTCGTCGGGGCGTCAACATCTCTCTCTACGTCTCTCTGTCGCGGTTGGTAGGCGTCGTCGGCGTCGTCGGGGCGTCAACGTGGCGGCTGGTAGGCGTCGTCGGGGCGTCAACGTGGCGGATGGTAGGCGTCGTCGGCGTCGTCGGGGCGTCAACATCTCTCTCTACGTCTCTCTGTCGCGGCTGGTAGGCGTCGTCGGGGCGTCAACGTGGCGGATGGTAGGCATCGTCGGCGTATCAATAGGGCGGCGTTCGACGTTCTCTCTCTCTCCATGGCGGCGGATAGGCATCATCGGCGTAGCTTCTTCTGACATCGGGCGAATCGACGTAACGCCCCCATCTCTCTTCTTCCTCTAGCCCGCCATAGTTTCCGGTATTCCTCGTTTCTCAAAAATTATAAATGGCGTAAGGTAATCACGGAAACACGGTTTCGCTTCAACTTCCCCCAGCGGTTGAGGTAGGCGCACTCGTGTAGACTTACTGCCTATCACACACACTGGTGTTCGCACAACACAACAAAGTCCACTGTACACGAAAGGTAGCACGAAGGTGCTCTCGTTCCAAGACTCGCGGCAAAACTGTATATGGAGAGGTAGCACGGAGCTCCTCTCGCTACAAGGATCGCGGTAAGACTGTGTAACGAAAAACCATGTCCTTCGTTTTATTTGGATTTTGAAAAAGGACGCTAGGCGCACGTTGGAGTGACGCTTCCGAAGAGGTTATTCCACCACGCTCTATTGTCTCCAAACTAGGACGTACCGTGTCCGAAGTTGACTTGTGCGGATTAAGCTTCCGCCTGGCTGTCGCCCATAGCTCAATTGCAATCGCAATTAGAACCGATTTGATCTGGCGTCCGTAATTGTCGCTTGATCGTGACGAAACTCCACACATCCGTCCTTGCACACATGCCGCTGCGCTGGTATAAGTTTCACATGAATCTGACCGTTGGAAACCGAGATATTTAAATGTTTGTCATTACGGTCGAATTTCCTAAGCTTTGGACGCATAGCGTGACCCTTCAGGTGCTCGCCCTTAACACACGCGAACGTCTCGTTCCTCCCGTCGGCTTGGCAAAAATCAAATATGTAATCTTACAAATTAAAACACTCAACACTTTGAATCAACACGTCTTTTTACCGCTACATACATGAATAATAATGATAATAATAATAATGACGGTAAATCTGACTGTCACAACTAGATCATCATTTGCTTAAAATAATGTATAGTTTCTTGATTGTGGTGTGTCAGAAAATGTTTCTATGCAATCTATGTTTAGCAGTGGCGTACGCAAGGGAGGGGTTACGGGGTTTAACCCCCCCCCTTGAGCTTGTGAATTACTATGGAAAATGTGTGAAAAAATTCAAGATGGCCAATTTATCACAGTCAAAGATTTGCGACAATACTATTACTATTTCTACTACTACTACTATTAATAATTTGAATTATTATTTCTATGCAGCACGGAGGAAAGCACTGCATTCCAAACACACGCGACTTTCAGAGAGAATGCCTTGAAAATAAATACGAATTCTTGAAAATAAAATATAAGGGTAACTCTAGTCATCTTGTTGACCAGACAATTATTCAAACGACAATAAGCTTAACTATTGCAAAATGTTTTGTTGGTAAGAACAGCGAGACAATCCAGATGTGAATTATCAGGGACATTTATGCGGGGAAAAAGCCGGAAAAATTCCAACCAATTCCGGGAATCGAACCGTTGACCACACAATTATTTCGTAACAAAGAAATTAAAAAATGCTCCCAGAATTTGATAAAAATGGAATGAATATAAAGTAATTTCGTTGTATTGCTTTCATAAATACTATATTTATGTAGATCTCTACTACTTAATAGTCGTAGTGGTATTAGTAGTATTATTTGTAGTAATTCAGATAAATAATTATAAGTATTATTAATTAATTACGGGAGTATTATTATTTAATTAAAGTATAATAAGACAATAGTAGTGTGAATTTAGAGAAAGTTTTAGACATAACCCCCCCCCTTGATAAAATCCTGCGTACGCTACTGATGTTTAGAGATAGTAACAGGTGGTCATGTTAAAGTTGTCCTATTCAGAGCCCTCTGGAGCCCGTGAGCCCAGAAGAGACCATACGGACAAATTTTCACCACCAGGTGGAAACGTGGCGCTGATATCTGGTGTTATCTAGGGTTATTCACGTAGACAGTGCATACTTTTCGAACGACATAAATTAAAAAGAAAATTTTGCATGCCCGATTTCCGGTAACTGCAATTTATCGCCACATTTTCATCTGGTGGTGAAAATTTGAAGTATTTTTTTTTTCAATCCGGTGGTACAAGGATTTAGAAACTTTATATCAGGGCTCAACATTGACATTTTCACGAAACGGGTTGCTTTATTTTAGTTAACATGGTGTTACCATTTATTCTCGTTTGGTTGGCTATTAGAGCGACGAGATAACAAAATGTGAAATGATCCGCTGTATTACAATTAATAATAGCTAATATTTAAATAAATATCAAAAACATTTGACACGAGTCTTTTGGAATTTTCAACCCTTTTGAAAATTTGAACGGACGGGAATCGTGGATGGTAATCGGCTCGCCTAACTGAGGATTTTGAAAAATTAACTGTTCATTGCCTCAGTCTCTTGAAAATATCCTTATATCACTATTGAATGGTTTTCAGGATGGGATAAAAGACACTGATGTTTTCCAGCAAGATGGTGCACCACCCCATTTCACCAGAATCGTTCGGAACTAACTTGCCGACACTTTTCCCGATAGGTGGATCGGCCGTGGCTCTTCAAGACTTTGGGCGGCTTGCTCTCAGACCTGACTCCCCTAGACTTTCTTTGCTGGGTTTTCATTGAGTCTAGGGTGTAGCAAGTAAAGAACAACACCATAGAGGAACTGACACAGCGACAGGGAATATCACGCCAGCTATGTTGGAACATGTGTACGGGTCTACGCAAGAGGATATGATGAATGGAAACTCACAAACATCCATACCCAGGGCGGAGTTCGAACATGGGACCCTTGGCGTCGTAGCGCGATGTTCTAGCAAGAGAGGTGGGTGGGTGCTATGCCTACACTTACAGGGCCACCACATTAAAATGTACTGAGTTTGTCTTCTATTCTAGATTCCTTTTCAGCAATACTGTCAATGTTGTCAATAAAATGATTTTTGATTAAAATGTCAGGAGACTTTTGAATCACCCTGTATAATTTATCAAACATCAATTTGTGAAAGATATTTTCATATTGTTGTTTAGCGTATGATCAGTTTGACTACTTGAAAGATGGCTGTTGGGTTGATCAGCCAGAACAATCGAATGCACAAGACACAAAAAGGAATAATAGACAAACAAACAAGTGAAAACAAGAATCACAAGGCACAAATACAACATAGACACCATCATAATCTGCCAAGACCCTTCGCAATAACCCATCTCCACTTAAGAGGTGAAGCTTATAGGAATGCTATAGTACCATTAAAGAGTATTAACAATTTAGTTCATATTGGAAAAGGGAATGTAGTGAAATATTAAATAATAATAAAAATAATAATAATAACTAACGAGAACGGTCCGTAGTCTTTTGTGATGAGACGGAACGGGAAGATTCCAAATATTCACGAACCGGAACGCTGCAGTTCCGGTCCGTTTCGAACGCTGGTTTACATTCCATATTTTTCTATCTGGAAATTGTGCCCTCAAAATCTTCCCCAAAAAAATTATAGCTTATACCTAATGCCGCGCGATAACTGAATTTTTGATAAAGCAAAGGATAAGTATTTCGTCTTCATGAAATGTAATTCACGTTTATGCTCAGACTCTTCTAACACCAACACAAAGTCGACGAAAAATTTTCTGCTTTCTCAGGAATCTTCCAAATTTTTTTAAGGGAATATTACGTTCATATGTATCGGATTTGAACAACTTTGTTTACAAAATATGTTTTAAAAAAATCAGTGCCCTCTGTTATCTATCTATGTAAGCACGTAAACGCAACCGTAGAGGGCTACGACGCGATGGACATTCCATATCCATTTAAGACAGACCTCTGTAAAATTGAGGTTCTCGGTTTCGTTCGAGGCTTTGGTATTATACGAGGCAGAGTCAAAAAGTAACCTTAATATACGTTGCAATAAAAAAAATAGAATAATGTATATAAATAACAGATATGTACACTCTTCTGTTATAAGTAACAGCGCGTACGGTCTGATGGGAAATGTGACGTCAGGGACTACAGAAAGATGGCCTCCCTCTTGGAGAAACGCACTACAGATGAGCAGAGGACTGTTATCTGTTTTTTTTTTTTTGTTTTTTTTTTTTTGTTTTTTTTTTTTGTGCAAAACCAGCAGACATTCATCGTAGGATGGAGAGCCAGTATGGGGATTTCTGTGTCTCACTTCAGCGTGTTTATGAGTGGCACAGAAAGATTAAAAGTTGCGTGTCAACTCTGACTGACTCACCTTTCTCGAGTCGACCGGACACTGCGAGTATCTGCGAGTATGCCAGACACTATCGCTTCAGTTGATCGAATGAACCAAAAATATTGGCAGGGAACAATTGACGAGGTGACTGTAGAAGGGAACGTCAGCCATATCTCTGCTCACCATATCATTCAGTACCACCGGACGGGCACCAAAACAACTCACCCCCGAAACTGAAGGAACGTCGTTTCTGTTATGCATGTTTGTGGAACTCTGCTGGGTCTTCCACTTCCAGCCAGGGACAAAGCGAGCCAGGAAGAAGTGGAGGCATTTATCATCGACGAAACCAAAGAAACCTCCTTCTATTGTGTCTGCCTGCAAAGTAATGTTCATGCTCTTCTGGGGCTGTAAAAGTCCAATCCTGGAACATATTTACAAAGGACGCCATGTTAACAACCAGTCGTGTTGTGATCTGTTTGATAACCTGCCGTCATGTCAAAAAGTCGCGGTTTACAGCAAGATAACGCAAGGGCACACACAGCAAATGCACAAAAAATTACGGAACTTCGTTTGGAGCGTACAGTGTGCGAATTAACGGAGAAGGGAGGTTGTCCGGGATTTCCCCCCCACAAAACATGTTATTCCCGGCAAAGAAAATTATTTTTATCCCCTCAAAAGAAAATGGAATAGAAAGAATGTAGTTATTTCCGAACACAACTGAAAAATAATTTGTGTCCATTAAAGGTCCAGTCATCAAAGATTTCCCAGCCGTAAAGAATGCGGCCTTGTGGATTGGAAGATTCTGAAACTGGCCAACCTCACCAAACATGTGTTCACAAGAAACCTGTTGGCTAGGCGGACGTTAATTTTGAATTTGGAAATTGAAATTTGGTCAAGTTTTTGGTGTTACTAGTTCGAAAATTATTTTTGTGAATGAATTTGGGGTTTCTTAGAATGAAAATACAGTCAGTGTTTCTAACTCACGTAGATCATATCATAAGATTCAATAGGGTAGGTTAGAACCAGGGTTGTTAAAGGTCTCATGAATTTTTTAAATAAATTCAATTCCGGTCCAGAAGAGAAAATCAGCAAGCGTAAATGTGTTCTGGACCGTAAAGAACCCTTTTATCTGTAAAGTATTTCAATTCGGTTTAGGAACCTTTTTTCCGGCTGAATTTAAATTCGGTCCAAGAACTCTTTTTCAATGAAACAATACGTAACTTGGACCGAATTTAAATTGTGCGAGAAAAAAGGTTTCGGTCCTGCAATAAAACCCATTAGAATTTATGGGTTTCTGAACCTTTAACAACCCTGGTTAGAACCATTATTCCAAGATTCTTAGAACCACAAATCAATAATATTGTTTACTAACTGGTAACATGTATACAAATTTGCATGTCCCCGCAAAGTAAAATCACAAATACGCCACTTCGTGGGCGTCCCCCCAAAAGCAAAAAAGCTGAATTCGCACAATTGGAGTGTCTACCACATCCTGCATATTTACAGGACCTAGCACGGGGCGATTGTCATGTGTTTGGCCCATTAAGGAGGTACTAGGTGGAATGAAGTTTCACAATAACGATGAGGTGAAAAATCTGGTGCGTGAATGGTTAAGCATTAAGTCGAGATTTCTTACCCCCCCCCCCCCCCCGTGGAATCTGGGCATTCGTGAAACGTTGCACACCTGCATTGAACCGGTGGAGACTATGTTGAAAAGTAATGAAGTGTTTCCAATTCCATTGTACATTTTGTATTAATAATAAAAAAAATAAGGTTACTTTTTGACTTACTTGCATTTGAAAAAATCTGAACCAAATTTATTTAATGCTTTAGCACTGACTTCTACCCTTTTTTGCGTAACTTACGAGGTTAATATCGTCTTTGATACTACTATTATTACAACTAATAATAATATTAGTACGTGTTGCTGGTACTTGCCCCCCTCCCAGACAAAAATTCATGGTTGCGCCTCTGCCCTATAGTCTGCACACGAGTCCTTGCAACTATGACTTGTTCCGGAGGTTACAAGATTTCTCTAAGAGGCCGTCGCTTCACCATCGATGGCATAGTGCAAGTCTTAGGGCGGTCCCTCAGTGATTACGAGGAAAACTATTCCCCTGACGGCGTGAGAAAATTGCCAGAAATCTGGCAACACTCGGTCGGAAAATGTTACGAAGGACAGTAACCTCGTCCTCCAGAATTATATGAGTAGACAGTTATGAGTAGGGGTCGGATAATTATGCATTTTGCACATTGCATATGCAAATGCATATTTAAGGATTTTTAACTAAATATGCATATTTCATATGCAGGTGAATATTTGTATGAAAGTAAGTTGTTGATGTGCATATTTTTCTTCTTATCGCTTCTTCTCTTTTCGTTATCTTTTCTCTGTCCTTCTTGTTTCCTTTTTCCTGGATTGTATGAAATGTGGCAAGTACGTCTTGCCTGAAAGATTCCATTCGTCGATTAGAAAACAAAGGGTTACGACTTCAAACAAGGATCAAAATTATAGAAGACGTTAAAGAGGTCCTCGCCCAGGTTGAAGATCCTGTGTATGTACAGAAATTGGATGCAGTATTGAAAACGAACAGTGGGTATGCAACAATGGTGAAAGTTTGCAAAATTCTGCATACAAATAAATGGACAACGTGTGGATGATCTGGAACTTGATGTGCCTGACTTTGTTGCCCTAAAATACAGTCCACTTGTATCTTGCGTAGTGGAACGTGTGATTTCTGAATATAAGACTATTCTAGCTGAAAACAGAAGGAGTTTCAAGTTCAAAAATTTAAGACATCATGTTGTTATCAAATGTAATCATGATCTTGCTGTAATGTATTGTGTTTCATTTAACGCAGAACCATATTAATTGAAAAAAAAATGTGTAGCGAATGAGCATTTAGAATAATGCATATTCATTGCCTGGCATGTAATCTTTCATAGTTTGTAATATACAGCATTTATAAATTAAACTGGTTTTTAAAGTGCATATTTAAGTGCATATTTTACACTTTCTTAGTGCATATCTGCATGCATATTTTGCGTTTTTTTAATGCATAACTATCAGAGCCCTCACTTTTTCTTTTTAAATGATCCTCGTATATCTGAGAATCCATTGTCTATCTGTAATTTGCACACAAATGCAAACCGGCTCACCACTTTTCACAAAGAGGTCCTCCTTTAAAGGCTATATACCAGCTTCAAATCTGCATAGTCCAGTCAAATTAAACCATGGATATCTAAAAATTGATGAACTGTTTTCTAACCTATTGCTACGCTTGTTGCATTCCCCAACTAGTTAACTTACCTCAGTCCAACTAAAGCGTGTAATAATATTTCATTGCTTCTAACAATTCTTTTCCTTCTTATCTCATATTGTCATCCCATCCTCTATTGTTTGTGTTTTTAATCATTCACCAAATTTTTTATCCAAAATTTATTCTAATTCGCTTTGAATTACTCTTACAGCAACTTATAGAATCTATATTTCATGGTGCTGCCACCTCTCGTCATCGAATTAAGTTCGCTGCTCTTATCATCCTATGCTAAGAATATCTCAGCACAAATAAACGTATATGTATTATTTATGT
Source organism: Lepisma saccharinum (assembly GCF_977018435.1). NCBI lineage: Eukaryota > Metazoa > Arthropoda > Insecta > Zygentoma > Lepismatidae > Lepisma > Lepisma saccharinum. The sequence continues at coordinate 39,657,304 of NC_139247.1, read as the reverse complement.
GTGGTCGTAGTAAGATAAGACGTGTTTGTCAGAGTGTCTATGTAACAGCAACAAAGCCTGAATATTTTTTCTTCTTCCAGGAAGCCTGACCAACGGAAAGACAGACGCGAACAGAAAAGGGCAACAAGACGGTCAGAGGCAGAGGACAAAGAGGAAACCTAGAGTTCTATTTTCACAGGTAATCTTCAGTCTTTATTCTGATTCTTTGTAACTGCATACCGGGAATTAACCCTCCGGCGATTGGGCTGACATCTGCCGAGTAGGAGTCAATCTAAAGTCCGAATCACATCAAGCCGCTGGGCACAGCAATAGCACCTTGGCAAATATATGCTAACTGCACCAAATCTGGCCTGCCTAACCTATCAATGTATGCTTATAATAGCTTAAATAAACCAAATATAACTTGCCAAACCTATTTATATGCTATTATGTGCCTACGTGGATAAGTTAGGCAGGCCAGGTTCGGTGCAGTTAGAACATGCATGTACAATCAACAGCAAATGAATTAGGAGAAAAAATATTTTCTCGACGAAAAATGAGTTGGCAATGCTGTGAACACCGAGGCATTTGCGATAAGACGCTTGAGGAGCCTCAAGCAAAGTTTTCTCAAAGCACAACTTCAGTACCGAAGGTCATGTCGATTGGCAACTTTCGGGAGCATGTTGTCTGTCTACCTCTACACAGTTCTCCCCAAATGCCTGTTTGAAAATGATCTGGTATTCACTTTTTTTTGCCAACGTAGATCTGACATTGCAGTAATGTTACAATATTTTTTTTCTTATTTTGCTTTGTTTTTACCATGACACATTTATAATTTGTTGCAACTATGAGGATGGATAATAATTACATTAAATTGATAAGGAAACACTGCAGAGATAGAACTCCATGCTGAGACCAGGAAATGACAATTTTTCCATCCCATGAATAAGCTATAGCGTCCCTGGGCTAGTGTGCTGCATGATTTCTACATTTAATTTGAGAAATCATTTTAAAAGATCTATATTTTTGTTCCTCAGGTCCCAGGAGCTTAATAAAAATATCCTTAACTAGTAAATGTTAACAAACCTGAAACTTTTGGGGCCAAGTGTCCCTCTTTCAGATGCCAGGATTTGAACCCTAAAATAATAATTCTGAATTTACGAATAGTAGCGTGTTGAATGGCAGTGGGTAATTAGAGGTGCTGTGCGTATTATTGCTTTACGAATTCATTTTCGTTCTGAAGAAAGTTGCCATTCCGATACAGACAGAATATTTCGAAAAGTCTTTAATCATTCTGAGTCTGAGTTTTATGCACAAATGGGCAAACCGGGACGAGATCTACAGTTTAAACTAGAATCCGAATCACTATGTGCCTCCACCGGGCATCGAACCGAGAACTCCTTGATTACAATGCGGCGACGATTTCCTTGCGCCATCGTGGAGGCTCCCTTAATCAGTTGCATATGCATAAATTAGTATAAATTAAATTATATTTCTCATACTACATAGAATTCATTATACCACAGTCGGGGAAAATAGTTTTAGAGAAAATTGAAAATAGAGGAATATCTATCGCTCTTCCCGTTTTACTATTCTTATAAAATCAGAAGTAGCTATTTCACATCACTGTCACAATCTAGAACCGCTATTGAATGCAAAAACAGCAATACTTCAAACTTTGAAATCGACACCGAGGGTGATATTTTTGTTATTTCACGTCACTGTTCTACCAGTCTCGGATAATCGCAATGATGAAGGTTGAAGATGGAAAGATGGAAGTGGGATGTAGACAATGACACATCTTCACCTTACTTCGAAGCGCGTGCGCTAACCAATTACCCACGGGGTTGGCTTTTTTGTGTTTATCAGTTCACCAAATTAATTTATTCGTCATTCAAGATCCAGAGGTAGAAAAGCAACGTAAAATGACGAAAACAGAGAAAATACCATTCACTTATCATCACCCAACAATTTCATGCTGACCAAATCCACACACGAACCTCTTTTGGCATTCGTTTTGCAGAATGGCCTTGGGGATTAAACATCACCCATTTACTGGTTCAGCTCGAGACAATCCAGGTGACCATGTTATCGAAGCTTATCTTCAATCCTTCACACAACTTCGCTATTTGCTTCTTACAGGTTTGACATCTTAACAGAACTTCTATCGAACATCGCTCATAGAGTATATTTTACCTATCAGCTCTTAATTAACCTTCTAATTTTCACATATTTTTTATTTTTATTTAGCGTCGCTTTTCTTCCACTTTCGGGCAATCGCGACGACGAAGATCAGTGAAGATAAAATAAATAGAACATTCAGAAACAACAACAATGCCCAGACCGGTATTCGAACCTAGGATCCTTGACGTAAAACCGTCTAGTGCTACCACTCAGTCAATTTTCACATAGAAACTTACACTGACACACCTCTTCCTTACATATGTGTTTTGTTTTACCTGCTGCACTTCTCTTATGGTGAATTCTAACCCCTCATTTCAGGTTTATCTCATGTTTATAGCTATTGCTTTGTAGTGAACGATAATCCTATTACGCCATGTGAATCTTACTCCAACAAAAACCCTGTTAGAGGATGGAAACGTTACGTGTGTAATGTTTTAAATGTCTGCTTTGGTTAGCTTTTTTAGTGTATTGAATGAATATTGCATTTTCATTTCGTGTTGAGGCATATTTTCGTCACCTAGATTTTGCATTTAAAATATGTAGGTCCAGTACATATTAGTCATTGTGAATTCGAGTCAATTAAAACATTTTGCGTTGTTGCGAGATTATCTATGATGAGGCATAATAAATAAGTAGAGAAAATGCAACTTGTATATCAAAATTGCTATGTCCAACTGATCTCCGAAAGTATTGTTTAGCACGTCACATTCCAAGTATAGTCCATGATTGTATCTAGTATATGAACGAGATGTGTCCCTCCTCACAAAAAATACGTGGCTTGTCCCCACCGAACGAAGTGTGTCACTTATAAATTAAGTGTCCGAAAGCAGGTATTAGTCATGAACAGAACAAAAAATACTCCTGAGCAATTACAAATTTTATACTACAGTTCATGGCCGGGAGTTATTGACGGTCACCCCACCTTATCCGCTTTAGGTTCCGGGTTCGAGTCCTGGTCTGGCAATCTCTTTTTTAAGTGTCTCTTCATCAATTTAATCTCATTATCATCCATCTTCATAGTTTCGATTAATTGTAAAGGTGACATAAAAGCAAAGCAAAATAAGAACAAATACAAATAATTGTAAAATGACTACAACGTCAGAACTACAGTTGAAAAATAAAATGCGAGCAGAAGGTTCATCTTCAAACAGGCATTTGGGGAGAATTGTGTAGACAGACAGCATGCTCCCGAAAGTTGCCAATCCACGTGTAGCATGATCTTCGATACTGGAGTTGAGTTGTGCTTTTCAGAAAAGTTTGCTCGACGCTCCTCAAGCCTCTTATCAAGATTGCCTCGGTGTTCGCAGCATTGCCAACTCATTTTTCGTCGAGAAAATCTTTTTTCTCCTAATTCATTTGCTGTTGATTGTACTTGCCAAGGTGATAATGATGTCTCTAGCCGCTCGTCGAATCACACGGAACTGGATTTCCAGTAGGAATGCCCTACTTGGGGCTGCATTGGCTACCTGGTTGGCTATGATGATGGCTGCCAGGCTGGATGCTGGACTGGTTTTGACGAATAGGCAGTGTTCTAATTGCAACGGGCTTTTTCTGCCAGATTCTGTGAAATAGCCAATCAGATCGAAAGTTTGGTAACTTGGAAATAATTTGTGAGTGTGGCGAAGGAAAGTTTTTAGTCTATGGTTTCCGAGTGTTGGAGGTTTTTGTACTCTGCTCGTTGAAAGAAAAAATAACAGAGGTGATGTTCATTTAAGTGTTCATTAATGAAATGTATCCATAGCGATAGATATGTACACGACAAATGTGATTAGCCGATAATGAAATTCCTTATTATTACCAGTGTAATAAATGTTTGACATATTTAGTTAAACAAAATATTCCTTTATGAATGAATCCTGATATTCTAATGTATACATACCCGGGAAAAGTTTGTAGGGTACACATTGATTAAAATAATTTCTACAGAGCCAATTTCTAGCCCATACTTTTCGTTTAATTATTTTATTTTTTAATTACAGCAGTAGCTATTATCTCACAACATTTTTCAAATAGCTCGTCCATCTTGTCTGCTCCGCGCAATACCTTGTGGGAACAAAAGCATACCGACAGTACGATAACAAGTACCATGTGAGGTGAAAAGTAGCAGATGAGCCAGCACCACACAACTAGTTCAAGTCCATCAGGAGATCTAGGCCGCGTCCGAATCGGCAGTAGATGTCACCTAGAGCACCGTTCCATCCGGGGACTCAGCCAACCTCCGTTGTCCGAATTCGCGGCAGACGTGGAGTCGGAGGGGAAAGCAGAGAGGAGCGACAGATGCACGCTTGAACTCGCTGTGACCCTGCGCTTGGCAGCCATATTCTAACTTTCACATTGTACAGACAACATTTACTGATTAGAGGATGTAAAACTCAGTTATACTTTAACATTTTATCGATAATACTGAATGTAGAAAAATTGTAAATGATGAAATAGCGTGCTACATTTTTAATATGAGTAGTAAATAGGTGGAAATCATTGTCATGTTTGTTTGGCGTCTGCCTTCTGCTTCCGTGCAATGCGCCTGCGCCCCAGAGCGCGGTGGGTGAAGTTCGAGCTGACACCTGGCGGGAAAAGTGACAACCGTACTACAAGGGGACATGTAAAAAAAAGTCCGCGCGTTCATTATATCCCCATCGGCAACCCTTTGATAAAACTTAACACTGGAAACAATAGCCAACAATAGCCAGACCGCTTCCGATAAGCGCGTGCACTGAGACGTTGTTGCCACATTTTCTTTACATTTCTTGTAGTTGCAAGACGGAGCAGGCGGGTGCGTGAACCTCTCGTTATTTTTGCGCCATAACCACGTGCGGGGTTGATTTTCTTAACTAGTTGTGTTGTGTTATTTCTTTGTTGTGTTATGGTGCTGTGTTGTTGCTTTGTTATAGTGGTGTGCTTTTAGTTTTTTTATTAGATTTTGGTTTTTTTATTAGCATGTGGAGACCGTGGGTTGCAAACCAGGTTCCTTTAGCAAACGTTGTTGCGCAGGAGAATTTAACTGACGAAAGTGACCCCCAGCCAAGTACTAGCAGCGGCAGTTCCAGAGTGCTGAGGAAAAGGAAGAAAATTCTGAACAAACAAGCTCAAGAATTTGTATGCAGTGTGCACGAATATGTCTCCAGGAATAATTCAGGAAGAGGACCAATATCGGAGACAGCAAATATTTTGAAATTAGACAGGAAAACAGTGCGAAAGATCACAGAAAGAGGCCCAGTTACACCAAAGAAGCCTGGTAATAAAAATAAAAAATTTCATAAAGTGGACGAGTTTGTTTGCGATTTTGTTAGGAGAGAGATTTACAATTTTTTTTCTAAAGGACGCGCACCAAGTGTCTGTGAATTATTAACACAACTCAAACTAATATCAGACTTTCCTTACAAACAAACGACGCTTCGAGAGCTTCTGAAGAAACTTGGTTTTTCTTTTCGTCAGCTGAAGAAAAGAAATGCAATAATGGAGTCGACAAGAATTGTTGCTTGGCGGTATCGTTACCTTCACAAACTCAACAAGTTGAGATCAGAAGGCTGCCAGATTGTTTATTTGGATGAAACTTGGTTCGACACTCACGACGTCGTCAAAAAAGGGTGGGACGACGGTACTTGCAACTGTATTTTGAAGTCGCCGTCAGCACGAGGAAAACGCATCATGGTGCTCCATGCTGGGAGCAGTGAGGGGTGGGTCCCAAATTGTTTGTATCTTTCCGCTAAGAACATTGGAGATTGTAAAGCTGATAGTCACGACGAAATGACCGGACAAGTGTTTGAAAATTGGTTTACCAATAATCTGCTGCCAAATTTGCCAAGTGATAAGAAGTGTATCATAATTTGCGATAATGCAAGTTATCACTCGAGGCTGCTGGTGAAAATCCCAACTATGAAGACAAAACTGCAGGATATTATTTCCTTCATGGAGAGGCACGACGTTCCAGTACCGAAACCTGTTCCTATAAAAGCCCTTTTATTAGAAATAATTAAATCGGCAAACATTACTAAAAAGTACGTAGTGGATGAACTTGCAGCCTCACGTGGACATGAAGTGTTGCGACTCCCTCCCTACCATTGCATGTTTAATCCCATAGAACTGGTGTGGGCCAAGTTAAAATCATACGTGAGGAGAAACAATGTATCACCTACTGTAAGTGCCAGTGTATGCCAGCTGTTGCGTGATGGGACAGAGACAATTGATGCTCAGCTTTGGTTGTCCTGCATTCAACACACCATCAAAATTGAGAGAAAATACATTAACCACGACACGGATAGTAACCAGGAGAGATTCGTGATTCACGTGGGAGACAGCGATGACGATGATGATGAGTGAAGGTAAGTTAACTATATATGTATATTCTGAATAATATATTTTTCGAGTAGAAAGGTTAGGGGTATTTAGTGTAAATATGAGGATTTATAATATGCCTCTTTCCTATCTTTATTAATATTGTCCTTTTTAATATTTATCTGTATTTCTTTTCTCTTTACATATTCTTTAATTTGTTTGTTTCTCTTTCTTTTTCTTTACCCTTTCCTTCAATTTGGCAACATCGCTTTCCTACTCCAGTTTCTTCAAAAGAAAACCGCCCGCTTGGGTGTTTCTTTTAACAAAGAGCACCGCTCCCTTTGTTAACCGCTGGGGATATAATGAACGCGCGGACTTTACTGTCTGGCTGCCTTAGCCGAGACCATGGACGGAAGTGCGCATGCGCCAACCGGACGCGTTCAGTGGCTAAATAGGGGTGACGGAGCTTTGGACAGGATGCGGGTTCCTTGAAAATCGTCTGCTGTAGAAACAGCAATGAAGTTTCAACGTAGTAACATCGCCGCCAAAATACATAGAGATGTTTACGAATTATGTAAGGGTTAGGTAAGCCAGTCATATACTATATCAGCAAACAGAACATATCAGGAAAGTATTCATATCGTCCGTCACATTAGTAGATATACTTGTTTGTAAACCAGTAGCTTTATTTTAGATCATTCAATTAAATTGATATTCTTAGTAAATATTATAATTAACACAAATGTACACAACATTAATCAGGATAGTATTCAATAATAATAATATTGTTGTATATAGTATTATAAATATAAATGTAGTAACTGAATGGCTTGTGACATTTTCTAGCATAACGAGGGTGTTTTGTAGAATGTGCAACAAGGGCCAAAACGTCCCAATTTTCCTCATTCCACTTCGAAACGGTTTGTTGCCAATTGTAAGAGCAATCACAAACACAACACAGAAAGCGGTAATAAACACAACAAGCGAACCCATGCAAGCGAAATACCACAGGGTAGTTTGGCGAGTGCTTCTCCCTGCTTCCCCTCTCGCGTTTGGAATCGTCCTTTCCAGGTAGTTTCGTCTTCCTTGGCCGGACTATAGATTCGGACGACTTGGACGTGACTTCGACGGCACGCGAGAGCAACGGGAGAGAACGGGACGGAGCGCTTGCCAATCCGGACACGGCCCTAGCCTCGTGTGATTCAGGCATAACGTCCGTAGAGTAATTAATATTCGATCAGAGTAGGGTATAAGTTAGGCGTTATCATTACTTTGTCATACAATAACATATAACCGTTTACAAAACTACATCTGTTCTTTGCAGTGCATATTTGCCCAGCGCAACTTTACAGGCACAAGTTTAAACGACACAAAGCCTGTTTCGCCCTGGAAAACAAATCCATTGCTTCTGAATTAACAAGCTAATTCAACTAACACAAATAGAGTACCGTGACAATTACTCTTGTAGCGTTACTAACACAAAGACTGAAAAAATTCATGTTGCTAACACAGACACTCAAAACGTAACGCGTTACTAACACAGGGACTCAAAACGTATCGCGTTACTAACACAGCGGCTCAAAACGTAACGCGTTACTAGCACAGCAGCTCAAAACGTATGGCGTTCCTAACACAGCGGCTCAAAACGTAACTCCTTACTAACACAGGGACTCAAAACATAACGCGTTACTAACACAGCGGCTCAAGCCGTAACGCGTTACTAACACAGGGACTCGAAAAGTAACGCGTTACTAACGCAAGTATCGGAAGAGTACACACAGAAAAAGTTGATTGTTTTATGACCACTTTATGCACAGTAAGGCTAATCGGGACTGGACCTACAGTTTAAAGTGGGATCCGAACCGTTATGTACCTCCACCGATTATCGAATCCGGGACGCCTTGATTACAAGGTGATGACATTAGACCCCTAATAATATTAACAGAAATAAGAGAAGAATGCATGGAAAGTAAATAATTCATTTGAACTAACGATGCGATGAAATGCAAAAATTCAAAAATGCAACAAAATGCATTATATTTTGATTGAAGAAGCCCAATGTCTCTCTTGAATCATCTTGACACTTCGTTTCCACTTTATGCATTAAAAATGAAGAAGATGTGACCACAAACTATGAAACGAACAAATTACACACACGGTTTTATCATTTGATGAATGTCAAATTCATTAATTATATTATGTAACCTTTTCTCGTGCAAAGAGTTGAACAGTTTCTATTGATTCATAAAGATAGGGTTTAAAAGGGTGGAGAAAGGTTTAATAAATATAAGTTTAAAACGAAACAGCCACTTACCAACTTTTATTTTGCTCCGAGTAAGCAACTTTACACTTACCTCACTCATTTTTATCCGATGTCAGTCGAACTGCGCCTTGAACAAAAACGCTATTTAAAGAAACGACTTCCGGCGCTACTGAGTGAGGTAAGTGTACAGTTGCTTACTCGGAACAAGAGGAAAGATTGTAACTTGCTGTTTCGTTTTAAACTTATATTCTTAAACCTTTCTCCACCCTTTTAAACCCTATCTTTAATCAATAAAAACTGTTCAACTCTTTACACGAGAAATAAGTAGTTAATAGAATAGAGTAGAATATAATTTTTTTTTAAGGAGGAGTGTGTTGGCCTCATTGGCCGTTGTTATACATATGATGTATCATAGGTGTTGCACTTCTTTTTTTCATCTGTTTCATCTAATCATGGCTTCTAATTTTCACCACTGAAATAAATTCATAGAAAAGCCACATTATTAAACCCTTATACAATATTATTTTAAGAAACAACAAGCAACCTTTCATGCAACACGTTCCAAAGACTGATACGTCATAGGTAGGGAGGGACTTCCAGTTTCAGTGTTATTTTTTCAAAAAGTGGTGTTACTTTATCCACTTTTCTGTGCTATTTCCCCAAAAATTCGCGTTTTTATTTTAGCGACCTTTTCTGCCAAATATGCCTACAAATTATACCTTCATTGTGGTTTTAAGCTCTCCCCTATGGCGGTTAATTTTAGTAACAAGACTCATTCGTTTGTCTTACCCACAAAAACCTATGTAAACAAGGAAAAAATAATAATTAATTCTCCAAGAGGGAATTAATCCTCCCCCCCCCCCCTTAGTCAACGGCTACAGTTTCGCAACAGTTATGCTTACATTTCAATATCGTATGAATGGGCACAGCTACTGAAAAAAAATAACAAAGCACAAGAGAGTATGGATTTTTCCCCGTGTTGCAATTGGAAGCGGTTTCTTAAGTTGATTATTAAGTAGATGATCTGTAAAATATGATGAATAATTATTTGTAGACTCCTACGCATGGATGTCCACAGGATTTTTTCTAGGGAGGTGCAAGGAAGGTGTTTCTTTCAGGGTGGGAAACAAGTCACATTTTCCCCAAAAAGTGTGTTGTTCCCTAAAAAAACATTGCTTAAATTTGAATTTATGGTGTTCATGCAGTAATTAACACATATTATTGTGGCTAAAATGAAATTATATGTGTGAAATACATAATTTTTGGTTGACTTTCATTTTCCAGGGGGTGGGGCACGGGTCCCCTTGCCCCCCCTTCCGGACGCCCATGCTCCTACGTAATTCTTGTGGACAAACAATTTCATCTTCAAGTTACGGCTAATCAAATGGAAGTTTCGACTTTTCCTAACACAAATAAAATCTTCAACCTATCCTATTTCCGTTCATACGTTTTTCTTCACCATCGGAAGTTGTATATTATCAAGAGAACTAATGAAATAATAGTCCCATAAGCGTAATGATAAGTCCTCCTTCAGCGATCCAGCGCACAGGCATCTCTTTCTCCAGCTCGCCGCAGGGGGAAAGATCGCTGGGGTAGGAGCAGTTTGGGGTCCTCGTGTCTGGCTGGACATGGAAACTGTACCCTTAATAGATAACTTGGGACGTTGATTTTTCAGTGTTTTATTTCCAAAATGTATGTTTTTTTTTTCTTAATTTCCACTGATATTTTTCCAAAATTCGCGTGTTTATTTTAGAACAATTTTTGCCAAACAACTCAAATTAAACCTTCATTGTGCATTTAGTCTAGTATTTAAGCTTACAACAGAAGAATGTGGGATTTTTGCAGTATTTTTGTTTTTTAAGCACATAATTTCTTAAAATATGTGTGTAGAACATATGGTAAAACACTGATATAGTGAAAACACATTTCACTAGTTTATTTCCGAATTATTTACATTTGTACTTACCTTATGTACTTAGCGGAACATTTTTCAACTTGGGATTATGTTTTTTCACTGAAAAAAGCGTAATTTTTCACATTACAAGTATTAATTGGTCGTTGCTGATTCGCTTTCGTTACACACAAGCGGGCAAATCTTGACTTACGTTGTCTATCATCAGCTGATATGCAGTGTCGTCAGCTGTGTTTGCAAATTTATGAACGAAAAGTGCCGCACAAACTATTCACAAAAGGTTTTTAAGCGAAAATTGATCCACAAACCATTCACGGAAGGTTAGGTTAGGTTCAGTTAGGTTAGGCAAATATAGAAAATTAAATTGGAATAAAAACCGCTCACACGTCATCTTGTAAAACTACCGCGTGGTTGCTCACTGACAGGGGGTTACATAATCGAACGCACGGAACATTTGATTCACGTAGTCGACGGTAATGGTGACACGAGCTATCGTGCAACGGAGATACATTAATGTCGAAAATTACATTATTTACCGGCCGAATAAGTTGCACGAATGGAAAAAACACTATTCCCAGCTTCCAAAAGTCCACAGGAACTCAATTCCACAAGTACTTTCCCGTCTTTTCTCCTGTTAATTTGAGGAAATGTGTTTTCACTATATCAGACTGTTACCGAACATTTCTGTACATGCAAAAACACTTCTTTTCAACAATTAACATTTTTCGGTGTTCGCTTACTTTCAGGCACAAGTGTACGAACTGGAAAGGCGATTCAAGCAGCAACGCTATCTGTCGGCACCAGAGAGAGAACACCTAGCGCAGATGCTGAAGCTAACGTCGACCCAAGTAAAAATCTGGTTCCAAAACAGGCGCTACAAATGCAAGCGGCAACGCCAGGACAAGACCCTTCAGCTGAGCGCCGGTTTACAAGCGCCGCGCCGCGTGGCAGTCCCGGTACTCGTCCGGGACGGGAAACCTTGCCCCACGTCCCAGTCGCTCACGCCAACCTACACGTCCAATCACTACACGATGCCTCCTCCACCAGCTTACCCAACTCAGTACCAGAACAGTTACTCGAGGCCCAACCAGTGCACAGCACCGTCGGGACAAGGGTACTCGGTAACAAACGCTATTGATGTGTCGTCGCAGCAACCCGCATCGCAACAGATGCACCATCAGTCCTTGAGGGGTTGGTAACCCGGACAACCAGCAATATCTTCAGAAGAGATTCGTTTCGAGTCGCTAGGTGTCGCTTTTCAGACGTGCCAGCTTGGATTGACTGAGTGCGGAGTTATTTTCGCGAGGATAAAGCTTTGAAATTGAAATCTGTAAGTCTCGTGTGCAGCAAGGTTATGGACCACATTACTGTGATGTCATGTTGTAAGATTGAGTCCAAAGAATCTCCCCACGTGGTTTTGTCTTATGCGAAAACATTAGATTTTACATTGCAAGGGGTTACTTTTAAAACTGTGTGACAGCAGTCATAAAAGCAAATTATGATGTGTATTGTACATCAATGTAAAGATGAGATTTCGGAGAATACACATAACATAAACACATACCTTATAGATGAGAATGTAAAGAATAAATGGAGTAGGAAATAAAATAAAGCGAATGCTCCTAACTGCGTCCGATCAGAAAGGACAGCCAATGGGTGGCGCCGCGTAAGTCACGTGAGGCTGCTGGTGTCCCATCATCCATAGCGGCAGCAACTTGAGATCGGCTGAGCTTCGGGCCTGCTTCGGCTGTGCTCGGAACTGGAATGTCTAGATTCTTTTTAAAAAAATGCATGATTTTCTTACTCCAGTTATTCGTTACCTTATTCTCTGTAAGGTATGTGTGACATATGGACGTATTCTCCGAAATATCATCTCCACATGAATGTACTATAAACACAACAATTTTGTTTCGTAACTGCTGTCACAATCATTAAAGCTACCCCTTCCGATGGAAAATGCAATGCTTTTAAATAGAAGAAAACCACGTGTCACATTTGTTTGGACTCAAATCGTGCTCTGTCGTCTGTTGTGACGTCACTACTAGTATGGTCCATTGTAATAGAGCAACCAAAGTCGATTCTGCCCAGTGTTGCCATATAAAGGTCAACTTCCCTTTATTTGGGGAAATTGTGACCGAATTTTAAGCCAAAATGTAAATTCGAGAAAAATATCAAAATTTCAGAAAAATTTGAAGACATCGGACTCAGTATTAGTAAAGATTATACAGGGTGTTCCAGTCGCTACTTTACCCGGCATTTTGGGGATATGTTTGACAAGACAGATGTCATCGCAACGAAACAAAGTCCATTCCATGAGATCAAGGGGGAAAGAAGTGTGTGTGACAGGCTGTTTGCTGAGTGAAGTGCTGAGCTGTGATTTGTCATTTTGAACGTGTTCGAAGGTCTCAGGATATGCTTGCCCAGACATTCCAAGATATGGAATATCGTGTTCAGGCATGTCTGGACGCGAATGATGTTCATTTCTACATATTATGATGCCACTGCCTTTCTCACAGACTAAGGTACGTACAGTTCACATTTCGTTGCTGGGTAAAGTAGCGAGTACGAAACTTTGTATTAGGTTCCAATGTCGTATCCATCATATTTTCCGTTCCTTCTTATTTCTACAGGGTGAGTCAAAGGTCAGGTTACATAGCAAGTTGAATGCCCAGTTTCCTGGTGCATGGATCGCTCGCTGTGGTCCCGTTGAGTGGCCACCGCGATCTCCAGACCTGACATCAAATAATTTTTCTTTTCCCTTTGGGGTAATTTTAAAGCCGCTGGTCAACTCAGTTAAGATTCATAACATCCAGGATCTGAAGGAACGCATTGCGCAATGTGTAAACATGATTATGTCAGACGCTCTGCAAAAGGCTCTGGAGAACTGGAAACGTCGCGTGCGCAAATGCATTGATGTTAAAGGTGCGCACATTGAAGGTATACTATAAATCTCTATGTAACCTGACTTTTGACTCACCCTGTACTTTACGTCACTTTTCTATATCTTCGCTTAATAGCAACGATAAGGGTGAATGAAGTGCGCAATGAAACAAAAACAATTGCACATTCATACCTGACCGGTCTAGAACCTGAGATATCTGGCACGTGTGATTATTTAACCATTTTTCACGTATGAAAACATGAGGTATCGAAAATACTACCACAACTACTAATGAAGGGAAAATTGGGCGTAAATGGAAATTTTTATCCCTTGCAACGGGAAATTATGCATCAGGTTATGGCAACACTGATTCTGGCTGGCTCGAGTTTGAAGGTGCGTCGTCCAAGTTGTGGTAAACTAGATTTATTCCACGAACGCGTCACAGACTTTGGGAAAGTAAAGCGATTACCCAGAGCTTGGATTGATGTCCGCAAGATGTCGTCCCAAACAAGTCTATACCCAGAACATTCTATCAGTGTGGTGTAAGGGTAAATTCAGTAGCAAAATGACTATAAATTTGGCTTTTGCGGACAGTTTTGAGAGTGCTGGAATAAATTGGAAGAGGGTGTTAGGAGTGTGCGAATAAATCACTAGTCCCAAGTTGGCACATTGAAAATATTGCTGTTAATACAATGTGTATAGATATATGCTCAAGCAAGAAGTAAATTACTGAGTACAAGGACAAATTAGAAGGGCATATTCTTAAATATGAAGAAAGCTAACAATAGTTAAACGAAGTGATCAATACAAACAGACACTACTGTAATGCTTTCAAGTTAAAACGTAATAATATACAAATCGTATTATCAGCTATAACGAACAAAGAACACTGTGATCGAATCATTGAATACTTTAAATGATGACGCAACATGACAGTTTCCAAACATAGTGAAATGATGTTTGACTGCATGTTCCAATTCAGGTGTGTGTGTGTGTGTTGCCTTTCCACCTGAACATCTTGTAGTAACTTTCCAGGTAATCATAATGCAAAGTTGTAGGAAGATTGTAAAATAATTATGAACAATTGTCAGGAAGGTAGGTGTCAACTAGGAAGTAGATGTTTTAGAATACCAGTGTATGAAGTGTAATAAAGCATTTTCTGCTTAATAGTGATTTGTTTTAATTTGATACATTTTTTTAAAAAAATATTTTTTTAAAAAAATTGTAAACATTCTACACTTGTTTTAGTTTGTTTTTAAGTCCATTTTTGAACTTGGAATGATGAAACTTCATAGTTACTCAACATACTCCCCTATAGAAGTTCAATGCACTTTCTGGCCCGGTGCTCCAAATTTTGCAAACCACTTTTAAAAAAATCTGAAATTTGCTCCTCGCACCAATGCTCTGTGGTAGTAATCACCTCCTGATCTGAGGCAAAATGTCGTCCATTCAGGTGTTTTTTTGAGCTGAGGAAACAGAAAGTAGTCCGATTGAGCCAGATGAAGACACTGAAAGCCCAGGTCTCGGAATTTCTGCTGTGTTGCTGCTGCTCGATGAGAAGGTGTATTGTTATGGAGAAATACACTTAGAGAACTAAATGCATCATATCGATTGATACACCAGAATGCATCGATTGATGAACTAAAGTGCGTTTTATGGCTTCTTCAAATAATCAGATTCACTTTTGATGCATTTGGGTGTCGTGAAAGAAACACCAAAGTTCATCATTTGATTCAAGTGAGGATTCCTTTCAGTCGAGATGCATCAGTTCATGCGTTTTGATGCACCTTCCTGCATCTTTTTTGATGATGCACTTAATCGTTTCGTCTGAGCTTCATAAACTCTGTAGCTCGGACCAAACGTTTAAGTGCATCACCTAAAAGGATGCAGGAAGGTGAATCAAGGAACATCAACTGATGCATTGAAGTGCATCTCGACTGAAAGGAATCCTCACTTGAAACAAATTATGCACTTTGGTGTTTCTTTCACGACATACAAAAATGCACCCAAATGCATCAAAAGTGAATCTGATTCTTTGAAGAGGCCATAAAACACACTTTAGTGCATCAATCGATGCATTCTGGTGTATCAATCGATATGATGCATTTAGTTTTCTGTGTGAAGGCAACCTTTTTGAGTTCGCTTGCTGAGCAGACATGGTCACTTAATAAACAGGAAACAACAAGGAAGCCTGCGAATTATGCAATTCCTTTTGGTATATGTACATACAAGGATACGAGGGTCACTATTTATATTTTGAGCCTTGGCAACACTGATTGAAGTTAGGCGCGATTTGACGTTTGCACGGAATCGTCTGGCATTATTGACCATAACGTACTTCAAATTTTTGTCAATAGCTTGATTTGTGTTGTTTATGTTGCCTTGGAGATTGCGCGTCAACAATAAAATGGAATTAACTCGTGAACATTTTCGTGCGATGATTTTTTACGATTCTCGACGTGGATTATCAAGACAAGAGTGCATCGATCAACTTACTTCCACATTTGGCGATGAAGCCCCATCCTTTGGCACTGTGAAACGCTGGTATAACGAATTTAATTGTGTCCGCCATTCGCTCACCGACGAGATTCGCGAAGGTCGTCTAAAATCAGTTGTTGTTAGTAGACCCAGTGTCCGGGTACTGGGCCATCATTTGGAGCTCGATCGCCTTAAAGGATTTCTCTTGTAAGGCATGTGTTGCCAACTTCTTACCCGAAAAAATCACCAAGATTATGACGCTTGTTGTAGCTTTTTATGATGTACATTTTGAGGGCAGAGTTGACAACACTGTGGGTTTACTGTAGCCTTTTATGAGGGGGGTTTATTGCCCTCTGTTTACATCTGGCAACACTACCGTAGATTTTTTGATAGTGTTGTTAATTTATTGGGTTTTTTCACTGTAAATTTTCATCAAAGGACCTGAGGGGTCCATGTATTTTTTTATGTCTGGCAATACTGTTGGGGGGCCTAGTGTTGGCGACACTGTGGGTTTTTACTGTAGCCTTTTATGAGGGGGGTCTATTGCCCCCTTTTTATATTTGGCAATTTTATTGGATGTTCCTTTTTTTTTGAGGCTCGAAATTATTATTTGAGGCTTGAAATCATCATTTGATGCTCGTCGGTGTTGCCTACCCACTCTACAAAAATTCTACTATATCGTAACAATATGATTTTTCACTGGCTAAGCTAACCTACAAATAGGAATTGGCGGCACTGACTTATAAACCAACTGGGTCCTCTTGGCATGTTTTTTCATGATGTGTTGCTAGGCTATTGAGCATCTTGGCGTATACAATGTATATATTTTTGAGGGGGAGGGGTTATAGCTTTTTACGCTGTACGAATACTGGAAGCTTGACAGTGACAACCAACAGAGTAGGTAACACTAGTTTCTGACAGTGAATTTAAAATAAAATATTAAACAAAATACATGAGTAAGCACTGTGATTACAAATAGTACCAGTGTTATGCCCCCCAACTCCAACTGGACAACTGGGGAAAATAATTGTACAACAATTTGTACCTAATTGTACAATACTTGTACCTAATTGAGAGAGCCTTCCCGTAACTTACTTTATGCACAATTTATATGATTTTACAACTGTGAAAAGAAAGCATATGTGTTCTGTATGCACACATTCATTCTTATTTTTCGAAGTTGAATGAAAGCACGTGTTTTTACGCTCTTGTAATACTGACCTTGCCCCAGTGATTTTAAATTGCTTCCATCCGCTTTTTTTCTGTGTTATTTCCGCATGCACGCAACATTCGCTTTCAATAGACAGAAGGAGTGTTAGTATAGCAGGCTCCGAGTTTACAATTTATTAAATTAAACAATAATTTATGTAAGAATATACTTGTACTTACCGAACACAAAATAATAAAAAGCACATGTGAATATTTGCGTGTGTTCATGTTATATGACGACTGAGTAAAAAAATAATGTTGACTCCCCGAAAGATAAAAGTTCCTGGTTCGACATCAGATGCATGCAAATTTTATGTTTTGCTCTCCAAAATCTTGATTTTTATGTTTGTGCTATTTGTCATACAGCAGAGGAGAAGAGGGGAGAGGGCAGGGGAGGGGGTACTATTAGCGCCATCTATTAGCAAACAATAGAAATAAAAAGTAGCGTCAAACTTTTTCAACACCCAAAAATTTTAAACGTCCTCGCGTAGTAATACGATCTAGCTGAAGATGTTTGAAGGAGTACTCTTAGTCGACGAAGCTAATTGCTAGGGCCCATATATTGCTAAAATGTTCTTTGATTTGCATATTTCTCATACCGCCATATGTTGTTCTAGTTGACTTCTTCCAAAAAAATGCTAATTAGCGAGAGTTAATTAAGCAAGGCAAGTAAAAGAAGCAAATAGGACAATATGTGGTGGCGTGAGAATATGTAAAAATTCGATTCAGAGGTGGATCGAATTAAAATTGGGGGATATTTTGCATTTTTTCCCTATAATGTACAAAACATTTACCGTACATAATCTTTTCCATTTACAACAGTATAAAATAAGAGGAATGTGTGACAATATCCATATTAATTAGGAAGGTATGTTGTATGCTAGGTTAGCTAATTGTGTCTTCTACAACTTTACTGTATAGAGGAAAGATGGAAAAAGAGAGCTCTACAAAAACTAACGCTCTTAACAATATTGAACGCCCCGTGAAAATTATATATAAATAAGGCATAAGCGTATTATCTGCTTTCATGTCAGATTTTCCCGACCTGTGAGCTGTAGTGTTTAGGTGACAAGCGACGCGCTCAAATATAATACCGTTGACAATATTGAACGCCCCGTGAAAATTATATATAAATAAGGCATAAACGTATTATCTGCTTTCATGTCAGATTTTCCCGACCTGTGAGCTGTAGTGTTTAGGTGACAAGCGACGCGCTCAAATATAATACCGTTGACAATATTGAACGCCCCGTGAAAATTATATATAAATAAGGCATAAACGTATTATCTGCTTTCATGTCAGATTTTCCCGACCTGTGAGCTGTAGTGTTTAGGTGACAAGCGACGCGCTCAAATATAATACCGTTGACAATATTGAACGCCCCGTGAAAATTATATATAAATAAGGCATAAACGTATTATCTGCTTTCATGTCAGATTTTCCCGACCTGTGAGCTGTAGTGTTTAGGTGACAAGCGACGCGCTCAAATATAATACCGTTGACAATATTGAACGCCCCGTGAAAATTACATATAAATAAGGCATAAGCGTATTATCTGCTTTCATGTCAGATTTTCCCGACCTGTGAGCTGTAGTGTTTAGGTGACAAGCGACCTGCTCAAATATGATATTGTTGACAATATTGTACGTCCGTGAAAATTATATATAAATAAGGTATAAGCGTATTATCTATTTTCATGTCAGATTTTCCCAACCTGTGAGCTGTAGTGTTTAGGCGACAACCGACCTGCTCAAATATAATACTGTTGACAATATTGAACGCCCCGTGAAAATTATATATAAATAAGGCATAAGCGTATTATCTGCTTTCACGTCAGATTTTCCCAACCTGTGAGCTGTAGTGTTTAGGCGGCAACCGACCTGCTCAAATATAATACTGTTGACAATATTGAACGCCCCGTGAAAATTATATATAAATAAGGCATAAGCGTATTATCTGCTTTCACGTTAGATTTTCCCAACCTGTGAGCTGTAGTGTTTAGGCGGCAACCGACCTGCTGAAATATAATACTGTTGACAATATTGAACGCCCCGTGAAAATTATATATAAATAAGGCATAAGCGTATTATCTGCTTTCATGTCAGATTTTCCCGACCTGTGAGCTGTAGTGTTTAGGCGACAAGCGACCTACTCAAATATAATACTGTTGACAATATTGTACGCCCCGTGAAAATTATATATAAATAAGGCATAAGCGTATTATCTGCTTTCATGTCAGATTTTCCCGACCTGTGAGCTGTAGTGTTTAGGGGACAAGCGACCTGCTGAAATATAATACTGTTGACAATATTGTACGTATATTGTATTGTATAGGAGACTAGAAGCATATAATTTGGCGAAAAAAAACCAAATAAGATCATAGAAAATAGTTAAAAAAAAAGTGAGCAATTATATTTTGCATTGCACAGCATTTGGTATTAAATAACATACCCCCAAAAAATCTCTGCATTATGCGTTCTGTAAAAAATTGCCCTACGTGCCAAATTGCTATGTCAAGTCAACATTTTCAAAGGCACTGTCGTACTTGTGTGCCGGGAAAGCGAATATGTGCAACCAAACTGTGCTCTAAGTGTGGAAAAAATATTTCTATTGACAACTTCAAGCGACACCAGCTTACTTGCAAGAGCACTGGAACATCTCTACCGCAACCTTCCAAGCGAAAGGTAGAAGTAACCTCCCTCGATGCATCGCCACCTGCCAAACGCGTCAAGCTGGCGAAGAAAGCAGACCGATTTGCGTTTGAGCATTTATTAGAAGACTTTAACATAACATCAGACAGCTCATGCGATGTGCGTAGTTTTCTGGAGAGCGAGCGAGCTAAGATAATATCCATCCTCAACGATGCATTGGCTACATACTCCACTAAATTCTATGCTGTGCTATGCTGCAAGTATAAAAAACCGTCTGATGAAATATATAAATTCTTCCATGCCACAAAAGCAAAAACACTGCATCAGGCAGATATCACTGACCTCGACAGCATCTACAACAAGTTTGTCGAGGAGTTTGTGACAAAACACGAGGAGCATCAGGCTAAAGGCTCGGGCGGTTCGCTGTGTGGCGACCCCCACGAACTTTGTCTGACACTTAGCAAGTTCCTGCCACTGGCAGGGTCTAGCTATATTGCCCTGCCACCCGAGGTTGAAGCAAGGAAAGCTGTTCTCAATATTCAGAACAAAGACACCAAATGCTTCCTCTGGTCGGTGCTGGCAGCATTGCACCCTATACCTAGGGAAAACCACTCGTACCGTGTTAACCACTACACGCAGTATGAGTCGGAACTGGAGGATGCAATGGCCGGGATTGCCTACCCTGTAGAAGTCTCGCATATTCACAAGTTTGAGGTTCGTGCTCGTGACTTGTTGGGCCTGCAATTAGCCATCAATGTTTACGGTCTCACCGAGAACAAAAATGAGGTCCATCCCATCCGGGTGAGCAACGTGAGCAACAACAACGAGGTACGAGAAATCAACCTCCTGCTCATCAAGGACGAGACCCATCACCATTACACCCTTATCCGTTCCCTCTCTCGGCTTGTTTCGAGCCAACGGAGCAAAGACAAAACCCACGTCGAGGTGTGTCGCAGGTGCTTGGCTATATTTTATAATCGAGAACAGCAAAATTACCGGTACATCAGAGGACCCAACATTGCTGCTGAGAAGCTAGCTCGCCACATGTTCTACTGTGGTACCAACGAGCCTGCACGAACTATCCTGCCCGAACCTGGTGCAGTAGAGTGCTTTCGCATGCACAGTGCTATGGTGAAGCATCCTGCCTATATTGTAGCAGACTTCGAGGCCTTTCTTCAACCTCTGTCTAACTGCGAGCCCAACCCCGAAACATCCTCTACCATTCCTTTCCAAATCCACGAGGCCTCGAGTTACTCCTATGTTGTGGTGTGGCGAGACCAACATATTGCCTCCGAGCCCTATGTGTATCGCGGTCCCGACCCGGTTAAACACTTCCTGGAGAGAATGCAACAGGAAGCCATCAAGATAGGGAAGGTGCTGTTGGCCCCCAAGCCCATGCTGCCTCTGTCTCCCAAAAACAAGCATCAGCACGAAATAGCTCTAAATTGTCCTGTTTGCAAGTCGGTCTTCACTGACGATAACAAAAAGGTCCACCACCATGACCATTATGGAACCGGAAGCTACATTGGCCCGTGGTGCAACAGATGTAACTTGAGAGCCAGGGACCCGCGCTTCATACCGGTCTTTTTTCACAATGGCTCGGGATATGATTTCCATCACTTGGTTACACATCTAGGGTACGACAATGCGAGAATCAATGTCCTGGCACAGAACGAGGAGCGTTATATTAGCATCAGCAAGTGGGTGCCGATCCCCGACTCAAAAAGCAGCAGCATCGAGCTTCGGTTCCTCGACTCTCTGAGGTTCCTCCAGGCAAGCCTCGATGCTCTTGCTGGGAAGCTCAGAGACGACCAACTAGCTATTACCACATCAAGTTTCCCGAACTTAGATGTCGCACTCATCAGACGTAAAGGGGTCTACCCCTATGAATACGTCACAGACCCTTCCAAGTTCGAAGAAGAGTTGCTGCCTCCCCAGGATAAGTTCTACAGCCAGCTGAGAGGTTCAGGTATTACCGACGAGGAGTACAAGCATGCTCAGTCTATGTGGGTCAAGTTGGGTTGCCGAACTTTCGGTGATTACCACGATGCATACCTGAAGCTTGATGTGACGCTTCTTGCCGATGTGTTCCAGGCGTTTCGGGCGAATGCGATAAATATTTACAACCTGGACCCTGTATATTTTTACAGCCTTCCTGGACTGGCATGGTCGGCCATGCTCCTGCTGACTAAAGTTAAACTTTCACTTATCTCCGATGTTGATATCATGCTTTTCATCGAGAGAGCTATCCGGGGCGGCATGGTCCAAGTGTCGCAACGCTTCGCACACGCCAACAATCACCACATGGCCACTGGTTACGACCCCTCCCAACCATCAAGCTACATCATGTACACTGACGTGAATAATCTTTACGGGCACTCCATGATGCAGCCACTCCCAACAGGACAGTTTGAGTGGGCTGACCCCTCCAACTTCGACATCGAAAAAGAGTGCGACGAGTTTGGGTTTTTTGCCGAGGTGGACCTCGACTTCCCCGAGAAGCTGCAGGATACATTCTGTGACCTTTCGCCTGCTCCGGAATTGAAGTGTCCACCTGGCTCGGATCAACCGAAGCTCGTCATGGACTTGGAGCCCAAAAAGCGTTATGTGCTACACTACCGGAACCTCCAGTGGTTAATGCAGCAAGGGGTCTCGGTCAAAGCAGTTTACCACGTGCTCTTGTTCAGGCAGTCTCCATGGTTGAAGCCGTACATCGAACTGAACACCAACCATCGCACTGATGCCACTTCGGAACTTGATTGCGATTTTTTCAAATTAATGAACAATGCGGTATTTGGGAAGACCATGGAGAATGTGCGAAATCGCGTTGATGTGAGGTTGGTGACGAAGAAAACACAGTGTCGTCGACTTGTTGCAAGCCCGCTGTTCAGGTCTCGAACAATTTACAACGAACAGATGTCTCTAATTCACATGAACCGGGGCAAGGTGCTACTCAACAAGCCCATCTATGTGGGAGCTGCAGTTTTGGATCTGAGCAAGTTGTGCATGTTCGAGACATATTACGGCATACTACGTGCACACTACAACCACAATATCTCGCTCCTCTACACAGACACAGACAGCTTGGTGTACCATGTTCGCACGGCCGATGCGTATGGTGATATAGCCAAAGTTCCAGCTCTTGTCAAGCTCTTCGACACATCGGGCTATCCCCAGCTAAACCGGTATGGAATTCTGCCCCGGAACAAAAAAATACCCGGCAAACTCAAGGACGAGAAAAACGGGGATGTGATTGTGGAGTTTGCTGGACTTCGTGCCAAAGCCTATGCGATCCGGGCTGAGGGTTCAGTAACAAAAAAAGCAAAGGGTGTAAGCAGGCAAGTGGTTCGGGAGCACCTCAAGTTTGAGGATTACCTCGAGTGCCTCAGAACAAAATCGCCCATTCTACAAAAAGAACATCGTATCCAAAGCGTCGATCATGTACTTACAACTAATATTGTCAGGAAAGTTGCTCTGGATGCACACGACGACAAGAGGTGTATTCTTGAATGTGGGGTCCATACACTTCCGTGGGGCCACTATCGCCTCCAAACTAGTAAGGCCTGCCCAGAGTGCAACAAAAAGTAATAGGCAATGCGAAAAAAAAACAATTTTAATTTACTTCCACTTCCTCGATTACATGCATGCATGGCACAGCAAAATTAAACTTCTGGAAACTGCTAATTGCAATTTGTACTTATATATATAAAATTCCACATTTCTTATTGTGTGCTATTTTTTTTTTATTTATTTAAAAATGTTCAGTCACTCTTTCATTCTTGACGTCATACACAAATGTTTTCTCTGCAATAAGAATGACACTGCACAGAGTATCTGCAGGCAAGGCATCGTGGAACTCGCATACAATCTTGATGTTGGTACGATCGTTGACCACCACTTGCTTCCTCTTAGATGTGTTGATGACGGTCATGGGTCTCCGTGCTTTGAATTCGCTGGGCGCGTAGTACACGTCCACGCTTCCTTCGGTCACGCGTTTGTAAGCCGTGTAAGCTTCGTAAAGTTTGAGGTAATCGTCTTTGGTCATGTCGAGGTTGTAATTCTCGCGCGGGAACACTTCGTTTCTACCGTTCTTCAGATAAACGTTCTTGATCTTGCAGTCGTCGAACTTGCTGGAATCTTTTTCCTGATTCTTGTCCCTCCCGGTCTGAAAAAGCACTACGACGAAATCTGGCATGTCGAACTGTATGTTGTTGAACTGCGTTGTCACGTCGAATTCCATGTGACTTCCCGACGCCATCTTCTGCACGCACTGGTAACCGTGAAAGTGAATCGGCACCTGTGGACTTTTCAAGATCTCCGCTTTGTACTTGAGGGCGTAGTTCGTTTCGTATTCCACCACCGGCATTCTCAATTCCATGCTCCGGATGACGCATTTCGCCGCTTCGGGTAAAGTGTTGGCTATCGGCGTGGTGCCGTCCGGACCCAAAGTAGCGTATCGCATCAGTGCGTCGTTGTCGTTGGCCGCTCTTCGAAACGTGACCCTCAGTCCTCCCTTCCACATGATCTCCTTGTAGTCCGAGAAGAAACCAGGCAGCAGACGCATGGGAAAGAGCACCGTGTGACTTTTCGTCGATATTTTGGTTCCGGCTTCGAATCCCCCGGCCTGGTAGTACGCTGCGTCCGTTTTGGATAATTTCAACGTTCCCACCGCCGTCGACGTGATGCCTGGATAATCTATTCTGTCGATGACGGTGTTGTGTTTCCTCACCTCCACCTGCGAGAACAGGTGAGGCACGAAGTTGTCCACGAGTATCAAGTTTGCTGCTGCAGGAAACGCGTCTCCGCTTTCCTTCTTCACCACGTCGAATTGAAGGTAGAGGTCCGCTCTGTGAGGATGAACGAACCCGTCGCCTACGTCCACGTCGTATTCGATCTCCCTGTTCGCTTCGTTCAGATTGGCGAACGTGCGACGGTTGGGAGGGAAAGATTGCAATTCGTAACTTTCGATTTGCTCCATTTTGCATGTATGGTTATTTATTATACGTTGATCTCCACGATGGCCGTCGTAGTGGCACCTGCGAAATCCACCACGTCTCCTTTCTCGTTCGTCACCACCAACTCTATGTCGTCTATGCGGTTACGACATACTGGAAAATAGATCGGCGAAGAGGGCGTGTAGATGATCGGTTCCATGAACTCGGAACTTGGTTTGAAAGTGGCTATGATTCCCGTCTGCTTGTGACTTCCTAACAATCCGTCCGAAGATTTCGTGATCATACCTTCGGCCACGTTACAGTGTACGTTCAGAGTCTCTATGGCCAAGAATTTAGGAATGTTGGTTGCCACGTGCTTGATGCCAGCTTCGAGTTTGGTGTCGTTCTCGAAACCTAAAAGTTCTCCCATGGTGCCCAGGTCCACGGTCTCCGTCGCGGATAGGATTTCCACTCTGTGCGTGACCGAATTTTGAGAAAGGTATGTGCCTTTGGGTAATTGAGCTTGCAAAGTGGAAAGATTGTATTGTCCTGGCGTGACGACGATGTGTTCGCTTCCGACGCTAATTTTGTTGTTGTGCTGCGTAACATTAGGTATGAGGTACATGCTGTAGAATGCACGCAGAGCCACGGATTTAGGATAGACGATGTCGTCGTGCAGCGTGAGTTTCAAGATCGAAGATTCGCTCGTGAGATGGAATACCCCCATCCTAGTGATGCTGTTTGAGGTTCCACAGTACTTTCTGGAAATCCTCGATCGTAGGGTTATTTATTTTAGAGAGAAACGCGAGCACGGAGAGGCAGAGATGACCGCAGTTCACGTCTCCGAAATCTTGAATGCGTTCGTCGTTGTAGTATATAGAGGTTTTGTTCGTTTTCAGATAATGAATTAAATTTGTAGGTGGAACACCTCCGAAAGAATCGAAAACGAATGCTTTATCATTGTCGTTTTTGTGGTAACATATCCAATGCGTGCCTGGATTTTCTTGACCGTCCAAGTTGACTACTCCGCATTCTCTTTTTTTAACGCTTGAAGGTAACGAGTCGGACATGAAAACTCCTCTGAAGTGTTTGATTTGTAACGGTCCGATCAGAGATTCAATGTCTCGGTTGGTGAGTGCTTCTGTTTCTTTTTTTTAAACTTCTTCATCACGCCCTTCCCCCCTTTCTTCTCCATGGCCAGGTTGTGACGTTTCTGTTCTTCCAACTCGGCCTTGTTCTTCTTCGAGTCGATGACGGTTTTCGCGATGGCGGCACTTCCGCCGGCCAAACTTCCAACAGCCCCCAATGCTGCTAGGATGGCCGGGATGCTGAATATGAAACCTCCGATCTTTTGCTGTTTCCGCGAACGCTGCAATCTTTTCAATTGAGGTGTGCTGAGCAGCAATTTCATTCCGTGTCCTTTCGACAAGCAAGAACGTTTCTTCTCGCGTTGTTTCTTGGTGAGTAACCCATCGAGGGCACCTAGATTTTTAAGATTGGAGTATGGTATCTGGTACACCACACCCTTGGGCTTCATGTTGATGCTCTATGTGTTATTTTCACGGTATGTTATTTATATATATATTCTGAGATTTTTTCTTGTGTAGTTTTTTTTACGGTATGTTATTTATATATTTTCAAGGCCTCGCAGTCGTTACACAAATTCTATTACGTGCTTCGTTTTCTTGCCAAGAAGTTCCTTTGTCCCCTTGTACACGATTCGAGTTTTGTTCTCGATTAAAATAGATAGCTTCTCGTCGGATAACATGTTAGCGTATCGATCTGGTAAAAATATACTGTATTGTGCGTTGAGCAACAGGCGTACCTTGGGACCATACTGGGTAGAAACGATTGAACCGGAAGTTATCGTGTAAGGTTTGTCGACTTCCAATTCCTGAATTTTTACATACTCGACTGACAAATTTAGCATTTGTTTTAATGCTTGGAGATCGCTCATTTTTTCAGTTGTCAGAGTGTTAGAGAGAAATTTAATTGCTTTTTTTTTCACGATGTGTGTTATTTATATATACCGAAGATTATTTTTTTACGATGTGTGTTATTTATATATCAAGTTTTTTTTTTTTACGGTGTTATTTATATACCCCACCCCAATTTTTGTTTCGTGTTCATGGCGATGGTGGTACCCAGTGCGGCGACCCGTTCACCCAGCGATGCGTCTCTGCTCACGAACCTTTCGAAAGCTGCATGTTCCAATTTTTTGTCTGCTTCGTGACGTGCGTCCAGATCCGTCTGCGTGGTGTTGTAGGCTATGTCGTGATCTTTGCATGCCGCGTCCAACGGATTCACACCCTTGTCTCCTCTCTCCAATCTTTTCTCGAGTTTGGTACCCGGTCCGCAGTACTGGTAGCCCGGTAGATGCATCTCGAAAGGTAACTTGTTGATGATGTCGTTCACGAGTCCCTTTCCTTCGGCCACGTTCCAAAATTTCGGAGGCAGCGTGTTGATGATTTTGATCAGGTAACCTATGCCCTTGTCGTCGTTCACGATGAAGTTGGAAAGTTTCGTGCTGATCATGTCCACGATGCCAACCTTCTCGTTGTAGAAATTACGGTTGCCTGCATTCTCTTCGCCGGCTATCACCAACAATCGGTCCACGAGTTTCCTAACGTCGTCCACCCAAACCAATTCTTTGGGTAACGTGTTGTAGCGTTTGACGCCGCTGCCCGTTTTGACCTGGTTCCAAATCGGTTTGATGAGATTCCTGTACTTCTCGCCGCTGCTCGATTTCACCCTATTCTGCGAGGCGTCGTTGTTCTGGTACAAGGCATCCGTCATGATCAGAATTTCCTTGTAACTCTGGTAATCTTCGTCGGTGTAATCTTTCGGCTGCTTTTTGGCGACGAGTTCCCACAGTCCCACCGTACCCGGATACCTGTTCCAACTATCCTTGTCGCCTAAATTGACTTTAATGTCGTTGCCTTCGAAGGTCACCTTCGATTTCCCAATCTTCCACACCACACCGCCGCCTTCGCTGGTTTCCATGCTGGGATACAATTCGAACACTTCATCCTTGTCGAATTTCCCCGTGCTCAGGTAGTCTCGTGCCAAAGGTCCCAACTCGATTTTATCCGAAGACGACGTGCTGCCTATGGCTCGACGTCGTGCCGGTGCATCCTTCAGTTCGAACGGCGTCGAAGGAATGCTCGAAATGGGTGTGGGTACGGCGTAACTTTTAGCTGCGAGCGGTACGAGTTCATTAATCAAATTTTTATTTTGTTCCGTGACACTTTTAATTTCTTTACCTAGACTGCTGATGGCATCGATCACGGGTTGATCCTGACGTTTCTTCTCTTCGTAGAATCCGCGATTCTCGGATTTCCAACCTTTGAAGCGTTTCGCGAGGTAATCGCGAAGCTTGAGATTTTCGTCCTCGATTTTTCGTTTCGTCATGACGTTATTTATATACGTCGTTTCTCACAACGTTGCAACGTTTAGAAAGTCGTTGATTTTGTTTCTGTATTTTCCATCGTTGGGTTTTCTCGTCATGTCGATCGTCACAAATCCGAAATCGTCACCGTTCCAGCAAGTAGAGCAGCCTTCCGAAAATTGATTGTAGTTCATGTCTCCGCCTACGTAGTCATCGTACGCATGCTTGAGGTTGGTGTGATCTTGACGAAACAAACATATGAAATTGGCGTTGTCGCGCACTAACTGTTTTGGAATTTTGGAAAACGTTTGAGCTAGGTAAAAACAATCCATTCCTTTGTGACGACCTTGCGTGAAAAAGTTGCGAATTTCATTTTGATTTTCCAGGATGGCGTCGTCGAACACAACGACTGAATTTTCACGACAATCGTCGAGTGGTTTTATTTCCGAGGCGAACGTTGCAATGTCCAGACCATCGTACAGTTTCATCAGTTGCTGGTATTTGGATTGCTCCAAACTTTTCGAGAACACGTACAGGTGCCTGTTCTTCCAATTTAACCAATTCGGTGCAAGGAGAAAATTGTCCACCAGCAGTGTCGTTTTCCCACACCCCGAAGGACCTACGATCAGACAGCGGATGCTGTCGGGAAGCAACTCGCCGTTCTTTTTCTTCGTTTGACTTTCCGGATCCGGTAGACGCTTCACCACGTTCCACGTACTCACAAGATCACTTCGTTCGCGTCGATCCAACTCTTTTCTGGAAGTCCCAGCCATTTGACAAACAGTTTGTCACCTTTCCTACGCAATACTTTCTCGATGAGGTACGTGTTGGGGTGTTTTGTTTTAGAGAGTTCCTCTTCGTAAAATCTTCCTTTCAAAATCTCGCCGCTACTATCTTTTATTATATACGTGTGTCGGTTTCCGGGTAGAACTCGAACCACGGTAAAGAGTTCCGTGCTCCAATTTTTTGTGAATCCCTTCTCGAAGGTGCGTTTGAATTTGCTGATCCTCACCTGGTCTCCAATTTTGTATTTAGCTTTTTTTGTCGTGGGAGTGTACTTTGGGCAGTAAACGGTAGAAATTAAACGTTGCTCGTCAGATTTGGTAACGTCAACTGGCTTCATGCCTATCGTTCTGTGTGCCGTATCATTAAAGGTGTCGACGAGTTCCGGCAGGATGTCGACCCATTTGTAATTTCCCCGAAGCGTGAATCGTTTCCACATGTGTGTTTTCAAGGTTCGATTGAATCTTTCCACGATGCTGGCTTTGATGTGACTGAAGGTCGAATAATGTTGAATCTTGTGTTTTTGAATAAACTTTTGGAATACGGCGTTATAAAATTCCTTCCCCTTGTCTGTTTGCAGAAACCGTGGTCGTCTGCCGCCGCTTTCGCGAAAAATTAATTTGAATGCTTCCGTGACGCATGTTCCCGTTTTCGCCTTCAAAGGTAGAGCCCATGCGAATTTCGAAAATGTGTCTATGACGGTGAGGAGGTACTTGTTGCCCTTGTTCCATTTATGTATGTTTTTCAAATTGCCGCTACTCATCTCCACGAGGTCGCTTTGCCAGAGGTCGTCGATGCCCTTGGTTACCACAGCCAAACGTTCGTAGTTGCGGCGTGCAGGTTTATGCAATTCTTCGACGATGGCTTGCCTAGACATTTTTTCTTAGAGATTACGTTTCAAGAGAAGCACAAGCGTGATGGGATTCAAAGAGGGTGGCACTTCGCTCGTGTTTTGAATGATCAGCTTATCGCCGGCACTCACGTCGAAAACGGTGAGATCTTCGTCTTCGTGTATTTCATATATGTTGCGCGTTTCGTTCCAACGTGCCAGAGGAATGTTTCCTGCTTTCTGGACACCACGATTCGATATTAAAGTCATGGTGGGAACGCTAGCTTTTCTGCCGTGAGACCAGTACGAAAATTCGTTTATCTGAATCGTGCCATCGAGGAGAAACTTGTAGTACGGATGATAAGGATGCAACATGTACAGTTTGTTACCTTCGACGAACGTGGAGATTCTTTGTTGATTGGGTACGCTGTTGATTTCGATGGCTTGCAGAGAATGCAGTTTAGCGAATTTAGTGTCGACGCCGAGCAGATTACTGTGAACTTGTCCGAGTTTATTTTCGATGGGCAGCAAATGCTCGATTATGGCATCCGTTACGGCAGAAAACGACGGTTTGATTTTCACTTCCACGTTCAACTGCTTGTAGTTTTCGTTGAGTTCTTGCAACTTGGCACCGAAAGAGGCCAGCGTCGATTCCTGCGTGGATTCCAGCACTCCAACTTGATCTCTGATGTTGACGACAATGTTCTGAAGGTTCTCGACTTGATTCAATTTCGAGCTCTTCTCGGTAAGATCGTTCACGATGCTTCGCATCTCTGTAAACTGCGTGTGAAGATCGGCGACGCTCTGCGAAGTGGGTAGCGTCGACACCAGCGAACTAATTTCGTCTCGAATCTCTTCCACGTTCGCCGTTTCCGTTTCTAGTCGTTTCAGCATTCGAGATATGTTTCCTTTCAAAGCGTGCAATTCTTTGGAGGTGGGGAGATTGGCCACCCTACTCTCGAGATCGCTCAATGAACTTTTGATGTCGCTCGAATCGGATAGTGCCGTCACCGCCGTTTTCAATTTTTCCAAATCTTCGCTCGAAGGCACGCTTGTCCGTAACGATTCCAAGTCACCCTGTATGTTGTCCAGTACGTGATGAAAATGAGCGAGATTCGTTTCGACGTTCAAATTTTCTAAATATTCGATTTTATGCTGAACCGTGCTCAACGTGTCTTGAATGCTCGTCAACGCTCTCGCTTCAGCGTGAATATTTTTAATTTCTTCGTTGATCAATTCCAAGGACGCCTGAAGTGTAGCGATGGTGGTTTGAATGTGTTCGAAATCTTGATAGGCCTCCAATTGAATTTTTATGTTCGCGACGCTTTTACCGATGACCTGCAGTTCGTCCGACGATGGTAGGTTCGTCATTGTATCTTCCAAAGTCTGCAACTTGGATTTAATTTCTTCCAACGTGCTGGTGAATTCTTCTTGTAATTTGGAAACGACAACGTGCAAGCGTTCTGCATCTATATCGTTCACGACGGTTTGAAGTTCGGAGAAATTCTTTTCTATTGCGGAAGTTCGTTCTTCGATTTCGAGTTTCAATTTTTCCAAATCTTCATTTTTCGATTGAAATTGCTGTAATTTGGCCAAATCATTTTGAAGCGAATCCACGCTCAACTGTATATTTTGAACGCTGTCGTAAGAAGGTACGTCGACATAATTTTTTATGAGCGTTTTCAGTTCGGAATCGATTTTCAGAATGGGGTCGAGACATTGCGTTTGGAGCGTAGCGATTTCCGACTCTAAACTTTTGTTTAAGGTCTCCTGCAAAGCAATCAAATCGGTCCTCAACTTCTTAACTCGAATGTCCAACATGAGAATCTCTTCTGCGTGGTCTACACGCTTGGTGTTGCCGAAAATGTCGTTAGGCATTTTTGGTTAACGGTTATTTATAATAGGATAGACAATTCGTAATTCTACAAAGAGAGGAATGAGTTTGTCGTAATCTCCGAGGAGTTCCATATAAAGATAATCTCCTGCAGAAACATCGTACGTAATGTTAGAAAGCATCTTGTCGTGCTTGATTCGAAAAATATTCTTGCCGGTAGAAATTTTGATTTCGCCTGCGTTTTCCGGATTCACGGTGATTTGAAGTTTCCCGTCGATCGGAATTTCGTAGAAATGTAAATTGTTATTAAAAACATAAAACATCTTGCCCACATCGTCATTCAGTTTCGTCCAAATGCTGTTGAGATGAACAATCAGTAAACCATTGAGTTTAGATAATACGGAAGGTAAGAGGTTATTGGAATTTGGTGGTGCAGTCTCCATGTTGATCTGTTTGCGGAAGCCAAAAAGATTCATTGTCCTTGTTAGTTATTTAAGAATACGGTCAAAGTTTTTTTTGTAATGACACGCAAAGTTTTTTTTTTGTTTGTTTGCGTCACAATACAGGCACGCGCGCGCACGTGTGTGTGTGCGACACATTGTTCCCAAAAGAGGTTTACAAAGGTCACGATATATAAACATTTGGTCCCACAGTTGGAAAATTACGATAAGATGCATTCAAAAGTTTCAAAATATCATATAGTAGAATTTTTTGTAGAGTGGGTAGGCAACACCGACGAGCCTCAAATAATAATTCAAGACTCGTCGGTGTTGCCAATTCCTATTTGTAGGTTAGCTTAACCTGTGAAAAATCATATAGTGGAATTTTCTTCGGATGGGTAGGTAACACCAACAAGCCTAAAAAAAGGAACATCCAATAAAATTGCCAGATGTAAACAGAAGGCAATAGGTACCCCTCATAAAAGGCTACAGTAAAAACCCACAGTGTCGCCAACACTAGGCCCCCCAACAGTATTGCCAGACATAAAAAAATACATGGACCCCTCAGGTCCTTTAATGAAAATTTACAGTGAAAAAACCCAATAAATTAACAACACTATCAAAAAATCTACGGTAGTGTTGCCAGATGTAAACAGAGGGCAATAAACCCCCCTCATAAAAGGCTACAGTAAACCCACAGTGTTGTCAACTCTGCCCTCAAAATATACATCATAAAAAGCTACAACAAGCGTCATAATCTTGGTGATTTTTTCGGGTAAGAAGTTGGCAACACATGCCTTACAAGAAAAATCCATTAAGGCGATCGAGCTCCAAATGATGGTTCGAGCTCCAAATGATGGCCCAGTACCCGGACACTGGGTCTACTGTTGTTCAAGAAAACATTGATTCTGTGCAAAACCTAATACTGCAAGATCGTCATGTGACATACTGTGAGATTGAGGCAACCATAGGCATTAGTTCCACCAGCATATATAAAAGATTACATGATCATTTAGCTGTGAGAAAGGTATGTTCTCGTTGGATCCCACACAATTTGACAAAAACTCAAAAAGACGCTCGCGTCAATTGGTGCAAACAAATGCTCAATAAATACAATCGTGGTGCTTCAAAAGACGTATATAAGATTGTAACAGGTGACGAATCATGGATATATGCATATGAGCCGGAACGTAAACAGCAGTCGACTGTATGGGTGTTTCAAGATGAACCCAATCCAACAAAAGCACATCGAAACAAATGGTCACCTGTTTTTTTTTTCGGGAAAACTGGTCATGTGGCAACTGTGCCTTAAGAGGAACGTAGAACGGTCAACTCTGAATGGTACACAAAAATTTGTTTGCCAGAGGTCTTCGGTCAAATACGGAAAACAAACAAACGCAGTCGGATCATTCTTCATCAAGACAATGCCAGCTGTCACACATCTAGTCTAACAACCGACTTTACGAACAGTCAAAAAATCGAATTGATGGGTCATCCACCGTACAGTCCTGATTTGGCACCCAATGACTTCTTCTTGTTCCCGAATGTCAAGAATAAATTGCGTGGACAACGATTTTCGTCGGCGGAAGACACCGTTGATGCGTTCAAAAACCATATTATGGAGGTGTCTCAAGAAGATTGGAAAAACTGCTTTGACAAATGGTTCGAACGAATGCAAAAGTGTATTGACCATAAAGGAGAATACTTCGAAAAACAATAAAGCAGTTTTCAATGCCAAATTCCTGTTTTTTCATTGTTAGGCTCAAAATATAAATAGTGACCCTCGTATGTACTTTCAAGACATAATGTGGCTTTCCTCTAAACAGTTTGGGAACTTGGTCGGGCTACGAACTTTTCAACATCCCCTCGTAGGTCAATCGAGACTGCACCGAACCGAAGTGAGATCCGAACCACTATGTGCCTCCTCCGGGGTGTAGAACTACAGTCCTTTTGATTACAGGACAATAACGTTAATACCACATCATCGGGAAGGCCTTTGTTAATAATTACATGGGAACGGAATAGGCAGGCTAATTTTAGATGCCTTACTAGTATGTTTGGGCAATAATTGTTTTTCTTTTATCGCCAAATTCTAAAATTGCATTACAGAACTGGCTAGTTTGAAGGGTTGTTCAAGGTTAAGGAACTCATAAATTCTAATGGGTTATATTGGATTCTTCAACAGGACTGGAATCTTTCTTCTTGTACAAATTTAAATTCGGTCCAAATTGCGTTTTGTCTCGTTTCAATACTTCGGCCGGATTTAGATAGATCCTGAAAAAAAAAGTGGCTGGTCCGTATTTAAATTCATCCGGGGAAAAAGGCTCCTGGACCGTATTTATATTCATCCGGGGAAAAAGGTTCCTGGACCGTATTCAAATTCATCCGGGGAAAAAGGTTCCTGGACCGTATTTAAATTCATCCGGGGAAAAAGGTTCCTGGACCGTATTTAAATTCATCCGGGGAAAAAGGTTCCTGGACCGTATTCAAATTCATCCGGGGAAAAAGGTTCCTGGACCGTATTCAAATTCATCCGGGGAAAAAGGTTCCTGGACCGTATTTAAATTCATCCGGGGAAAAAGGTTCCTTGACCGTATTTAAATTCATCCGGGGAAAAAGGTTCCTGGACCGTATTCAAATTCATCCGGGGAAAAAGGTTCCTGGACCGTATTTAAATTCATCCGGGGAAAAAGGTTCCTGGACCGTATTTAAATTCATCCGGGGAAAAAGGCTCCTGGACCGTATTTAAATTCATCCGGGGAAAAAGGTTCCTGGACCGTATTTAAATTCATCCGGGGAAAAAGGTTCCTGGACCGTATTTAAATTCATCCGGGGAAAAAGGTTCCTGGACCGTATTTAAATTCATCCGGGAAAAAAGGTTCCTGGACCGTATTTAAATTCATCCGGGGAAAAAGGTTCCTGGACCGTATTTAAATTCATCCGGGGAAAAAGGTTCCTGGACCGTATTTAAATTCATCCGGGGAAAAAGGTTCCTGGACCGTATTTAAATTCATCCGGGGAAAAAGGCTCCTGGACCGTATTTAAATTCATCCGGAGAAAAAGGTTCCTGGACCGTATTTAAATTGATCCGGAAAAAGGTTCCTGGACCGTATTTAAATTCATCCGGGGAAAAAGGTTCCTGGACGGTATTTAAATTCATCCGGGGAAAAATGCTCCTGGACCGTATTTAAATTCATCCGGGGAAAAAGGTTCCTGGACCGTATTTAAATTCATCCGGGGAAAAAGGTTCCTGGACCGTATTTAAATTCATCCGGGGAAAAAGGTTCCTGGACCGTATTTAAATTCATCCGGGGAAAAAGGTTCCTGGACCGTATTTAAATTCATCCGGGGAAAAAGGTTCCTGGACCGTATTTAAATTCATCCGGGGAAAAAGGTTCCTGGACCGTATTTAAATTCATCCGGGGAAAAAGGTTCCTGGACGGTATTTAAATTCATCCGGGGAAAAAGGCTCCTGGACCGTATTTAAATTCATCCGGGGAAAAAGGTTCCTGGACCGTATTTAAATTCATCCGGGGAAAAAGGTTCCTGGACCGTATTTAAATTCATCCGGGGAAAAAGGTTCCTGGACCGTATTCAAATTCATCCGGGGAAAAAGGTTCCTGGACCGTATTTAAATTCATCCGGGGAAAAAGGTTCCTGGACCGTATTTAAATTCATCCGGGGAAAAAGGTTCCTGGACCGTATTTAAATTCATCCGGGGAAAAAGGTTCCTGGACCGTATTTAAATTCATCCGGGGAAAAAGGTTCCTTGACCGTATTTAAATTCATCCGGGGAAAAAGGTTCCTGGACCCGTATTTAAATTCATCCGGGGAAAAAGGTTCCTGGACCGTATTTAAATTCATCCGGGGAAAAAGGTTCCTGGACCGTATTTAAATTCATCCGGGGGAAAAGGTTCCTGGACCCGTATTTAAATTGATCTGGAGAAAAGGTTCCTGAACCGAATTGAATTACTTTACAGATAAAAAGGTTCTTTACGGTACAGAATCCATTTAGGCTTGCTGATTTTCTCTCCTGGACAGGAAATGAATTTATTTATTAAAACTCCTAGACCTCTGGCTTATAGTACACTTGGTAACAATAAACACAACTATAATTTGACAAGTTTAAAAACAAGACGCTGCAAATAGCTGTTGCGCACCTCACACCACATTTCCCCACTCCAATCTCCGCAGCGACGTTGGTTCGCAGTGTTGCAACCTGGAGGGAGCGGAATGGTCTGAGGATTTTCAACGAAATTTGTATTAGCTTTTTCCTGGGTTGTTTTCTACCTGTCGGAGTACAGAACTTCAGCTCACCTTTCACCAACGACTCTTTTCCTTCTTTTAAAACTTGAACTCCCCGATGGCGCAGTGGTAGCGTCGTCGCCTTGTAATCAAGGGATCCCGGGTTCAATGCCCGATGGAGGCACATATTGGTTCGGTTCGGATCCCACTTTAAACTGTATGTCCAGCTGTGCTTTGATGACTGATGATTGAATGAAACAGATGACAGAAGTAGGCTCCAATAGATGTCAATATTTCCGTTCTCGCCTATGGCTTATCACTACTCATGACCAAGTCGTCATTTTAGGCGAAACGGGAATTCCTATTTCACCTTTACATTTCTCCTAAATAAGTTGAAAGAGAAATATTTAAGGAAATATCCATCAGATGTCTCTGTTATATGCTGCATGATAAAAACACAAATTTGGAACTGGAACACAACGTTAATATCGAAATGAAAGATGAAGTTTATATATATAGAAATTAATCTATTTGCAGAATGATACATAGCGGTAAATACTCAATAGCCTTAGGATAGGTTTAGTCCTATTGGAAAATAGGTTAGTCAATATTCCTTGTCATATTCCATAAAAGTAAATGTATTTGTGTTGAAATTGTGTACGTGAACATTATTGCAATATCTCTATTGTTTTACTGTAACCAT
Organism: Lepisma saccharinum; assembly: GCF_977018435.1. Taxonomy (NCBI): domain Eukaryota; kingdom Metazoa; phylum Arthropoda; class Insecta; order Zygentoma; family Lepismatidae; genus Lepisma; species Lepisma saccharinum. The sequence goes on along the minus strand of NC_139247.1, from coordinate 39,620,316 downwards.
GGACAACGAACTGAACATTCATAGGCTTACACCTGGTGGATCATTGACTTGTAATAAACATAATTGCTCTTGCATTATTAATAAATGAATTAGGTCAATCACACAAAACCTATAACTAGGAGACATTAACAGCATAACGAATTTCTCTCGTTTTAAATATTTCCCTTTCAACTTGTTTAGGCAAAACGGGATGTAATCCCTAGATTGGATTTCAACCCAGAGCTTCAGTAGCCTATATCGTGCTTTTTGTAATTTAGCCACTTTTGTCTAATCGCGACGACGAGGATGAGCGATGATATGATGTCATTGATAAAGGGTCATTCACAAAGGACACCCATGCCTAGGCCGGGATTCGAACCCGATCTCTTGACGCCGTAGAATTAACCAATCCACCACGGAGATCGGCCCTATATTGTGAGTAGAACGTTCAATACTTTTGGCTATCAAACTTCGAAACGAGACAGAGGTTTGTCTCGGTGAATCCGTAATAATCGTCCATTGAGAATGCAAATGTCCTATCTCCAAATTGTAAACAAGTGGAGATATATTGCCTGTAGTCTATTTAGGATGCAATTGTTTCACCCCTGCAATCGACTGGTGCCTACATACAACCAATATTGATGTATTGAGTGTGTTTTTGGTCCATCTAAAAATTTGGAAGAATGGAAATGTTTCAACAAGTAGGATTACGAAGCAGGGCAGTGTGAACTTAGTGAGTACTGTTATTTCCTTTAACATTTATTATTCTCTTGATTTCACTTGATTTGCTTGATTTGATCAGTCTGTCAATAGAAATAAACAACAGCTAGATAGATTACAACTGATTTCCTCCATGTGGTAGTTGGATCGGCTTCTTTGGTGTACGCCAATGTTATTACTCTCCTTGTTCATTAATATCAGCGAAGCGGAGGAAGTTTTTACGAAATATTTTGCAAATCGACAATAGTATTGATATTGTAGATCGGCATCTCTATATTTTTTGAGTGATTTTGTCAGGTTATCGAATGCTGAATTGCATACTGCACAATAACATCGCTCTTCTCGTGATAATTTCCGAAATATTTGAAATTTGTAAAAAAAAATCGTGTGAAGAAAATCATGAAATGTAACTCTGTCATAACCCTATTTTCATTGAAAGGTGATCAAAACTTGGGTTGCCAATATATTAAGCTTCATTATGTACGCAAAAACGGGTGAGAGTATTTCACAGGGGTGGTATAACACTTCTCGACGATAGACTGAAGTGCACACCCATAGAGCCAGACCACGAGCCGCCACTGGGTCAAGGGTATCAACAGGGACGTCGGAACTTATTTCGGAGTGGGGGAGGGCAACTTCCTAAATACACCAACAATTTTTTACAATATATTTTCCTACACACACATATATATATATACACAGGGTGTCATTTCAATGGCGCCCACGGACCACGGAAACGTATAGAGGACATCAAAACAAACAACTTTTCTCAGTAACATTTTTCTCGTTGGTGCGTCGTTTGGACGCTACAAGTAGTGCAGGTTGGCCGGTTCTACGCAATACTTAGTAGGTATGCCTTTTTTTTATCAATCGAATATAAGTTTTTGACATATTTTGACAATTTTTTGTCGATGTTTTAGCGTTTAGCGATGTTTTAGTACAAATTTTCACTATACTCATTTTTTTTCCACTCATACTTGGTAGGTATATTATGATCTTACGTGATACAACTTAACCTATCTTTTTTTTTTACGATTATTTAATTTTTTTTACGATCCTAAGTGATATAACTTAACCTATCATTTTTTTTATTTATGCACTGTTTGAACGTCATTATTTGAGGATCATATTTTGTAGGTATTTTTTTTTTATCAATCGAATATAAGTTTTTGACATATTTTGACAATTTTTTGTCGATGTTTTAGCGTTTAGCGATGTTTTAGTACAAATTTTCACTGCACTCATTTTTTCCACTTATAGTTGGTAGGTATATCACGATCTTACGTGATACAACTTAACCTATCTTTTTTTTTTTACGATTTTTTTAAATTTTTTTTACGATCCTAAGTGATATAACTTAACCTATCATTTTTTTATTTACGCACCGAACTAACCTACAAGGGACTCTGTTTGTTTTAATATTTTAGTATTATAAGGTTTTCACAAATTTTATATAACCTAAAATGTGTTGGATGTTGATTTTTAGTATGTGGCAATTTTTTATGAATTTTAAAACTGTTCCGTCACCCTCTCGTTCTTCACGTCGTGGACGAAGGACTTCTCTGCAATCAGGATGACGCTGCATAGAGTATCGGCAGGCAGCGCGTCGTGGAACTCGCAGACGACCTTGATGTTGGTGCGATCGTTGACCACCACCTGCCTTCTCTTAGATGTGTTGATGACGGTCATGGGTCTCCGTGCTTTGAATTCGCTGGGCGTGTAATACATGTCCACGCTTCCCTCGGTCACGCGTTTGTAAGCCGTGTAAGCTTCGTAAAGTTTGAGGTAATCGTTTTTGGTCATGTCGAGGTTGTAATTCTCGCGCGGGAACACTTCATTCCTACCGTTCTTCAGATAAACGTTTTTGATTTTGCAGTCGTCGAACTGGCTGGAATCTTTTTCCTGATCGTTATCGCGTCCGGTCTGAAAAAGCACTACGACGAAATCTGGCATGTCGAACTGTATGTTGTTGAACTGCGTCGTCACGTCGAATTCCATGTGACTTCCCGACGCCATTTTCTGTACGCACTGGTAACCGTGAAAGTGAATCGGCACCTGCGGACTTTTCAAGATCTCCGCTTTGTACTTGAGGGCGTAGTTTGTTTCGTATTCCACCACAGGCATTCTCAATTCCATGCTCCGGATGACGCATTTTGCTGCTTCGGGTAAAGTGTTGGCTATCGGCGTGGTGCCGTCCGGACCCAAAGTAGCGTATCGCATCAGTGCGTCGTTGTCGTTGGCCGCTCTTCGAAACGTGATCCTCAGTCCCCCCTTCCACATGATCTCCTTGTAGTCCGAGAAGAAACCAGGCAGCAGACGCATGGGAAAGAGCACCGTGTGACTTCTCGTCGATATTTTGGTCCCGGCTTCGAATCCCCCGGCCTGGTAGTACGCTGCGTCCGTTTTGGATAATTTCAACGTTCCCACCGCCGTCGACGTGATGCCTGGATAATCTATTCTGTCGATGACGGTGTTGTGTTTCCTCACCTCCACCTGCGAGAACAGGTGAGGCACGAAGTTGTCCACGAGTATCAAGTTTGCTGCTGCAGGAAACGCGTCTCCGCTTTCCTTCTTCACCACGTCGAATTGAAGGTAGAGGTCCGCTCTGTGAGGATGAACGAACCCGTCGCCTACGTCCACGTCGTATTCGATCTCCCTGTTCGCTTCGTTCAGATTGGCGAACGTGCGACGGTTGGGAGGGAAAGATTGCAATTCGTAACTTTCGATTTGCTCCATTTTACATGTGTGGTTATTTATTATACGTTGATCTCCACGATGGCCGTCGTAGTGGCACCTGCGAAATCCACCACGTCTCCTTTCTCGTTCGTCACCACCAACTCTATGTCGTCTATGCGGTTGCGACATACTGGAAAATAGATCGGCGAAGAGGGCGTGTAGATGATCGGTTCCATGAACTCGGAACTTGGTTTGAAAGTGGCTATGATTCCCGTCTGCTTGTGACTTCCTAATAATCCGTCCGAAGATTTCGTGATCATGCCTTCCGCCACGTTACAGTGTACGTTCAGAGTCTCTATGGCCAAGAATTTAGGAATGTTGGTTGCCACGTGCTTGATGCCAGCTTCGAGTTTTGGGTGGTTGTTCTCGAAACCTAAAAGTTCTCCCATGGTGCCCAGGTCCACGGTCTCCGTCGCGGATAGGATTTCCACTCTGTGCGTGACCGAATTTTGAGAAAGGTATGTGCCTTTGGGTAATTGAGCTTGCAAAGTGGAAAGATTGTATTGTCCTGGCGTGACGACGATGTGTTCGCTTCCGACGCTAATTTTGTTGTTGTGCTGCGTGACGTTAGGTATGAGGTACATGCTGTAGAATGCACGCAGAGCCACGGATTTAGGATAGACGATGTCGTCGTGCAGCGTGAGTTTCAAGATTGAAGATTCGCTCGTGAGATGGAACACGCCCATCCTAGTGATGCTGTTTGAGGTTCCACAATGCTTTCTGGAAATCCTCGATCGTAGGGTTATTTATTTTAGAGAGAAACGCGAGCACGGAGAGGCAGAGATGACCGCAGTTCACGTCTCCGAAATTTTGAATGCGTTCGTCGTTGTAGTATATAGAGGTTTTGTTCGTTTTCAGATAATGAATTAAATTTGTAGGTGGAACACCTCCGAAAGAATCGAAAACGAATGCTTTATCATCATTTTTGTGGTAACATATCCAATGCGTGCCTGGATTTTCTTGACCGTCCAAGTTGACTACTCCGCATTCTCTTCTTTTAACGCTTGAAGGTAACGAGTCGGACATGAAAACTCCTCTGAAGTGTTTGATTCGTAACGGTCCGATCAGAGATTCAATGTCTCGGTTGGTGAGTGCTGTTGTTTCTTTTTTTTAAACTTCTTCATCACGCCCTTCCCCCCTTTCTTCTCCATGGCCAGGTTGTGACGTTTCTGTTCTTCCAATTCCGCTTTGTTCTTCTTCGAGTCGATGACGGTTTTCGCGATGGCGGCACTTCCGCCAGCCAAACTTCCAACGGCCCCCAATGCTGCCAGGATGGCCGGGATGCTGAATATGAAACCTCCGATCTTTTGCTGTTTCCGCGAACGCTGCAATCTTTTCAATTGAGGTGTGCTGAGAAGTAATTTCATTCCCTGTCCTTTCGACAAGCAAGAACGTTTCTTCTCGCGTTGTTTCTTGGTGAGTAACCCATCGAGGGCACCTAGATTTTTTAGATTCGAATATGGTATCTGGTACACGACACCCTTGGGCCTCATGTTGATGCTCTATGTGTTATTTTCACGGTATGTTATTTATATATATATTCTGAGATTTTTTCTTGTGTAGTTTTTTTACGGTATGTTATTTATATACCCCACCCCAATTTTTGTTTCGTGTTCATGGCGATGGTGGTACCCAGTGCGGCGACCCGTTCACCCAGCGATGCGTCTCTGCTTACGAACCTTTCGAAAGCTGCATGCTCTAACTTTCTGTCTGCTTCGTGACGTGCGTCCAGATCCGTCTGCGTGGTGTTGTAGGCGATGTCGTGATCTTTGCATGCCGCGTCCAACGGATTCACACCCTTGTCTCCTCTCTCCAATCTTTTCTCGAGTTTGGTACCCGGTCCGCAGTACTGGTAGCCAGGTAGATGCATCTCGAAAGGTAACTTGTTGATGATGTCGTTCACGAGTCCCTTTCCTTCGGCCACGTTCCAAAATTTCGGAGGCAGCGTGTTGATGATTTTGATCAGGTAACCTATGCCCTTGTCGTCGTTCACGATGAAGTTGGAAAGTTTCGTGCTGATCATGTCCACGATGCCAATCTTCTCGTTGTAGAAATTACGATTGCCTGCATTCTCTTCGCCGGCTATCACCAACAATCGGTCCACGAGTTTCCTAACGTCGTCCACCCAAACGAATTCTTTGGGTAACGTGTTGTAGCGTTTGACGCCGCTGCCTGTTTTGACCTGGTTCCAAATCGGTTTGATGAGATTCCTGTACTTCTCGCCGCTGCTCGATTTCACCCTATTCTGCGAGGCGTCGTTGTTCTGGTACAAGGCATCCGTCATGATCAGAATTTCCTTGTAACTTTGGTAATCTTCGTCGGTGTAATCTTTCGGCTGCTTTTTGGCAACGAGTTCCCACAGTCCCACCGTACCCGGATACCTGTTCCAACTATCCTTGTCGCCTAAATTGACTTTAATGTCGTTGCCTTCGAAGGTCACCTTCGATTTCCCAATCTTCCACACCACACCGCCGCCTTCGCTGGTTTCCATGCTGGGATACAATCCGAACACTTCATCCTTGTCGAATTTCCCCGTGCTCAGGTAGTCTCGTGCCAAAGGTCCCAACTCGATTTTATCCGAAGACGTGCTGCCTATGGCTCGACGTCGTGCCGGTGCATCCTTCAGTTCGAACGGCGTCGAAGGAATGCTCGAAATAGGCGTGGGTACGGCGTAACTTTTAGCTGCGAGCGGTACGAGTTCGTTGATCAAATTTTTATTTTGTTCCGTGACACTTTTAATTTCTTTACCTAGACCGCTGATGGCATCGATCACGGGTTGATCCTGACGTTTCTTCTCTTCGTAGAATCCGCGATTCTCGGATTTCCAACCTTTGAAGCGTTTCGCGAGGTAATCGCGAAGCTTGAGATTTTCGTCTTCGATTTGTCGTTTCGTCATGACGTTATTTATACACGTCGTTTCTCACAACGTTGCAACGTTTAGAAAGTCGTTGATTTTGTTTCTGTATTTTCCATCGTTGGGTTTCCTCGTCATGTCGATCGTCGCGAATCCGAAATCGTCACCGTTCCAGCAAGTAGAGCAGCAGCGTTCCGAAAATTGATTGTAGTTCATGTCTCCGCCTACGTAGTCATCGTACGCGTGCTTGAGGTTGGTGTGATCTTGACGAAACAAACATATGAAATTAGCGTTGTCGCGTACTAACTGTTTTGGAATTTTGGAAAACGTTTGAGCTAGGTAGAAGCAATCCATTTCTTTGTGACGACCTTGCGTGAAAAAGTTGCGAATTTCATTTTGATTTTCCAGGATGGCGTCGTCGAACACAACGACTGAATTTTCACGACAATCGTCGAGTGGTTTTATTTCCGAGGCGAACGTTGCAATATCCAGACCATCGTACAGTTTCATCAGTTGCTGGTATTTGGATTGCTCCAAACTTTTCGAGAACACGTACAGGTGCCTGTTCTTCCAATCTAACCAATTCGGTGCGAGGAGAAAATTGTCCACGAGCAGTGTCGTTTTCCCACACCCCGAAGGACCTACGATCAGACAGCGGATGCTGTCGGGAAGCAACTTGCCGTTCTTTTTTTTTCTCGTTTGATTTTCCGGATCCGGTAGACGCTTCACCACGTTCCACGTACTCACAAGATCACTTCGTCCGCGTCGATCCAACTCTTTTCCGGAAGTCCCAGCCATTTGACAAACAGTTTGTCACCTTTCCTACGCAATACTTTCTCGATGAGGTACGTGTTGGGGTGTTTCGTTTTAGAGAGTTCCTCTTCGTAAAATCTTCCTTTCAAAATCTCGCCGCTACTATCTTTTATTATATACGTGTGTCGGTTTCCGGGTAGAACTCGAACCACGGTAAAGAGTTCCGTGCTCCAATTTTTTGTGAATCCCTTCTCGAAGGTGCGTTTGAATTTGCTGATCCTCACCTGGTCTCCAATTTTGTATTTAGCTTTTTTTGTCGTGGGTGTGTACTTTGGACAGTAAACTGTAGAAATTAAACGCTGCTCGTCGGACTTGGTAACGTCGGCTGGCTTCATGCCTATTGTTCTGTGTACCGTATCATTATAGGTGTCGACGAGTTCCGGCAGGATGTCGACCCATTTGTAATTTCCCCGAAGCGTGAATCGTTTCCACATGTGTGTTTTCAAGGTTCGATTGAATCTTTCCACGATGCTGGCTTTGATGTGACTGAAGGTCGAATAATGTCGAACGTCATGTTTTTGAATAAATTTTTGGAATACAGCGTTATAAAATTCTTTACCGTTGTCCGTTTGCAGAAACCGTGGTTGTCTGCCGCCGCTTTCGCGAAAAATTAATTTGAATGCTTCCGTGACGCATGTCCCCGTTTTGGCTTTCAAAGGTAGAGCCCATGCGAATTTCGAAAACGTGTCTATGACGGTGAGAAGGTACTTGTTGCCCTTGTTCAATTTATATATGTTTTTTAACTTGCCGCTACTCATCTCGACGAGGTCACTTTGCCAGAGGTCATCGATGCCCTTGGTTACCACAGCCAAACGTTCGTAGTTGCGGCGTGCAGGTTTATGCAATTCTTCGACGATGGCTTGCCTAGACATTTTTTTTTAGAGATTACGTTTCAAGAGAAGCACAAGCGTGATGGGATTCAAAGAGGGTGGCACTTCGCTCGTGTTTTGAATGATCAGCTTATCGCCGGCACTCACGTCGAAAACGGTAAGATCTTCGTCTTCGTGTATTTCATATATGTTGCGCGTTTCGTTCCAACGTGCCAGAGGAATGTTTCCTGCTTTCTGGACACCACGATTCGATATCAAAGTCATGGTAGGAACGCTAGCTTTTCTACCGTGAGACCAGTACGAAAATTCGTTTATCTGAATCGTGCCATGGAGGAGAAACTTGTAGTACGGATGATAAGGATGCAACATGTACAGTTTGTTACCTTCGACGAACGTGGAGATTCTCTGTTGATTGGGTACGCTGTTGATTTCGATGGCTTGCAGAGAATGCAGTTTAGCGAATTTAGTGTCGACGCCGAGCAGATTACTGTGAACTTGTCCGAGTTTATTTTCGATGGGCAGCAAATGCTCGATTATGGTATCTGTTACGGCAGAAAACGACGGTTTGATTTTCACTTCCACGTTCAACTGCTTGTAGTTTTCGTTGAGTTCTTGCAACTTGGCACCGAAAGAAGCCAGCGTCGATTCCTGCGTGGATTCCAGCACTCCAACTTGATCTCTGATGTTGACGACGATGTTCTGAAGGTTCTCGACTTGATTCAATTTCGAGCTCTTCTCGGTAAGATCGTTCACGATCCTTCGCATCTCTGTAAACTGCGTGTGAAGGTCGGCGACGCTCTGCGAAGTGGGCAGCGTCGACACCAGCGAACTAATTTCGTCTCGAATCTGTTCCACGTTCGCCGTTTCCGTTTCTAGTCGTTTCAGCATTCGAGATATGTTTCTTTTCAAAGCGTGCAATTCTTTGGAGGTGGGGAGATTGGCCACCCTACTCTCGAGATCGCTCAATGAACTTTTGATGTCGTTCGAATCGGATAGTGCCGTCACCGCCGTTTTCAATTTTTCCAAATCTTCGCTCGAAGGCACGCTCGTCCGTAACGATTCCAAGTCACCCTGTATGTTGTCGAGTACGTGATGAAAATGAGCGAGATTCGTTTCGACGTTCAAATTTTCTAAATATTCGATCTTCTGCTGAACCGTGCTCAACGTGTCTTGAATGCTCGTCAACGCTCTTGCTTCAGCGTGAATATTTTTAATTTCTTCGTTGATCAATTCCAAGGACGCCTGAAGCGTAGCGATGGTGGTTTGAATGTGTTCGAAATCTTGATAGGCCTCCAATTGAATTTTTATGTTCGCGACGCTTTTACCGATGACCTGCAGTTCGTCCGACGATGGAAGGTTCGTCATTGTATCTTCCAAAGTCTGCAACTTGGATTTAATTTCTTCCAACGTGCTGGTGAATTCTTCTTGTAATTTGGAAACGACGACATGTAAGCGTTCTGCGTCTATATCGTTCACAACGGTTTGAAGTTCAGAGAAATTCTTTTCTATTGCGGAAGTTCGTTCTTCGATTTCGAGTTTCAATTTTTCCAAATCTTCATTTTTCGATTGAAATTGCTGTAATTTGGCCAAATCATTTTGAAGCGAATCCACGCTCAACTGTATATTTTGAACGTTGTCGTAAGAAGGTACGTCGACATAATTTTTTATCAGCGTCTTCAGTTCGGAATCGATTTTCAGAATGGGGTCGAGACATTGCGTTTGGAGCGTAGCGATTTCCGACTCTAAACTTTTGTTTAAGGTCTCCTGCAAAGCAATCAAATCGGTCCTCAACTTCTTAACTCGAATGTCCAACATGAGAATCTCTTCTGCGTGGTCTACACGCTTGGTGTTGCCGAAAATGTCGTTAGGCATTTTTGGTTAACGGTTATTTATAATAGGATAAACGATTCGTAATTCTACAAAGAGAGGAATAAGTTTGTCGTAATCTCCGAGGAGTTCCATGTAAAGATAATCTCCTGCAGACACATCGTACGTAATGTTAGAAAGCATCTTGTCGTGCTTGATTCGAAAAATGTTCTTGCCGGTAGAAATTTTGATTTCGCCTGCGTTTTCCGGATTCACGGTGATTTGAAGTTTCCCGTCGATCGGAATTTCGTAGAAATGTAAATTGTTATTAAAAACATAAAACATCTTGCCCACATCGTCATTCAGTTTCGTCCAAATGCTGTTGAGGTGAATGATCAACAGACCGTTGAGTTTAGGTAACACGGAAGGTAAGACTTCATGATCTGGTATGGTTTCCATAATGATCTGTTTTTTGAAACCGAACAAATTCATAGGCATGCTGGTTATTTATTCTCACAACGTTGCAACGTTTAGAAAGTCGTTGATTTTGTTTCTGTATTTTCCGTCGTTGGGTTTCCTCGTCATGTCGATCGTCGCGAATCCGAAATCGTCACTGTTCCAGCAAGAAGAGCAGCCTTCCGAAAATTGATTGATCAACAGACCGTTGAGTTTAGATAACATGGAAGGTAGAAATTCATGATCTGCCGTGCGGTGTACAGTCTCCATTGTTTGCTTTCGGAAACCAAAGATATTTATTGTTCTTGCTAGTTATTTATTGTGTATGTGATAATTTGAGATAGTTAAAGTTTTTTTTATTTTAGTTATAGTTATTTAAGTTTATTTTTTTCTTTCATTTGCATTGCCTACAATTTTTACTAATTTCTAAACGATAGTGTCCCCAAGGCAACGTGTGGATTCCACAAGACAAAATACATCTTTTATCGTCATGCGGATCTAATGCTACTTTCCTAACTTTGTTTGTTGTAATCACGTGGTCTACACTTTGGATTCTTTGTTCTATACTTAGTATCGTCGATTGTGAGTAAAGGCAATCGATGTAATCGTGGAAGGTGAGTTTGTTCTCCACCGTATTCTTGCCCACACCTTTTGCTTTCTTCGTGACGCTACTCTCTGTTCTCATGGCATACATCTTCGAACGCAAACCCGCGAACTCGACAATAATATCACCGTTACATTCATCTTTCAGTTTTCCTAGGACTTTTTTGTTGAGGGATGGAATTCCAAATCTGTTGGGTTGAGGATACGCAGAAGTATCGAAATACTCAAGCATGGAAGGATTTTTTATGTCTTCGTAGAGGTTAGGTGTTTGTATGCTGTAAATGAAGCTGTCTGTGTCCGTGTACAAAAGTGATATTTTATCATTGTAGAAGAGTTTCATCACGTCATAATGAAATTCGAACATGTAAAGTTTCGACAAGTCGAGAACCGTTGCGCCAAGGTAAATTGGTTTTCTGAATTTCATCAATTTTATATCTAGATTGAAAAGTGCCAAATTCTCGTTGTAAATTTTTCTCGACTTGAATCTAGGATCGGCTATCCACTTCCGACATTTATTCTCATCGGAAATTAATTTCACGTCTACGTGCTTTCTAACATTCTCCATGGTCTTTCCGTACACCGCATTGTTCATTAATTTAAAGAAGTCCTTGTCTAAATCGGAAGTGGCAGCTGTTCTATGTTGTGTGTTAGTTTCTATGTAAGGTCTTAACCACGTGGAATGTTTAAACTTTAGTATTCTTCTAACATTTACTATCTGAACACCCTTCCCAATCAAAAACCGGAGATTCTTGTAGTGGACGACGTATCTCTGTTTAGGGTCCAATGTTAACAAAAGCTTGTCTTGAACCGAGTCGGGTGGACATTTGATTTCGGGAGTCGGAGGCAAATCCGAAAACGTGTCGTGCAGGTGGTCGGAGAATTGGAGATCTACCTCTGCGAAGAAACCACACTCGCTATCGTCGAAATGAATAATATCTATCGAAGTGGGATCTAACCATTCGAATCCCCCGTAAGGAAGTTTTTGAACCATGGCATGTCCGTAGAGATTATTAACGTCGGCGTAGAAGATGTAATTCGATGCTCGATTTGAATCGTAATCTTCTTTCATGTGTACGTTATTAGCTTTTGCATGTCTCTGTACGCATTGCACCATTCCACCTCGTATCCCTCTTTCGATAAATAGCAACATGTCAACGTCCGATATCAGTTCCAGCTTGACCTTTGTCTGGAATAACATTGCCGACCACGCTAATCCCGGTAGACTGTAGAAATACGCTGGATCTAATTTATAAATATTCGTTGCCGTTTTCCTGAACGCTTGAAAAACATCCGCGAGTATCGTCACGTCTAATTTTAAGTATGCGTCGTGGTAGTCTCCGAGTGTCCTACATTCTAATTTCTCCCACATGAGTTGCGCGTGTTGGTATTCTTCGTCCGTGATTCCTTTCTCTCTGAGTCTGCTGTAAAATTCTCTTGGAAGTGGGAGAGCGTCGTCGTTAAATTTAGAACCATCACTAACATATTCGTAAGGATAAACCCCTTTACGTCTAACGAGTTCTATGTCTACGTTGGGAAAACTAGCTCTAGTTATTTTAAATTGATCGTCGGTGAGTTTGTTCGCTAAAGCATCCAGACTTGCAGAGAGAAATCTATACGAATCCAGGAAGCGCATCTCGATTGTATTTTTCGTTCCCGGAATCGACACTTGCTTGCTGAGACTAATGTAGCGTTCTTCATTCTCGGCCAAGACACCTATACGTTTCGGATCGTAGCCAAGATGTCTCACCAGGTGGTGAAAATCATATCCGCTTCCGTTGTGAAAAAATATGGGGATGAATTTAGGTTTCTGGATTTTAAGATTGCACGTGTTGCAAATTCCACCTATGTAGTTTCCGCTGAAATGATCGTGGTGGAATATTTTTTTGTTCTCATCAGTGAAACTTTGATCACATACCGGACACACCTCAGTGGAATTGTAATTTTGAAGTTCATTTTCAGTTAAAGGTGCCATCGGTTTTGATGTAAGCAGTACGCTACCAATTACCTCAACCTCCTCCACCATTTTTTCCAGGAAGTGTTCGATTACATTTGGCCCGCGGTATATATATGCTTCATTTATTTTATCACGTCGCACAACAACATAGCCGAAACTATTAGGTTGATGAAGCTGGTACGGCGTTGTGGAGGAAATTTCAGGATCCGGTTCGCAGTAGGAGAGTGGTTTCAGGAAAGACTCGAAATCTGCGACGATGATTGCGGGATGTTCCAACAATGCCTTGTGCATTTTGAATTCTTCGACTTCGTTCGTTTCGGGCATCAACATTCTAGCCGGTCTGTTGTTGCCGCAATAAATTTTATGTTCGACAAGTTTATCGATAGCAATTTGACGTCCGGTGTAATTTTGATAATCGAGTTGTTTTCGATCGTCGAACATGGTTAGACATCTCGGACAAACTTCGATGCAATGTTCATGCTTGGTTGTTTGGCTTCCTAGTAATCGAGACATTGAACGAATTAGCGTGTAATGATATACATCCTCGTTGGAAATGAGAAGGAGATTTATTACACAGCCATCGTCATCGTCGATATCGCTTATCCTGACGGGATGCACGAGATATTTATCTGACGTGAAGGAATATACATTAATAGCGATGCGTTTTCCTGCACGATTTTCGAACTTTGTTATATCCGACAATGTCACCGGGTATTCAATGTCAGACATTACACTTTGAAAGTCGGTCTCGTATTGTTTGTAATTAGAAACCTGTTCTGGATGATTTGACCAATGAACAGGATGCAGTGCAGCCAATATACACCAAAGGAAACACTTTTTATCGCTGTTCTGTATATTTAACACAGCCCTCTTGTGTTGAATGTTCGGTGGAAGAGGAACGTAGCTGGAAGCGCGAAGAGGCGAGAATTGGTTCACGTAAACAGTTAACGTGTGTCGACTTCCACATAGAGACCATCCCGACCCTTTAGCCTCGAAATCGTCATGTTTCTTAACCAGCTCGTTGGAAACTTTATAATAGAAGTTGTCCAAATTTTCGACGTCCGCCAAATAAAGAGTCTGGTTTTTTGTACGATGATAAAAAATACTCGTTGTGCCATCAACTTTCTCGTATTCAGAAAACAGAACAACGTATACTTTTATAGAGTTGTTTTCAAGTTTATTTTTTAAAATATTTAGTACAGATGTTTTCGTTTCATCCAAGAAACTAAGGATGTCACGACCTGGTTCTGACTTAATTGAAAAATCCTGGAGTTGGTCGTTAAATGCAGATCTAATTGGTTTGCGTTCATTAGATAATTTAATTTGCTTGGAAGTGGAAGCTTCCGTTTCTGAATTATCGATTTTCCTTTTCGATGTTCCTTGTTCGGTCGATAGTTTGCAAATTTTGAGGTGTTTACTTAAATTTGCAATGCTGATCATTTTGCCGCATCGAGCACAAGGCTTAGAAGGTAACGAACGATTAATTCTCGAACCTGTTTCGTTACATCTTGCCCTGTGTACCGATAAATTGTTCCTTGAGATTAGCTTCCCACAAGTGACACATTCAGTTTTATCATTTTTACGATTGAAACTGGTGGTGGATGCCATTGCTTTTTTCGAAAATCACAGAAATCAAAAAGTCTAGTATATAGCGATACAATTTTCAGGTATGTTATTTTATATAGAATTTCTTGGAGTGATTACAAAACTCAAAAATTCAATCTACTGTAAATAGAATTTCAGGTATGTTATTTATATAGAATTTCTTGTGTGCGAATACAAAAACTCAAGAATTCAATCTACTGTAAATACAATTTTCAGGTATGTTATTTTATATAGAATTTCTTGGGGTAATTACAAAACTCAAAAAAATGAATCTACTGTGAATATAATTTTCAGGTATGTTATTTTATATAGAATTTTCTCAGGGCGAATACAAAACTCAAAAATCCGAGACAGTTCAGTTTTAACGTGTTCATATTTGAAAAAAAAATGCAAAATACCCCGACAACGTTTCAGCTACTAGGACCTCATTACCATGAGCCTAATCCTAGTAAGCCACATACACACCTGTTCTTCGTATCGCATATGCTAGTAAGTCAGATGACATATTGGGAGAATCACATTTCCCCCAATGATCCCACCACAACAAACGTCGCACATGCTAGAAGAAACAGGATCAGGATATTTTATGCTAAATTTACGGCTGCCTGTATGCAGTTATAGGCAAATCATTAAAAGAGCGCTCTAATATACAATGATTTCTCCTACCATGTACCCTAACATACAATTTAACATAACAAGTAAAATTTCGATTCGTCTATATATACCCAACAAAACTCAGAAACTGTCATACGCGAGAGCTATATTTTGCAACAACTATAATTACCCAACACTAGCAACAAGAACAAAAAAATATATCAATTACTTGTATAATATTAATTAGTAACTTTAGATAATATTAATTATTAGTTTTCAGTTGTAATTAATTTTAAAAAACAATTAATAACATGTTAGGTGATGATAACCAAGTGCAAAAAGCATTGAATTTTTTTTTTTTTTTACACACAAACAAAGCACCACTTAGTTCACAAAACCTCTAACAGATGGCAGATAGTTACATGGTTCTAGTTAGGATGATGATTTTTTTTGGTTTGTTGGATAGGGGTTGAAGAAGACTATTTGTTGTAGTGACCACAGTTCTGTTCTCTTACGAGAATTAATATAGGTTCTCATAGAACCCTCCAATTCATGACTTAGGAAAAATCTGTTTGCGGAAATCGAAAATGGCGACCGGACGTGAGGTTATCTTGGAAACAGTAAGACTTAGGAAAAATCTGTTTGCGGATTCATCATGTACACCTATACGTAAGAAAAAGTATGAATAGAACCTATGTTCGGAAATCGAAAATGGCGACCGGAAGTGAGGTTATCTTGGAAACAGTAAGACTTAGGAAAAATCTGTTTGCGGATTCATCACGTACACCTATACGTGAGTAAAATGTGAATAGAACCTATGCTCGGAAATCCAAAATGGCGACCGGAAGTGGGGTTATCTTGGAAACGGTAAGACTTAGGAAAAATCTGTTTGCGGATTCATCATGTACGCCTATACGTAAGAAAAAGTATGAATAAAACCTATGCTTGGAAATCGAAAATGGCGACCGGAAGTGGGGTTATCTTGGAAACAGTAAGACTTGCGAAAAATCTGTTTGCGGATTCATTACGTACGCCTATACGTGAGTAAAATGTGAATAGAACCTATGTTCGGAAATCCAAAATAGCGACCGGAAGTGGGGTTATCTTGGAAACAGTAAGACTTAGGAAAACTCTGTTTGCGGATTCATCATGTACGCCTATACGTGAGAAAAAGTATGAATAGAACCTATGCTTGGACATCCAAAATGGCGACCGGAAGTGGGGTTATCTTGGAAACGGTAAGACTTGCGAAAAATTTGTTTGCGGATTCATTACGTACGCCTATATATAAGTAAAATGTGAATAGAACCTATGTTCGGAAATCCAAAATGGCGACCGGAAGTGGGGTTATCTTGGAAACGGTAAGACTTAGGAAAAATCTGTTTGCGGATTCGACGACTGCAAGATCAAGAATGTTTATCTGAAGAACGGTAGGAACGAAGTGTTCCCGCGCGAGAATTACAACCTCGACATGACCAAAAACGATTACCTCAAACTTTACGAAGCTTACACGGCTTACAAACGCGTGACCGAGGGAAGCGTGGACATGTATTACACGCCCAGCGAATTCAAAGCACGGAGACCCATGACCGTCATCAACACATCTAAGAGAAGGCAGGTGGTGGTCAACGATCGCACCAACATCAAGGTCGTCTGCGAGTTCCACGACGCGCTGCCTGCCGATACTCTATGCAGCGTCATCCTGATTGCAGAGAAGTCCTTCGTCCACGACGTGAAGAACGAGAGGGTGACGGAACAGTTTTAAAATTCATAAAAAATTGCCACATACTAAAAATCAACATCCAACACATTTTAGGTTATATAAAATTTGTGAAAACCTTATAATACTAAAATATTAAAACAAACAGAGTCCCTTGTAGGTTAGTTCGGTGCGTAAATAAAAAAATGATAGGTTAAGTTATATCACTTAGGATCGTAAAAAAAATTAAAAAAATCGTAAAAAAAAAGATAGGTTAAGTTGTATCACGTAAGATCGTGATATACCTACCAAGTATGAGTGGAAAAAATAAGTGCAGTGAAAATTTGTACTAAAACATCGCTAAACGCTAAAACATCGATAAAAAATTGTCAAAATATGTCAAAAACTTATATTCGATTGATAAAAAAAAAAAATACCTACAAAATATGATCCTCAAATAATGACGTTCAAACAGTGCATAAATAAAAAAAATGATAGGTTAAGTTATATCACTTAGGATCGTAAAAAAAATTAAATAATCGTAAAAAAAAAAGGATAGGTTAAGTTGTATCACGTAAGATCATAATATACCTACCAAGTATGAGTGGAAAAAAAATGAGTATAGTGAAAATTTGTACTAAAACATCGCTAAACGCTAAAACATCGACAAAAAATTGTCAAAATATGTCAAAAACTTATATTCGATTGATAAAAAAAAGGCATACCTACTAAGTATTGCGTAGAACCGGCCAACCTGCACTACTGCTACAGTCGTTCAAAAAAGCTCGTTTTTCCGCCTGAATGCTGGCAACCCAACACAACATTTCTTAGCATTTGTGGCGTCATATCCCGTCGTGAAGCGATGCGTTACAGAGTTGCCAGGAAAACACATATTCTGTGAAAAATGACATAGCTACAATCAGCCACATTATGTACCGTAAAAGAAAACGAGAAAACACGTTCTGTAACCTCACAGGAAGTAAACAAATATGAAAAATGGTAGAAAGAAAATAGAATTCAAGTGGAAGTGGTCATATCGAATTTTGTCTCAGCTTGCATGTCAAATATTTGCAAATCTAGTTACCAAGTTGGCATCTACAATTTAGTCCATACACTTCGCTCTTCTGTTACTAGTTGTCTGTGACACACTGAACAGATGATAAAATAGAAATGAAAGAACTCAAAATTCCAAAGCTAAGCAACACATAATATAATGTAGCTATATTCAGAGCATTATGAGGCAAATGGCGAAAATGGTTGAAAATACAGGGATATACTATGTAGTAGTAATACAAGCTCTCCGACGACTGTGTTTATCTATGCACTGGATACACATGTAATAGTTTGCAACTGTGAACAGGGCACTATATTCGCTGCTGATTCATTATTAGGTTGTTACTGTGGTTGTACGTGTTTTAGCCGTAATGTAACAACGTGAATCTCGGATACTTCCGTTATCAGCACAAAAGTACCACAAGGCATCTGGACACAAACCTGTAGATATCAACCTTGCAACGAGATTTGCAAATATTTGAGATGTAGCTGGGCGTAAACAACCACATGTAAGCTGCAAGTCCAATAAAATTTATTGTAGTTGATATTTGATATGTAGGCTAAGACAAAATCCGATATTGACACTTCATTTTGAATACGTTTTTTTACCATTTCTCATATCGTTGGTTCACTTCCCCTTTCCCCTGAGATGACTGCTGATCTTTTGGCTGGTAGGCTATGATGTTCGGTCTGCTGGACGCGTTTCTCGCTTCGTTTTACAGTTAATAATGTGATTGGTAGTTTGTCATTTTTCACAAAATTTCTGTTTTTCTTGCAATCCTGCCGTGCGCTGTTTCGCCGCAGGAAATGACGTCACAGATACGATCAAATGTTGTGTTGGGTTACCAGCATCCAGGCGGTAAAACGGTCTTTTTTGAACGGCTGTAGCGTCGAATCGACGCACCAACGAGAAAAATGTTACTGAGAAAAGTTGTTTGTTTTGATGTCCTCTATACGAATCTGTGGTCAGTGGGCGCCATTAAAATGACACCCTGTATGTATGTATATATATATATATATATATATATATATATATATATATATATATATATATATATATATATATGGGGGTGTGCGTGTGTGTACACACATACATATGCGATCGGTGATGAATTCCATACCAAGACTAAAACCCATAAAACTTCCTTAAAATCTCCAAATCTTTGCTAAAAGCTGAACCTGTAAGAGGATCATTCAGCACACGTAAAGACAACACATAACCCCACAGAGGATTATAATGGCTGTGGGACCAGGCGCCAGATTCTTCTTGGGAAAAGTAAGTCGTAATTTTTCCTTGTAGGGCGGTCAAGCAACCCTTGAACTTACCTTTGGCCGCGCCATACAGATATCACCTTGTAATTAAATGGTCCCTGGTTCAACAGCAGGTGAAGGATCTTGCCAGTGAGAAGTACTGTAATATTTCAATTTGCTCCGCGTATTAAAATAAAGAAATAAATTTTAGGGGACATCCGGTACAAAGAAAAGTTATTACGTGAAATACGTCTTTATGCTGCTGAATAATGATGATTATCTCGAGATATCGCTGTGGGGATGTTATCAAGTTTCAGGGGCTTATGTGGTCGACATCCATGGAAAATTATACTTTTATTCAATTTTTGTTGCATTTTTATTTCTTGAGTTAATTGCGATATTGATAATGAATAATGATTAGATTAAGTAGATAACGCCACAACAAAAATAACACAGTCATGCGTTGCCCAGTATTCGAACCTAGAACCTTCCCTCCCCGATTTCAAAATGTCAGATGCAAGCGCAAGGGAAGTCAGATTCTTGCTTGCAGGCATTAAAAGCATGTTCCTTACAAGCAGAGTTTACTATGTGTACAGGAATTTATAAAAAAGAATGCATTTTCAAAGCTCGAAATTCATGAGGGCTGTACTGTTTGAACTTAAGGAACTTTATTATCAACACTACTTAAAATCAATAAATGTGAAGTGTAAATACTGTTATGTAATTTTTGCGAATCTCAAACGCAAGAACTAAAATTTTAAAAAAATGTCTGGTTTCAATTTGTCATTGATATTCCATGTAGAAGAGGGGATAATGTAACTGGCAGGCATGTGAGAAGCATTTTACCTTGCAGGTATGGTATATGATTCCAGGAGTGACAGGTTGTAAGGTTCCACAAGGGTACAATCGTTCTAAATTGCTGCTGATGGCTTTCGGGTGATTAAAGATGCCAGACTGGTCCAGTTATATTTTACGTTGATGTTGCACCTTTAATAATGGACACGGATATTTCTCTCCTGTTACATTGCCTGATTTTCAACAGTGAAGACTCCAGTAGTAAATAAGCTGGTAGTGTAATAAACTTTCGTCCGCAAATAGAAATTTGCATGTGATATTTAGGAATATAGGCTATATAAAATTGGAATCTCCACCCAAAAGAATAGTCTCGCTCGTCGCCTACCTCCTCGCTCCGTTTGTGGATAGTTACGGCTTTTCAGTCACCGTTGCGGTTAATCTGATTTTATAAATAAGTCACCTTAGAAAAAAAACTTTTCGAAACAGTCATTATAATCAACATTACATATTATTTGGAGCTGGGTATATATAGTTCCGAAGGGGTGAAATTGTCCCCTTCTCCGTAGGAATCGAACCCTGTCCCTTTAATGAGAAGACGGCTCCATTAACCACTACGGTATCGAAAGTAAACAGCCAGTTTTTGTAATATTACGTTATTCTAGGAACCGTCACTAAATTATTCCAAATAAACAGTTAAAGGATGATCCATTAAAAATACTCTTAATACTCTTTAATGTTCTTTTCTTTCAAAATTTCTAATAGCCACATGATTCTTGGAAAGGCTACGTTCCATGTGACAGGAAGAGTGAACAAGCAAAATGTTCGCATCTGAGAGACTGAGAATCCTCGTCAAATCGTTGAAGTTGTGCGTGATTCACCGAAGACTAATGTGTTTTGCGCCATTTCATCTACCAAAGTGTACGGTGCGTACTTCTTTCACGAAGAAACTGTGACTGGACAAACATTCCTACACATGCTTACTACAAATTACCTTAATAACAGACTGCCAGACCGCTGGATTGGGCGATCTACTCAAAATGATCAACAGTTACTATGTTGGCCACCAAGATCCCCGGATTTAATCCCCTGTGATTTTTTTTTTTCTATGGGGACATATAAAATACATTGTGTACAAACCTCCTCAACCCGCAGATGTCAATGAACTGAAAGAGCGCATTACTGCTGCAATGCAAACTGTTGATGCAGACATGTTGAAACGGGTCTGGGCGGAATTGGATTACCGAATTGAAGTATGCAGGGTAACAAAGGGGGCTCACATAGAACATTTGAGAGATATTGTCTTCAAAATTTTATCAAAAAAAAACTTGGACAGTTTTAGGAATTACATGTAAAATTGAAAGCAATTTTGTCGAAAAATAAAAAAAATATAAGGAGTTGAAATCGTTCACGTCATTTTGAAGCAGCCCGTATTTGCGGTTGGCGGTCCAAATTGTCTAAAAAATTAGTAATAAATAATAGAAGAATTATATTAATTTAATAATATTAATTAAATATGTAAATTAATTAGTATTATTATTACATGAATAGGTAAAAAGATGGTAAACAATAGAGATATTCATTATCTAGATTACGTGTACTTAAGATCGCCAAAAAATTGTAGAAATTTGTACTCTGGCAAGGGAATTAATGACAAATAGATAAAGGATGCAATTTTTATTGAATAACAAACAAGGAATTTGATCCAATTGACGAAAAGTGAAGTTCCTGATTAATATTTCATACATAATATCATAAGTAGTAGTGTGTAAAAATCTTCGGAACTGTCCTTCAAAGCCATATGATCCCTTTAAATAAGTTGTGGGGGGGATATATGACCATATTATATAACAAACGATGAAACAATTATATTTTCATTATTTAATTTTAGTATTTGGTAAGTCTTTCGGAAGGGTTTGGATCCCCTTGTCATAATTGTAATACGCCTCGGGAGGCATTGGTCTCGTCTCGAGAATTGAGTCAAATTATGTTTTAACTTATATATTTCGATATTTACGTAATATAAAACGTGCTTCAGGGCGCGTCAAGCGCAGTGCTTTCGCTGTTTTTATTCATGAAAACCAGTTGTATGCACACTCAAAAAAGCGAATGATAACTTCAACAAACTTAGCACTCCAAACCTAACAAAAACGTCGAAAACTGCGAACCCAACAACGTAAAATTATAAACACAATTAAACCAAACACTTCTATTTTGATTTCGTAAGGAGGCTGTACCCCTCGTAAATTACGTCGAATGTTTCTTAATGCACAGATTTCAATGTTTTACGTAATATAAAAGTGGTTTCAGCGTCAGGAAAACACAAATAGCGGAGATATTTGATCCCAAAGTATCGCACGCATATGTAAAACTCCTATTAGGAACTACTTTTACTCCTTTTTCCTGTTAAAATTCCCAAACAGTAGTAAAAGTAACACCAGGCGTAACAACAACGTCAAATTACCAAACCAATCCTAACCTAACAACCATTTCCATTATGAACGAAATTACATAATTTTTCAAAGTACTAACAAAACAACATTTACCATCAAGGTCGCCCGCAGGTGGGGGCCATGCGGGCACTTCCCCCCTGAGATTCCTGGAAAGAGTTAATGTAATTCGATTGATTGATTGAATTGTTGTTTTGGGTCCACTTTATGCACAGGAAGGCTAATCGGGACTGGACCTACAATTTTAAGTTGGATCCGAACCACTATGTGCCTCCACCGGGAATCGAACCCTTGATATATAAGAAGCTGAAATTTGTTACAAGAATAGAAGCCCACATTACCAGCCTTTCCCATTGGCGTAACTTGGCGGGGGCAAGGAGGGGCACTTGCCCCCCCCAATTTTTCATCTTTGTTAATATTTATAAGTTAATGATACTTTTGTTAACATCTTAAGACCTGAGAGCTAAGTAATAAATAATAATAATTATGATTTCGCAAATGTAACAGTTATTTAGCAAATATTCCTGGACAATATTTTTATGGGATGAAAAACTTTTCGACTGTGCCTTCCCAAAACTTAAGCCTCACGTTCGTACCTGCCCCCCCCCCCCCCAAGTTACGTCCCAAGTTACGCCCATGACCCTGCCGTTTTACACGTGTCCATTGTTGGGTTTCGCTAGTAGTTGTCAAAATGAACCACATCTAAATTCGTTCAATATTTCGTTGTTTAATTATAAATCAAACTGAATCAGTGCTTATTATTATGAAAGATGATAGAAAAAATACGTTCTGATTTAAATAAAAGTGAATGAAAGAGGTTATTTTCTATTTCCTAACGGGATTACCCCCCCCCCCCCCAGGGGCCACCCCTGAATTCATCACTGTCTACAAACTACAAAGTTCCCAAAATTACTGTTTTTGGTTTAGCAGTAACTGGAAAAATTAATTTATCACCTACGTATATAATTTCGCAAAAACTATCCGTTGTATCTGTGTATTGTTATAGGTCTTATATAAAGGGTGATTCAAAAGTCTTTTGACATTTTAATGAAAATGCATTGAATTGACATTATTGCTGAAAAGTACTCTAGTATAGAAGACAAACTCAATACATTTCAATGTGATGGTGCTGTAAGTCTAAGCCTAGCACCCACCTCTCTTGCGTAAACCGGAACACAGGCTCCAACATAGCTGGTGTGATCTCCCCTGTTGTTGCAGCTATTCGCTGTGTCAGTTGCTCTATTGTGTTGATCTTTATTTGGTATCCCCAGACTTAATAAAACCTCAGACAAGAAAGTCTACGGGAGTCAGGTCTGGAGAGCGAGTCGCACAAAGACTTGGTGAGCCATTGGGAAGCTGTCAGTCAGGTTGTCCCGAACGATTGTGGTGAAATAGATTTGTTGCTAGAAAATAAGTCTCTTATCCCATCCTGAACACCATTCATTAACGATATAAGAAAAATGTCAAGAGACTTTTCAAGCACCCTGTATAATTATGTTGGCTTTATTTCAACCCGTATTTCCGTAGAAAGGTTACTCCTAGACCAATCACAGCCGATTACGGAGTTCACCGCGAGGAAGTAAAGTCTGGGTGAACAACGATTCAATATTTTAGAACAATTACTGCAGGGCGAAAATTGTGAAAAAGTGTCTATCATTGACTTAATAGGTGGTTTTCATGTGACGTCAGGATGAGCACAGCCGCCATGTTTGCAGCCAATTTTATTTGTCGTTTGCAAGGAAATATCCACCACGTAGCGTTCGTTACATCTGCACCAACTGCTGCACGTTTGAGTTAAATCACGAATGTCTGTGTATCTCCCGCCCACCCGCTTGAATTCCGTATGTTTACAAGAACTGGACTCAATCACGGCTGCTCGAAGCAACAGTTTGTGACGTAGGTGAAACACACCTATACAGATTTCTTAATAAGGACAAACCAATCTAAGGAAAATATTCACATGAGGCTATTATGTTAACCGAGACATATTTTTGCAACTACAAATGGTAATCTCCAATAAATAACCTCGCAGACGTGGAATTACAGACACCTCTAGCTCCAATGAACCACTACCTAGTCCGCCACTGAAGATCGTTTGATTTAGTGTAAAATATCCCTCCTTTTGAGGTTGTCAACGAGAATCAAAAGGCAGTAAAAGTCACTTTCTTTAGTTCGTGGACACTTCATTACATCAAGAGACCTCTAGTGGTGGACTTGAGAGACACTTCTACTCAATGGACGGCCGAGGTTCAAAAGAACGGGTGCTCGAGTTGCTTGTTGAACTTCTTCGGTAAGTACTCGAAACAAGTGGTTCAAGAATTCGAGAGCCATTACCATTTTTTCTCCTTCATCTCTGCTTGAGATTTATTGCTTGTTTTGCTGTCGGTGGAGTGTTTGTTGTAAGATTGTAAATATTAATCATGTCACACTGTTGAGATTGGTATTACAAGCAAATTGTGGACAAGAGAGGGGATTTCTTTCCATGTTGCAAGTGGAAGCGGTTTCTTAAGTTAAGCTAGACACGATATTTGTAAAATATGATGAATAAGTATCTACCCAATCCCATGTATTCTTTATGAAGAGTCAACCTCAAGTTACGGCTAATGAAATGGGAGTTTCGACTTTTCCTACGACCAAGAAATTGTTCAACGTGTCCTTTTTCCGTCCATGTACTTTTCTACGCCATTGGATGTTTGATCTTCCCGAACCCATAAGTGTAATGCATTTCTCCTTCCCTCATACGGCATCCTGTCAGTGTTGCCAAATCTGATGCGCATAAAAGAGCTAAATTTCACCTTAAATGGAGCTAAAGTTGACTTTCAAGCTAGATTTTGGAAGGGTTTCTACCGGTAGGGCTCCAATTCAAGTTAATAGGATAGAGGTTGCTAACATTATTCAGAATAATATTTGGTTTATTGAGTAGAATTGTAAACCCCGCAATTTTCTTTTATGGTGTATTGGTATAATTAGTAGAATTATAATAGATAATATTAGTGCTATTACCCCACCCAATTTATTTGAAATTGATCGAAGAATCGCATATGCGAATAGAAAGTATCATTCTGGTTGGATATGTACTGGTATTACTAGTGGATTTGCTGGAGTGAAGTTTTCTGGGTCTCCCAGGGTTGTAGGAAATATTAATGAGAGTTGTATTAGTATTAAGATTATAATTATAAACCCTAATATATCTTTTATATTGAAATATGGATGGAATGGGATTTTGTAAGAAAAGTAGATGAACTATTGATATTGCTCTTAAAATAAATGGTAGTAAGAAGTGAAAGGCGAAGAATCGGGTTAATGTGGCATTATCTACTGCAACCCTCCCCCCAAATTCATTGAACTAATGTGGTTCCTAAATATGGGATAGCTGAAAGTAAATTAGTAATTACTGTTGCACCCCAAAATAATATTTGACCTCATGGTAGTACATATCCAACAAATGTTGTTGCTATTGTTGTTATTATAATTATAACCCAAACTGACCATGTATGAATATATAGATATACAGTGCCTCCTATGGTAATTTTAGGTGTCAAACCGTTAACTTTAAAGTGATGACAATTTATGCTTAGTTTTCACCTTCTAGTTCTCGCGGCATCCAGATCCACCGATCGTCGTATGAAATCGAGAATTAAGGATTCCCGGATAACATTATGTCATCTTCACGTCAGCAACGGCGCTATAAATAGAAGTAGCTGGGGAGGTAGGAGGAGGCGGGGCGACGCAGCCAGTATAACAATATCACCTGCAAAATGTATACTCGTGGCAAAAGTTGGTTTATGTGGCCAGAGCTAGTGATAGCATCATAGTGGGGCACGGGGTTGGGCCCCCCAGTTCACAGCCAAACGAATTAACGAAGGAGCCAGATCTGGCTAAGTTGGCAACAGTGCTCTGCTGCGGTCGCGGAGGGGAGAACCACTCGGAAACCCTTCCTATATCATTCGTGTTATTGAGGGACTGAATTGCCTTGATGCTGGCGCTCTTAACCCAGGCTTACCCGAGAAGGGGGCGGGGGGCTGCCAAGCTCCCCCGCCTCTTTTTCGATTTTTCAACTGAGAATATTTTCATAAAAATCCAATAAAATCAAACTGAAACAAAAATATATCCCTACTGACATCTTACTCAAAGACAGCTAACCCCGTCCATTCTGTGATTACGCCCCTGGTCTAGGCTAAAATTAGTGAAAGTCAAAAATGGGCAAAGTGATATTTCGAACGGAACCAATGCTTAGAATACATCGTGAGGGTATCCGAATCAATGCAATTTCTCTTGGAAAATGCATTAACAGACGTAGATCTTGGAAAATGCAAAGACTTTCCTCACAACTTAAGTAGTAACTAGATTTACTGAAATTACTAAAATTTCATCCCACTTTATGGATTAGGACAGATATATCAGCTCTATAAGTACATGAGACCATACTTTGCCTATTCCTTTTCCATTGTGTCTCGTGTATTTTTATTCATTTCCATCTTTCTTTCACCTCTCTCTTTCCTCAGTTTCTTTACCTATTTATTTTTCTTTCTTCCTTATCTTTGTATTTCTCTTCTTCCTTTCTATTTCTCTCTCTTTGTCTTTCCTCCCCTGTTCTTTCATCTCTCTTCTTCTTTCTTCTTCTCTTTCCATGTCTTCTCTTTCTTTCTTTGTATTTATCTTCTTCCTTTATATCTCACTCTTTCTCTTTCCTCCTCTGTTCTTCACCTCTTTTCTTCTATCATCTTCATTTTTCTTTCTTTCTTGTTCTCTTTCCATATCTTTTCTTTCTTTCCTTCTTTGTATTTCTCTTCTTCTTTTCTATATCTCTCCTTCTCTTTCCTCCCCTGTTCTTCATCTTCTTTCTTCTTCATTTTTCTAATGCTTTCTTTCTTCTTCTCTTTCCATATCTTCTCTATCTTTCTTTGTATTTATCGTATTCCTTTCTAGCTCTCTCCATCTCTTTCCTCCCCTGTTCCTAATCTCCTATCTTCTGTCTTCTTCATTTTTCTAATTCTTTCTTTCTTCTTCTCTTTCCATATCTTCTCTTTTTCTTTGTATTTCTATTAATTTATCCATCTTTCTAATATTCTGTCCCTCTCTCTTTTGGTATTTCCTTAACTCCTTCTTTCTCTGTTCTCCTGTTTCTTTATCTCTTTCTTTCTTCTGTTTATATATATATATCATTCTATCTTTCGTTCTATGTATCTCATTATCTTTACCCATCTATCTATCTCTTTTTCTTTCTGCATCTGTTTAATTCGCGGCAAAAAAATACACTTCTTGTACACTTTCTACAAACTACTTTTGTGCACATTTTTAGAAAGTGAACTAAAATTGTTCTAAAACGTTCTGAAGAAAAAACTACTTTTGATCACTTTTATGACACTTTTTCAACACTTTTAGGACACATTGAAATCACGTTTTGCTCACAATGAGACATCGAAATCAATAACTTTGTCAATCTGGAAAATAAAATCTGATTTGACCTTTCTTACTGGTCATCCAACAATTTTTTAAATTTTTACATTTACATGCAGATTAAACCAGAACAGTTCAGGAAACCACAACTTTCAGTTGGAACAATATAAATTTTAGTGATGCAGGAGTAAAATAAATAAAAACCCAGTTCCTAATATTACTCAATGAGAGTGGGGGTCAATATAATATTGCTGAAAATTTAAGTTCAAGTTTTTTCATTTCATTCTTCTGTATGTACGACACAGTATTCTTAACTAAAACTGTAACACCTTGAATGTTAAACTAAATGTTATTTCATTTACAATCGTGTATGTTTTGATGCTACTCTGTTTGTTACATTTTTTTATATTTAACATGAGGATGTCAACTGAAATTCCAATTCTATTTCATTCATAAGATTTATAATTGCTAAAAATATAGTCATCTCTCTTGTGATACGCAGTGTACGAAAATGTTTTTAAAAAACGATTTAGTGTGTTCTGAATGTGTACAAGAAGTATACTAAAAATGGATTCCGTCGGGTCCCACACATCTGATACACTTTTAGTATGCTTTCAGTACAGATTTGTTACACATTATATACAAGAAAGTGAAAAAAAAGGGTTCAAAAAGTGTATATCTTTAGTGTTGCATTTCTTAGTTTCGATCTTTTTATATATTCCATCCCTTGTTTCTTCAACTCCTTATTTACTTCCTTCTTCTCTTTCTACATCTTTCTTCCACTTTTTTATCTCTATTATTCATCTCTCTCTCTCCTCCCATTTTTCTTCATCTCTTTTCTCTCCATCTCTCTCCTCCTCATTTTCTCTACTGCTTTCTTCTGTTTCTATATATTTTTCTTTCTAGTTTTTTTATCTCTATTTCTTTCTCTCTGTTTCTCCTCTATCTTTTTCTTTCCTCTCATGTTCCTTCATCTCTTTTCTCTCTCTCTCTTTCCATACTTTCCTTTACTTCTATATATTTTTCTATCTATTCTTGTATCTCTTTTTCATTATCTCTCTTTCTCTGCCTCTCCTTTTTCTTTTACTTTCCTCCCACCTTCCTTCATCTCTTCTCTCTCTCTCTCTCTCTCTCTTCCTAATTTTCTCTACTTCTTTCTTCTGTTTCTATAACTTTTTCTCTCTACTTTTGTATGTATCTCTCTCTTTCTCTCGTTCTTTCTTTTCTTTCCTCTCATGTCCCTTCATCTCTTTTTCTCTTCCTCATTTTCTCTACTTCTTTCTATCTTTGTTTCTATATATTTCTTCATTTTCATCTCTCAGTTCTTGGAACCTGGATTCATGGCAAGTAGCTGGAAGCATTTCGCATCACCGAAAAGGATCGAACGCAAAAACAGCGCAACCATATTTATGACTCAGCCGAAGCATTCACGGCGTGAATTTGGTGGCGATGTTTGTCTTTTGGCCCTGGCGTCGGAGGCCACGAGGCCATTAGCAGGGAAGCTCTGACGACGTTCTTCTGATAACCGCCGATCTGGAGTCTCCAGCAGGCGACGAGAAGAGGCCAGGGTTTATCTGGCGGAGCATGTTGGCTGCCAGATCTCGCTAGGCAGTTCACATAGCACCACAAGGCGCCACCAAGGATGTGCGCCTGCTTTTCAGCGGGAACATAACTTTTCCTTCCCTGGCCAGAAAAAGGCCTCTGTGAGGTGGGGGGAGTGATAATTGAGAGGTCTGGTTAGCATTTTTTTTTTTCTCTCTGAGGGAACGTTTTGTTTCAGAGCTGTAAAAGCACACGCTAGGTGGGTGTGGGAGAGGGTGTGTAATCCTTAGGGGGCAGGGGGGATTTCCCAATGCAAGCATTCTTGTCCTAAAAAATTCCTCCACCAGAAATTTCGGAGGGGGGTCTTTGTTACAACAAGGAAGATAGCTTTCTCTCTCTCTTTCAAAACGCCATTAACAACATGTGACCAATAAAAGCAAAACAACAATGCCAGACGATATATCCATGACTAGGTTGGCTACTCATTCGTAGCTCCCCAATTTCCTCGCGATGGTGGGTGGCAACCGGTCCCACACAAAGGCCGAAATTTCAGGAGAAAAGTTAAATACGCTTTCCCCACGAGACTCGAACCTGCGCACGTCCCGTAGCCGAAGCCCAAAGCCTGACCACAGATATACCCTGTGACCTGCTGCGGGACTCTTGTAGCTTATATTAATAGAAATGAAAAACTAAACAAGAACGGACACATAAGAAAACAATTTCGACTATTTTCTAATATATTTGCATTTTTAATCCATTTGTAAAGGAATTAGTTTGCTACTTTATAAATAAATATATGATGTATACATAAAAGTAACCAATGAATTCCTGTAGCTTATATATATCTAATACATATTTTAAAATAATTATTGTTTTTTTATGTGCAATAATATGTGATATATATATATATATATACTGGGTGATTTTTTTAACCTGAATCATGTGAATATCTTGAAAAAAAATCATCCTACAAAAAAATGTTCCAAATAAAAAGTTGATAGTTTGGAGGGGGAAGTTTAGTGGTGCAACAAAAGAACACCCCCTCCCCCTCTTGTAGGTGGGGCGGGGGGCAACTTTGAAATTTTAAATAGAAACCCCTATTTTTTTATTACAGATTCGGATTTTACGGAAAAATATACATAAGTTTTGTCTGAAACATTTTTTTCGGTTCGTGATAGATGGCGCTATAATCGACAAATTGTCATTTCTTGAATGTTTACACTTTAAAACCAATGTATTTCATTTCGAAATTAATTTAAAGTCAAAAAATAAAACATTCCCGTGCATGAACTTTGTACTAATTCTTGACAAATCTTTTGAGATTTCATTAAGCTGGTAATTCGCCTATTTACAACATTTAAAAGTTAGATTCGATATTTGTTTAATTTTTTTATTGTTGTGTGAAAGATGCTTAAGAAAGCTACAACAGAAAAAAATAAAAAAATAAAACAATGTCAAGAAACAGTTCCTTTTTAGACTTTTCCTGTTAAATCATTGTTTGTTTTTCATTGCTTTTTAGATCACAAGAATGGTCCGAGCGATTAATTTGACTAAGCTGTTGATACTTTTTAATATCAATGGATGTATTAACTGTAGAAGAGAAAATTGAAATGGTTCTCGTGTATGGAGAATCTGTCAAGCTGTCGTTGTTTATGCTCAGCGTGTTTCAGACAGGGTGCGTTCTTTCGCTTCGTTTCAACGTACAGTCAAGCAATTTACTACTGAAGGAAGTGTTAAACCTAAACAAAGGACACGTCGAAGAACAGTTACTGGAGAAGAAAATGAAATTAATGTGTTAGCTGCTGTGGCCCATGATCCTCATGTCAGCTCATGAAAATTTGTCGATCATAGCGCCATCTATCACGAATCGAAAAAAATGTTTCAGACAAAACTTATGTATTTTTTCCCGTAAAATCCGAATCTGTAATAAAAAATAGGGGTTTCTATTTGAAATTTCAAAGTTGCCCCCCACCCCACCTACAAGAGGGGGAGGGAGTGTTCTTTTGTTGAACCACTAAACTTCCCCCTCCAAACTATCAACTTTTTATTTGAAACATTTTTTTGTAGGATGATTTCTTTTCAAGATATTCAAATGATTCAGGTTAAAAAAATCACCCAGTATATCATACAAAAATTCATATACTTATATATATATATATATATATATATATCAGTGGCGTATAGGCTACTGGGTTAAGAACCTGGGCTATCACACCATATCATAGTGTTCGAATGGACAAAAATTTGCTGGTGGCGGTGTTTTTGTTTTTTTAACTGCTTCGCAGACAGACAGATTGCCCCGAATATACGCATCTGATATATATATATATATATATATATATATATATATATATATATATGGTGTGCTGTGAGGGGGAAACCTCCTGGTTTGTCCTGGTGCTTTTAAGATATAGATTATATAGGGTTAAGAGTGAGCACTTAGTTTTTGATTCCATATATCTAAGCAACCAAAGCACTTAGAATCTCAAAATATATACACAACAAATCTCAAATATTCTTCTTTCAGTTTCTCTAGGCCTCAGATTAACACTTTCAATAAATTTGTTGCAATATGTAGCGAAAACGTACTTTTACGCTACCCGGGGGGTTAAAAGTTGGCATGTAGCAAGGAATTTAAACAGAATGTCAGACTGCAAAATTGGTATAAAAAGTGTAATGTAATAGTAACTATTTTAAAATTTAGTAAAAATATATGTGAAATACATTCTTAAACGGCGAACTGGTTATGATTTCAGACGCTTGAACTTCAGACGGATATATGCACTGCGAGAATACTCGCCCCTGTACCCCTAAAGAGAGGAAAAAACACACCCTAGGTTAGGGTGAGTTAAACTTATCCTAATATGGGGTGAGTAAACTCACCTTTTAAGAACGCCAAAAGGCGAGTTTACACATCTTTATTTTTTTTCACCCGCACTCTTACCCCAGTACAATCTACTATGACGTCAGTCTTTCAGAATTAAGTATTGCCCTCCGTGGCGGAGTGTTTAGTCGACCTCCGTGGCAAAGTGGTCAGCATAGCGCGCTACAACGCCAGGGGTTCTGGGTTCGAGTCCCGGTTAAGGCATGGGTGTTTGTGTTCGTCCAGTTGATAAGAAACAAAGAAAATGTAAGAATTGAAAAGTGTAAAAGTGAGAAAAAGAGTGAATGGTGGGGGATACCTCCGTGTAGGGGGTATTACCTTTAAAAAATAAAAAAAAATAAAAAAGAGTGGTTAGCACACGGCGCTACGACGCCAGGGGTCCTGGGTTCGAATCCCGCCTGGGCATGGGTGTTCTTTGTAAGTGGCAGAAAAATATGGCAGAATGAGGACTGACTACTAAGTACACGTAGCCCCTCCATCCCCAGCCGCCCTGTTTACGAAAATCCTTGACACGCCACAAGTCGACTTTTTCTTAAAGTTTCATTTTATCCCACTTTATGCTTATGGTGGGCTAATCGGGACTGGATATAGAGTTGAATTTGGATCCGAACCAAAGGGTATCGAACCCGAAAGCGCTTCAAACAATAGTTTTTTGCTTTCTACGTTTATTCACTTTCCTCCTCATATCTGACTATTCTTGTTTACCGTGGCAATGGAAACAATTATGAAAACAACATACACAAATTGATTGATTGATTGATTTGGTGTTTTAAGTCCACTTTATGCACGGTAAGGCTAATCGGGACTGGGCCTATAGTTTAAAGTGAGATCCGAACCACTATATGCCTCCACCGGGAATCGAACCCGGGACCCCTTGATTACAACATACACAAATGACAATGTATTCGGGGCCTGCCCGATGGCGCAATGAAACGTCGTCGGATTCGGGTTCCATATCCGGTGGAGGCACATATAGAGTTTGGATTCCAACTGCAAGTCCAGCCCCTATGTGAAAAAAAAAGTGTACTTTAAAAACAAAACTAAAACTCAATAATCAAATATTTCAGCCCTACAAATTTTTTTTTTTGAAAACCATAGCTACTCAAATCTCTAGAACATAAAAAGTTTACTTGGTTCCTGTTCACAGTATTATACAGGGTGATCCATTTGAGATATCAGAAAACTAAAGCGTTATATACAAGAGGTTAATGTACGTATCTTCGAGCAGCTTGTCGTAATATAAGCAGAAAGGATGTAAGTTTCGAGTTAGTGGAGGTTTGCAGACTTCAGCCGCATGGCGGCGCTAATGTGCATGGTAGCAAAGGTGGTGGTCACGTCACAACAGCGTATACACAGTATGTCGTTTGTTATGCGAAATGTTCAAGTATTACATGCATGCTACTGCCGCCACGCAGGGTACCGGGTTCGATACCCGGTAAAGGCTCGTAGTGGTTCGGATCCCACTTTAAACTGTAGGTCGTCCCGATTACCTTTACTGTGCATAAAGTGGACTTAAAACAACATATCAATCAATCAATCAATCTACCGTGCTGTGCCCTTTCCTGAAGCCCGCTTGTAGTGGTGGGATTTTGTCCAATATTTCTGCTAATTTCTGAATCCTGCGGTTTAGGAATCTTATTATGTGTGTAAATTTTACTCAATATAGGTAATAAGGATTAAAATACATATTTGTAGGATTTCGGAGGGGGCTTCAGTCTCCGAGTCCTCCCCTGGTTACGTGCCTGAAAATGGGCACCATCATACAGTGCTAAGACGCAAAAACACTTTTTCACGTTAGTGGGGCAGCTTAACGTCGCATTTCGCGTTAATGTTAACACACCGGACAAAAGCACCAAATTTTTTCCAGGTACTACTTAGGTGCTTAGCTTTCAATTTTTGATAGGAACCAACTCCTCCGTCGGCCATCTTGGATTTTATAGCGGCCATTTTGAAATATAGGTATATTATCAATATCTCGGCTTCTAAATCACTTAGGACCACAAAATTGTTGTCTAAGTATACATATTTGGGGTCAGGGAATACAACTACACTATTTTTAAATGTATCAGACTATATATTTATTCAGTAATATATGTACCAATTACAAACTATTCACCGATTAACTGTTTTTTCCGGTGTGTCCACATTTTCTAATATGTTTTTCTATTTTGTTTCAGATTGAATTTTTATACAAGATGGATTGAAAGAAGTGCATGATCTGTCAGAAAACAACTTCAGAAAATATAAAATGTCCACTCAATGCACAAGGCAATCGAAGACAAGGGGGTGAAGCAGAGAGAGATGAGTCTGTCTTTGGCTGTTAACAAGAATCATCAGTTGCCAGAAATCTTCAACACTGTCCCAGCTGTGGCTTTGAAGACGACCGATGTGTCTGTTCCAAAGCATTCAAATGAATCACAACTAAAGTTGCGAAATTGGAGGAAAGCAATTGGCTCCAGTATGCTTGCAAACTTCTGAACAAAGATGTACTTGAAAAAGCTGATACTGTTTCCTGGTCAGCTTTTCACGCCTCCAAGAATGTATCAGAAGCACATGAAACTAGCCTTAGTCAGATGTTGCCCCTTTTCTATGAGAAGGCAGCTACGGCCTCCATGATAAACCATGGAATGAATGTCGTGCGTTGGGCTACAGAATATCTAAACTCTGGACAGATACCCGTTTTGGCAGTTGATGCGCCATTCTATGCCCTAGCCAAGTTCACACAGTGGAAGTGGCCTCATACTCATGGAGAGGAAACGTTCATAGTAATGATGGGTGGCTTGCATATTGAGATGGCGATGTGGAAAACGTTTGGTGACTACTTGGAGGGATCAGGATGGACTTGCGCATTGGCTGAAGCTGGTATTGCTTCATCAGGCACAACCGACTCTTTCCTTTCGGCCTCGCATATGACTAGAACAAGACATTCTCACCAAGTGGCAGCATTGGCTTTGGAAAAACTGCAGGAGGATGCTTTCTTACTAACTGAAGGACCACACGATGATGAAACCAAGGTTTCATGGAGAAAAGCAATGGCAGAAAAGAGTCCTACATTCCAGTACTAGGACACGATTCTTAACATGGAGCTCCTGGCCTCAGTTTCATTAGATCGCAGCGTGAGGGGAATTTTAACCTGTATGTGGAAAGCCTCAAGCCCCTGGCACCTTGGTTCTTCGCTCTCGACTATCAGAATTATGCACGATGGATCCCAATACACATCCGAGATTTGGAGAATCTTCCACTTTCCATTCTTGAGGAATTTGAGCAGCAGGGTCACTGGGTAATCCACAAAACCAAGAACCTATTCTTTAAGTATACCAATCGACCAAGCACATGAGCAAAATAATAAGGTCGTCAAGGGTTCAGGAGGTGCTGTTGGTCTGACCGAAAATCCTTCAGCCTTCAGAAAATAGATGGTCTCAGGGCCTGAACAAGCTAGGTTATTGAAGGAGTTTCAAGATAAATACATCCCTAATCAAGACAAAGTTATCATAATCATGAAGAGGGATTTGCCACATAGAAAACATTTAAGGAACAATCATTGAGTCTATTTACAGTCATAAAAGACTTTGGAAATCCCTTTATGGATGACAATGACGAGTTATTGACTCTTGACACACGAAATGTTTTAGATGAAAGTGAAGTAAATACGGTGCGGACAGTTCAGAGTGTAGGCCAGGATCAGTATGACAAGTATTGCAAATCAGTTATCAGTGATTGTACTCGCTCCATTCATAAACCAATAAAAAAAATCACTTCCTTTATTCAGAACTCCTATACAAAAGATAAAGACAAAAGATAAGAGAAACATATCATTACTTAAGACTGATGTTTCTCTGTTCTCTCAACTGTACATAGTGATGCAGCATAGGCAGAGTAACATGACTACATTCTTCAGCCATGAGAATCATAATTTTTCCCCTTCACTATCTGACGATGGAAGTCTGCGCTTCGGAAAGAAGTCAGATCTTATGAACATTCTGAACAAAGATTCGCCAAATGATCCTCTTGATTATGTTGATGTGAAATTTCTCGATGGAGCCACTGTTGTGCATTTCCTCCCCCCAACTACCAACATTGTCACATTTCATGATTATGCTGATCACGTATTTATTCCACACATCAATAAACAATTAGAAAGCTGCAAATGAGTTGATGTAGTGTGGGACAAATACATTCCGACAAGTCTCAAAGAAGCCACTAGAGAAAAGCGAGGTAAGGGTGTTAGGAGAAAGTGTGAAGTAAGGAACAAGCTCACAATTAAGTGGACCGATTTCTTGAAAGACCCCACCAACAAACAGGAACTTTTTGCATTCCTTTAAAACAAATTGGCAAATGTTGAATGTGCCAAAAGCAAGGTAATTGTCGTCACATGTGATGCCGAAGTTATTCTTCGAGGAACTGGTAGGTCCATGCCATCATGTGACCATGAGGAAGCGGACACCAGACTGATTATCCACTTACAGGATGCACTTTTGAATGGCTGTAGTAACTGTATGGTGCGTACTGTTGACACGGAAGTAGTGGTGATCCTCATTGGCAAGTTCCATCACCTGATGACCTTGTGTGCAGATTTGAAGATTTGTATTGCTTTTGGTATAGGCAAAACATTTACTTATATTGACATTACCCCCACACCCCCTATACACCTTCATGGCGTGGTGCTAAGCGCAGGGGAACACTTTACTTTTTTTTTAATGCTATCTACGAGAAGCTGGGTGTAGAGAAATTCTTGGCCCTCCCTGTATTCCAACGGGAGATCCTTAAAAATCCTTGGAGCATGCCATACAAAGTAGCTGCCCAAAAAAATTCACAGAAATTCGTCCCTGTACCATTTAAGAAGAGTGACAATACATACACAAGCTCATGGCAGGAGGCAGTAAGCTTCATAATGGATGGACTACTACCATTGGACGATTCTGAAGAGGACACACCAATCCAGAACAACATAAGATCTACAGTTGATGTAACCTATGAAAATCCTACACTGGTGATACCGTTTGCACAGGAAGAAATCGCCGCGGTGATCGACAGATTGAAAAATGGCAAAGCCCCGGGTCCTGATGGAACTCTAAACGAGTTAATCAAAATTACTAAAAACCAACTTCTCGGAGGTTTACAGACAATCTATAACCAATGTCTAGCAGAAGGGATTTTTCCTGAAGACTGGAAATTAGCAACGTTAGTGCTTTTCTTAAAGGATACCAAAAGAGATCCATCCAATGTAAAATCCTACAGGCCAATTTGCCTCTTGGATATCTTAGGCAAAGTTTTTGAGAGGCTGATTACAAAGAGACTAAACGAAAGACTAACACTAATAAGGAATTCCAGCAAACAGTATGGGTTTATTAAAGGACGCTCTACTGAGGATGCGGTCAATCGTGTGATAACATCTATAAACCAAACTCATTATAAGTATGTTACTGGAATTACAATTGACATTAGCGGAGCGTTCAATAATGTATGGTGGCCATACTTACTACGAGAACTAAGGCGGTTGCAGATTCCTAAGCCTCTATACAGCTTAATCTGTGATTACCTGAAAGACAGGAGAATACAGTTCGTTTGGGGACATGAGACGATCTGCAGGAGTGTCAACAAAGGCTGTCCTCAGGGCTCTGTCCTGGGGCCAGTCCTTTGGAATATAACCTTGGAACCACTACTGCTGGCTCTCAGCAGGATGGATGAGATCATAGATAGTGTTGCTTATGCAGATGATCTATTAATCATAACCGGATCGAACAATCGCAAAGGTTTGGAGTTCAATGCTAACAAGATCTTGAATCAAGTGGCCATTTGGTCTGAGGAATCTAAGTTGATCATAGCTAAGGAGAAGACATATCAAATCCTCCTTAAGGGAAAACTGGCTCGAGCGCCTATATTCAAGTTTCAGAACTCTTCAATTAAAAATGTTCAAGTCATCAAATACCTTGGAATTCACATGGAAGATCAAATGAGCCTAAGAGCTCATGTGAACAGTGTTACAGCTAAGGCCAAGTCAGCTTTACACAATATCTTAAACATGGGTAATACTGCATTTAAGATACCATTCAAGATCGCAATGCTGTATTATAAAGCGATATTTGTTACAACTATATGTTATGCAGCGTCTACTTGGGCTTTCCTTTCTAGGAAGAAAGTTGTCCGGGACCGTCTGAGATCGGCACAGCGCAACGTCTTGTTGAGAATTCTTGGGGCCTTTCGCACAACGTCAACTATGTCAACTATAGTGCTAGCTGGTGTCTTGCCTCTTGATTTTGAGGTTCAAAGACACGCTTCTAGATATTGGTTTCGGAAGGGAGACCAAGCTAAGATATTCATGCTGTTGGGAATTAATGTGAATACCATGCAGGACATTGACCAGGTTCTACAAAGCAAATGGCAACAAGAGTGGAGACAATACTCGGGATCAGTACACACGAAGCTATATATGCCTGACGTTAAATTCTGGACAATGAACTCACTCTTTAAACCAACTAAAGGGTTGATACACCTCATTACAGGGCATGGCCCTTATAAGGCATATTTGAAACGCTTTGGCCTCAGTCTAGATGACCAGTGCCAAGTATGTAAGACTACTGATACTCCAGAACACGCTGTGTTTTATTGCAATAAATTTCAAGACCCCAAAATAAGGGAACTTAGAGCTAAGCTAGAACCAGACCTTGTAAGACAACAACTTACTTGTCAACGAACCTTTCCTACAATTAATGCTTTGGCTGAGCTGATATCTACGCTTGAGGAAATGGAATTCAAACACCATCAAGAGTCACGAGCCCGACAAGTGGTTCCAATATCATCATTTATTGAAAACATGGAACCCACTGGAACTAAGACTAGATCGAGCATGAGACTTGCTGCCCAATTAATGGGAGAAAGCAGCTGTGCACAAAATAATTGCTTAAATGAAATAAGATAGTATGAAGAAGGACCGGCTTCCCTGAATAGAAGAAAACACTACATTACATCCCTCAGAAGAGAACCCGACATACCAGAATTGGATGACTGAAACCAATATATATATTTCCAGTATCCAGATGCTGTCTACCAGTTGAGGACTGTGAGTAGAAGATTGAAGACAGAAGAGGAGGCTTGAGAACTCCCTATTCTTCAGGGATGTCTCTTCAATATAACTCTTATGAATATCTACCTGTCTTCTGATCTAAGAATTCCTAATCAAGTGCCATTATTATTCTCTTATTTATGGGATCTAAGGGTTCCTCGAATATCTTATTCTATATTCTCATTCTTATATTGTATTCTTATATATTCATTATTTTATTTCTATGTTATATGTATCTTTATATTTCATATCTTGCTTATTGTTTGGAGCTACTCAATTTCACAATATTAATTTTTCAAAAACGTCTTGGTTTAAATCTTAGGTACCAAGACTCAGAGCACTTGCCTCTTCTCTCTTACGTACCTTCTGACCTCTCCACTTACCAAGTTAATCCTTATATCCTATTCCGGGATACGGATACCACACTCAGATAAGATCAAGAAAGAAGATCTGAGTGAGAGGGTACCAAAAGTGAGAGTGGCGAGTGGAGGCGGAGGATCGCCGCTCCGTATCCCATCCTGTATTCCACAGTTTCACTGGAAGTGATACCACATCATCATTGTTTGGACGAGGCAAGATATCTGCATGAGAGGCATGAAATTGTTATCCTAAAGTGATACATGCCTTTACCTACATGCCACTCCACCTTTACTACACAGAACTTGATATTGATAATGAAAATTTTAAACTACTAGAACGCTTCACCGTGATATTGTATGATAAGAACTGTGATTTAGACAATGTGAATGGAATAAGGAAGGAGCTGTTTTGTCAGAAGAGTAAGTCAATGGAGAAACTTACTCCAACGAAGGACTACTCCATCACTCCAAGCGGGCTGTATATCAGGCAGGAGTATGGTGTACCAGTGGGCACAGTCAACAGCATGCTCCTAATCTGGAAGGCTGGGGCTGGACTCAGAAAGTACGTAGCCAGTGCATCATGGGTTCCTGTATGGAACACATTACCTATTGCTTCAAAGGCATGCACTGAATTGGTTAAATATAATTGTAAGAGTCAAGGCGGCTGCACTGGTAGGTGTGCTTGCAAAACTGCTCGTTGGAATTGTACTGAACTGTGCAAATGTTAATGTTTGAATACGACATAAGCAATTCATATAACGGCAATCCTTCATATAATTCAACATCTTTCATAATACGATTTATTGTATTTTAATTGTATAATTATGTCTTTTATGTCATTTTTCATGTATTATTTGAATTGGTGAATAGTTTGTAAATGGTAGCATATCATTAGTAATATGTATAGTGAATACCGTATTTAAACTTCTTTCATACGATTGCTTAAATTGTTAATTTTCGAAACTGTTAATCTGTGAATAGTTTGTAATTGGTACATATATTAGTGAATAAATATATAGTCTGATACATTTAAAAACTGTGTAGTTGTATTCCCTGACCCCAAATATGTATACTTAGACACCAAGTTTGTGGTCCTAAGTGATTTAGAAGCCGAGATATTGATAATATACCTATATTTCAAAATGGCCGCTATAAAATCCAAGATGGCCGACGGAGGAGTTGGTTCCTATCAAAAATTGAAAGCTAAGCACTTAAGTAGTACCTGGAAAAAATTTGGTGCTTTTGTCCGGTGTGTTAACATTTTCATGATAAGCTGTCCTACTACGTAGAAGGAAAGCTTATATCAATGCTTCTAAAACATTAAACGAACAGGGAACGCCGTTCCTGTCCATTTCGAGCCCGGTTTACATTCAACAATATTTCACGTTTTTCGGGATAAATCATAAAGGACACGGCCGTAAACTGTGCCCTGTCAAAAATTTCACAATATTTGATTTTCGTATGTGATCATGCCGTTTATAAGGATTCTTGATCCTTATAAAAGGAAAGGATATATATTTCGTCTGCGCGAAATCAAATTTGGGTTTACGCCCTGACTTTTTAAACATTAATACGAAATCGACGAATAATTTTGTGCTTTCGTACCAGTCTTTGAATCTTTTCCAGGTAACGTTACGTTCAAATGTACTGGACTGGACAACATTTGTTTTCAGAAACTATTTTCTTCAAAATTCAGTGCCATCTGTTGTCTATCTATTGAAGCATGTGAACGCATGCATATCCACATAAGACGTTAATTGTTTAGGCATGCACACAACCACAACATTGTAGCCCTCCCGTGGCTACGTGCTGAAACATAGACACCACCATGAAAATTAGCGGCTGGGCAGAATTGCGCTGTTGCCACGTAAGGAAAAGCAAAGCGAGAGCGGGACAAAAGTCGTTGGTTCCCGCGCACTATGTGGCAACGTCAACCGGGCTGCGTTGCCTAGTTCGAGCGTCAGAACGACCTCTCTCTCCGGGGCTCTTTTGTACCATCCCTGACCTCTCGAGCAAATACTGTCAGATTGTATCACATGGATTACAAAGACCAACTTGTAATCAAGGGGTCCCGGGTTCGATACTAGGTTGAGGGTGATAGTGGTTCGGATCCCAGTTTAAACTGTAGGTCCAGTCCCGATTAGCCTTCCTGTGCATAAAGTGGACTTAAAACACCAATTCAATCATTCAATTCAAACAAAAACCAACTCTACAACGAGATCTTTCATTCTGTTAAACTTCCGAACACAAGGGGTTGTGCTCCGACGTGGCAACAGCGCGAACTTCTGCCACCCGCCTAATTTCATGGCCGTGCGTTTAAGCCGGATGCGGCAACAACGCATCTCCACATAGAAGGAAAGCTTATTTGCAGGGCAAGGACTTTGATAACATGTCATATTTTTTCCCCTTATGTAGTATGCATTGCTCTTAAGTATTAAAATCCTGAATATGAACCTCTGATTATAAAAATGTGAATTTTATTGTGATTTTCTCGTCATATTTTCTATTCTTTAAAGTTTTACGTCATTTTTTGGTCAATTTTCGCGTTTTTTTATACTCATCTTTAGCCAGGAACTGACATTTATTGCTTTGATGTCTGTAACAATGACAACAAACATTCGATCGCTACGTGATTATAGGAACAAAGCAACATGCCGCTTGACATTACCTACTGCAATAATTCTGAATAAGGTAAGATTTTTACAGATTTTTATACCTAAAATTCACATTCATCTTGTAATATCATTTCTAACGTAACAGAAGTAAGAACTGTGTCTTACTAACTGTCATATCCTGAAATAAAGACAAAATTTTAAAGTCACTTTTGGGTCACTTTATAGATCACCTTTAAGATAGTTTCAGGTCATCAAAATCCAGGTCCTGCTTATGTGAATGCTACTATAATAATTACTATTAAAGATAAATGTAGTAAATATCTAAATAACTAACTCCCTAGCCTTCTTAAACCCGAAGGTTCATGGCTGCAGCAACACAGGCCTTCCATCTGTCCTTATTCTGAGCAAGATCTATATACTCTTTTCCATCCCTACCAATTTCCCTTAGGTCCATCTCAACATTATCCCTCCATCTTCGTCTTGGCCTTCCTACAGGTCTCTTACCATCATGTTTCCCAACAAAAATCCTGTAAACTCCTCTTTCCTCTCCCATTCGTACCACATGGCCTGCCCACCTAAGTCTTCTTCATTTAATCATTCTAATAATATCTGGACATGAATACAAATTATGTAGTTCTAAATTATGTAACCTTCTCCACTCACCTGTCTCCTCATCCATTTTAGGTCCAAATATTTTCCTAAGGATCTTGTTTTCAAATACTCTCAATTTATGTTCCTCTTTCAATGTAAGGGACCAAGTTTCGAATCCATATAATAAATACTACAGGCAAAATGACGGTTATGTATATTTTAACTTT
This sequence comes from Lepisma saccharinum, assembly GCF_977018435.1. NCBI lineage: Eukaryota > Metazoa > Arthropoda > Insecta > Zygentoma > Lepismatidae > Lepisma > Lepisma saccharinum. The sequence goes on along the minus strand of NC_139247.1, from coordinate 39,577,440 downwards.
TAGTTTCTTAGATATTAAACGAGAAGACAAAAGTTTATGAAGAGAAAAGTAACATGCATTTCCTGAATTAAGCCTGCTCTTTATTTCCTCTTTAAAATCATTTTCATTAATCGTAAGTACTTGAATTTGGAAACTGTTTCAAATGAGTTGTTATCAATAATTAGATTTTGATTATTACCTAACACTTGGTTTCAGCCTGTAAGCATATATTTAGTTTTCTCTTTGCTAACTTCTAAACCTATCTCTTTAGCAGTTTTGAAAAATATTTTAGCATTATTCTTAATTGTATTTATATCATCCCCTAATAAATCTACATCATCTGTATATGCTAACAACTGAGTCACACCGTTTAATTTTAGTCCTTCGTTAGTTTCTTTTATATTAAACGAGAAGACAAAAGTTTATGAAGAGAAGAGTAACATGCATTTCCTGAATTAAGCCTGCTTTTTATTTCCTCTTTAATATCATTTTCCTTTGTTAGTATTACTCCTAAGTAATAAATAAGTAGTAAATATCCAAAGAATTAAAGAAACCGGAACGCTGTTCCGGTCCATTTCGAACCGCCCCTGGTGACAATAATTATCTCATCGCAAAAGGATGCGCGGTTTTCCGACACACAAAGAAGGACATTAGGGGTTTAAAAATTAGCCCATTGATGGATCTCCGTCAACCAGAACCACAGAAGAACTTTCCACAAGAAAAACACTCCTCTGTGGTGTCCCACGCCACGGCATGAATAATGATCCTGCAAACATACCCCCGGCGGCTCCTTTTGCCCCCTCTTTCCCCCAGGGGTGTGTACACATTGGATTTCGTCAGCCACCCCCTTTTGTTTGCCCGGAGGACCCCCTCGCATCTATAATAGCGGGCTTTGTTTTCAATCCTTCGAGGCCCAGAAGTTTGGTCGTGATCGAGTCTGCTTTCGGAGTCTGCATATATGTGTGTGCTCCCAGCCTCCCGTTGCCATGGTGATCCGAGTTTGTTCATGATGGAGCCGCTTCCGGTCTGGAAAATGGGGGAGGTTCGGAGAGCCCTCTTTTGGTCAACAGTGTGAAGCTCGTCTTGTATTTGCAAGATTTTCCCATGCTTCCATTTCTGAAATGTTTGGTAGGGGAGAGCCCCTTCTTGGTCTCCGTCAGCACCCTCTATCGGGCTAAATCCTCAAACAGTGTTTTGTTTCTCCAAGTTCGCAATGGCGGATGCTGACGGTAGTTACACGATTATCTCCGTGGCGGAGTGGTTAGCGCTAGGGATGACCAAATCCGGATAAACTTTTATCCGTATATCGGATAATTTTCAATGCGGATTTCAAATATCTGGATGTCAGATATTCTGATATTGTCCGGATTATCTGGTATCTGGAGAGTTTTATCGTTTATGTGTTTTACGGACTATCCATCAATTCTTTTATTCGTCATTTTCATATTCACTACATATTTTCCACAATTCCTTAATCAAATCAGTTCTATCCGAATTATCCGGGTTATCCGTTTCATGCGAAACGGACATCCTTTGAAATCCGGATATTCGTTATACGAATTTTGAGGCCATCATTAGCACAGCACGCTACGTCAGTTGTCCTGGGTTCGAATCGCGACCTGGGCATGGATGTTCTCTGAGAGTGTTCATTCATCCTCATTTTCGCTATTAAGCAAAAGTAGAAGAAAAGCGTAGTAAAGAAATCAATCAATCAAGCAATGAACCGAGTAAGACCTGGAAACATCCGTATTCATATTTTGCTATCATTCTTGGGGAACTTAATTTGGAGGGTAAGGGTAGACACCAGGTAAGTCAATTTCCTATCGTAAGCGAGATAGTAGCGTCATTTCCTGCCATGTGGATTGCATGCTGAACTTTCATAAGATTACTTCTCTCGTTTTATGGTGACTTCCCAGTTCACAGATTCCCAATTCACAGACTGCCTGAATTCCTTCACGATTCACCGATCATGAATCCCGTTTTATATATTTCCATTGACTTCTTGCGTTTTTGTTTATTTTCTTCCGGGACGAAAACGAGATAAGACCATTTGAGACTTGTCAAGACAAAAACGAAGTGAGACTTGGAGTCGAAAACTGTAGTTTGTAGGGGGTTGGGGGGCTGGTGCCTTAAAACTTAAAACCCAGAACCTAATTTCCTCAGAATTAAGCCCCTATCACACGGAACTAGATTTCTAGTAGGAATGGCCTAGTTGGCGCTGAACTAACTTTCTAGTTGGAAATCATGGCCGCCTGGCTGACTGCTTGACTGGTTTTGAGGAATAGGTCATGTTCTAATTGTAACTAGCTTCTCGGCTTGATGCTGTTGTAACCAACCAATCAGAGCGAACTTTTGATCATGGGAAGTAATCTGTGAGCAAAGAGTTTAGATATCCTGTGAGTCAGGGAAGGAAATTTAAAGCATTTAAAGTCTGTCGTCTTTATGAAACGGTATCCATCTTCGTTTTTTTAACTAGTATGGCGAAACCAAAGTGGACAAGGGAGCAAATTATGTGCCTCATCGATGCATACAAGCAAGAACCTTGTCTGTATGCAATTGGTAATGCTAATTACCATAATAAGCACTTGCGGACAGCAGCTTTGTATCGTGTGTGCGATGCTGTAAGGGAATTGCGGCCAGGAACAGAGCACAAAGAGTGCCAAACGAAATTTAACAATCTGCGCACTCAATTTAACCTAGAGAACAGCAAGATTAAGAAGTCAATGAAAAGTGGTGCTGGAACTACAGATGTAAGTATTGTTATAGATTGTTGCCTTTAACGTGACTGCACAGCCGATGCCACGTGCAGAGTATCGATATTTGTGTATGTGAAATCGTATGCAATTCACATTTCAAATGATTGAAGTTGCTTCTTTAGGTAAGACTGCAGAATATGGGCTGCTTAGGACGAACGCGGTTCATAATTTTTTGGTAATGTTTTGTAGTTAGCAATCGGTAAAAATAAGTTTCAAGGTGCGAAAAAAAATTTTCTTAGAAAAAAACGAGAAATACTTCTCCAGGTTCGGCACTCTTGGAAGGAAAAAGTGACATGGTGGCGCACATTCCTGCACAAATGTAGTGAAAGCAAAAAATGCCTACTTTGTTAGGTAGCTAGGTTTAGTTCTCTTAGCCTGAATAATAATTTATCATTGTATTTATGCTAATGGAACCTAACCTAACAGGCCTAACCGGCATGAGTTTACAATATCGGACTACTCCAATTTCTATAAAATTTCGCCTACTTACTAATTTCGGTGCCCTGATGACATATCTGTGATACACTTGTTAAAATTGTACATTTACGTGTAGAACTTGTAAAATTACCTTGTGATTTACCACTGTCATTGTCCATACACAGCAATTCGGAACCATCTTTCTTTCGCATTTCGTTAATGCTCTTCCTTTACACACAACAATCTTGCTGACGTCAGACGAGGAATGCCTACGAGGTTAGGTTAGGCCTGTTAGGTTAGGTTCTATTAGCATAAATACAAAGAAGAATTAATATTTTAGCTAAGAGAACTATACCTTGTCTTGCCTGTTGATTTCTTCATGTTGGGAAAATGGTGGTTTCTGTGGAGCTATTGTTCTTATCCTATGGTTACGTCAGATTAAGAAAACATAGTTTATTTCGTTTTTTCTCGATTTCCATACTTGACCGCTAATTATTACATGCAGATTCGTGATTAGGCAAAATTTCATAGAAATTGGAGAGTGGTCCGGTATTGTAAACTTGTTCCAGCCTAACCTAACCTCATAGGCATTCTTAATGTGACGTCTGAACACAAGGTAGCAAAACTCTTGTGTGGAGCGGAAGACCCCAAAACAAATGATGGCAACTGTGCGTAAACATTAAGGACAATTGCTTCTAACATTACATGATCGTACCTTTCAAGCTGGTGAACCTTCCAATTTATACCAATGTTATGTTTTTTTGCTGTATATTTTTTTTTGGTACCAGTTAGATATGCCGGAGACACATTTAACTCGTTTATTTTCAAATAAAAATAATTTCTACTTACCTCATATGCATGGCGGAACATTTTTCTAGTTGGGATCATTTTATTTCGATGAAGAAAGTTATTTTTAACATTATAATTATTTATTTGTCCTTGCTAATTCGGCAGCCAAATCTTGTCTGTCGTCAACTGATGTGCAGTGTTTCCAAACCTATGAACCTATAAATGCCGCATAAGCTATTCACAAAACGTTTTGAATCTAAAATTGTTCCACAAACCATTCACGGAAGGTTCGGTTAGGTTCAGTTAGGAAAATTTAGAAAAATAAATTTAAACAAAAAAAAAATATTAACTTTCACTACACTTAAATGTATTGCATGCTATGAACCTATAAATACCGCACAAGCTATTCACAAAACGTTTTTAATCGAAAATTGTTCCACAAACCATTCAAGGAAGGTTTGGTTAGGTTCAGTTAGGTTAGGAAAATTTAGAAAAATAAATTTAAACAACAAAAAAAACTTTCGTACACATATACAGCCACTTCCCATCCCATGCAATGTGTAGCTTACATATACTAGAACATTTAGGACATTCCATTTCTTCCTTCACAATTCCATGTTCAATTAAAAAATCTTGTGGGTCTTCAATATCCGGGAACATTTTCACAACGCAACCTTAGACATGTCATCCTGTAAAACAAACTACCGAATGGTTGCTACACTGACAGGGGGTTACATAACCGAATGCACAGAACATTTGATTCACGTAGTCGACGGCAATGGTGGCACGAGCTATCGTGCAACGGCGATGCATGAATGACGAAAAATACCCTACTTACAGGCCAAATAAGTTGCACGATTCGGAAAAAAAAAATCCCCGGCTTCAGGAAAGTCCACAAGAACTCAATTCCGTAAGTACTTTCTCGTCTTTTCTCCTGTAAATTTCAAGAAATGTGTTTCCGACTTATCTAATCGTTACCATTTTTTTCTTTCTTTCAGATTTATCAGCCCTCTCTCTGGTACTTCAATGCAATGCGATTTGTGGAAGACCACTTTGTACCCCGGAAGAGCATAATGTCACCATTGCCTAATGCACAGGTAGGAAAACTATTCAACTCATCCATATAGTGGTTTTCAATCTCTGAAGGAGTATTTTGATTAAAACATTATAAAAACCCAATCCTGTTTGACCTCACAACATCATAAATGAAGAAATGGTTTATTATGCACAAAATTTTGATCCTATATACTAATGTCTTCCATGAGAAGGTTAGCTAGGTGAGGCTTGTTGTTCTTACCTTTGTAATTGAACTCTTACAAGAGTACTGTGATGCTATTTAAATATTTCTAGTAGTTTATGGTTGTTATGCAATTGTGAGAGATCAGAGTTTGTCTTGGTAAAGCATTGGCACAGGGCGTTGAAAGGCTTAAGCTGGCTTTAGACGAAAGCATTTCCTTTTACATTTTTGCTAGCATAAATGCTATGTAAATGCTTCCAAAATCTTATAGCAGACAGTACTTTCCACAAAAGCATTTCATGGAATGTTTTGGTTAGCTGTTGAGATTACATTTGTATGATACATACAGCACGATAGGCACATCGAGTTACACCATATATGGCGAGTGCACTGTGTTTACAATTGAAGAAACTTAAATATTCTTCTACACTTGTACAGTGAACATTGCAAAGAATATATTTAATCAGTGCCATTCTTCTCTACCTAAAACCATTTTATACAAGGCGTGATTCCTCTCGGTTGAATAATTAAATAATGTTTTAAAAATGTGAAGTGATACATTGTTTACATCTCACGTGGTCGGCATTACAACTGCGCTTGTGACCTAGAGGTCACTTCTGATTGGTTATGCTACGGAAATAGGACGGTTCCTATCCTTGAGAAATGCTATGAAATTTGCCATGACATCTGAAATGCCATAAGATTTCTCACTTTGCACGGTAGCATTTTGGTCATGGCACAAATGTTAAGGAAAATGCTTTCGTCTAAACTGGCATTTAGGTTTGATCCCAGATTGTCACAATTTTCAAATAACTTCAGATAAGTTAATAAATATATCCTACCTTTGCCGTAAGCTATTTCATATAGGATTGTTCTGGCCCAGGTTATTTTTGTGTAGTTGCGACTTCATCAAGCTATGCATGCATTTTCTACATAGTTTGATTTCTGTTTATGTCTGTTAACATATATTCAGGAGTATGTGTTAAAGTATGATTTTACAATACAATTAAAATTTGTATAGAACACGTGTAGAACTTGCAAAATAACGTGTAGATTTGATTTGATTTAGTTTATTTTACTTCGCGTTTTGTGCCTCTTGGCTAATTTGCGAAGATGGGGATGAGTGATGAAATGATGAATGGACATTCACAAACAACCAAACCCGACCGGAATTCGAACCCGGGACCCTTGGCGTCGCAGCGCGATGTGCTAACCACTCGGCCACAGGGTCGGGCCAAAATAACGTGTAGAAGGTTGTGATTTTACAAGACCAGAAAAAGCCATAATTTCGTTAATAATTCGAATACTCACTAATTATGGGGTCATACTAACATCAGGAATATATATTTACACCCCCTCAAATGATGCACAGGTAGGCCCACAAATAATTCACGGATATCTCCACGAACCATGCACGGTAAAGTTAGGTTAGGCTAAGTTAAAATTTGGGTTTGTAGTAATATCAGGAATATATATTTCATTCTTTAAGGAAACACAAAATCTTGCGATAAACATTGGTTTTCTTGAGAACTCGAGGGTGTCAGTTGCGATCACGGACCCGCTTATTTTGCAAGTTCTACACATGAGCGCCAAATTTTAACTGCAGATTCGTGATTACAAGGCCTAAATTATTGAGTATGCGAAATATGAAAAAAAATTGGGGAAGTGTCTGGTATTGTAAAATCGCTCTAAAAAAAATGCTGCGACTATTTTCACTAGGTGCTGGGAACAGCATGTGGCTATTTTCACTAGCAAAATAATTACCTGAATCATAACAGGACCTTATTTTTTATCTTATTTTATAATATTAATTGGCAGTGTTGCTGAAATTACTGCTGAGAAGTTATTTTAAATGAAAAATGGGTGTGACTACAACTGTCACCAGGTAGTGAGAATAGCACAAAGTGCTGAAGACCAGAAATTACATGATTCGGAAGTATTTACCAAAGTAAATGTAATGCTAAAAACCCTAAACCTGACCTGCCTAACCTAAAATTGAAAGCATTTAGGAATGTAATACCTATGTCATGTGACATATTAGCAGCACTAGTCCACATCAAAACTCTTGGGGCTTTTTTTTCAACTCCATGATGTGCAAAAAAAAAAGTACTTGTCTCGTGCACGAAATTAAATATGCACCAATGTAAGGTTCATATACATCAACAACTAAAGAATACATACATCCATGTAGCAGGTCAGGTTGTAGATCATGCACATGCAATTTGAAATTTGTGAAAATAGCTCCAAAGCTAGCTTTACCTGGTGATGATGGTCATTCCGAAAAAAAGAAAGAAAAAAAATGTGTGATAGGGTAACTTCGGTGAATAACGCCAGGCGGGAAATAACGCCATTTCAAAGTTTCAACTCTGAAAACATGGACGCATGTAAAGTTAAGGTGTGACTCACCGTTGTGACATAAACAATGGTGCCTGGCAGCATTGCTGATAAGAACGGTTGCCATTGTCGAGCCTTTATTTAAGAGAAACACTTTGAACAGTGTAGACGTTTGAGTTGAGTTTCGAGGAAAAAGAGTCCACATTTTCATCGCGCCGACAAAGGTGAGTGTTTTTCTATTGTAGGATTAGATTTTAAATGTTAACAATGCTGTACGTACACAATACGTTTATTACGTAAGTGAATGATGTGTGTACGGTTTTCATGGTCGGTGTCGTAAGTTTAGAACAGTTGGTTAAACTACAGTCTGTTGTTTCGGGAAATAACGCCATCATCGTGTCGGGGTATAACGCCACTCAATTTAAACTCAAATTTAAGGAAATGTTGATTTCGAAAATAGGTTTATCCTTGCTCAGTTACTTTCGAGGCGTACAGATATTTATTCTCGGCTAATTTCCTCTTTCAAATGGCGAGGAAATGTAGAAATATACGGGCCAAATGGTCAGTGGATGACTTGAGGCAAGCTATGGCGGCCATCAAACAAGGGATAGAAGATAGCATGTGCTGCACGTTCCTCGCAGAACTTTGAGGGACTGGGTATCGCGAAAAGACAAAAAAATACTTTTTTTTCTAATAACTTACTACAGTAATTATTTTTCCTAGTACAGTTTAGTGAAGAAAATGTGAATGTTTTACTTGTAATTAGGATAATGTGAATGTTTTACTTGTAATTATGAACATGGCGTTATTACCCGACAGGTCTGGAAATAACGCCATTTTGCATTAACACAGAATTTAGTATTTTATTGCTTTCATTATAACAGTGCAATCAATATTTTATTATTACACAATAGAGGAAAGTTCATTCTCCTATACATGTAACTTTCATGTTCCTAACAATAAAAATGTATGAGTTCTAGAACGAAATGACCAATTGGTGGCGTTAATCACCGAAGTTACCCTATATTAGGATTGTTGCTTGCGAGCGATTTCTGTTGTTTTTAGCTGTTTGAGATTATTATAGTAGAATTATGACAGTTTTTTGGTAATACTATTTATTACATCACTTCCATCATCGCCATCTCCCTGTGGTGTAAACTAAATCTGCATTGCTTTTGTAGTGTTTTATAGAAAAGTATTGGTTTTGAAAGACATGACTTGACCTAAGAATGACAAATAGATTTTTAAAGACATTGGACATGTTACGTTATGTTTGTGGTTTGTATCTTGAAGTAGTATTGGAAGTATCTGAGATTGAAGGTTGGCAATTCTGGTGTGACATCAGGACACATGAGATTTACTGCAGACAAAATTTTGGTACATATCTCGGGGTGTGACTAATCACACAACTCAAATGCCTTGTCAAGTGCTGTATTTCATCTTTTGACATAAGCACGAAAAGCTTTTGTGGTTAGGTTTAACATAAATATCCTAGATTTGGCATAACAACGAAAGCATTTGGCCTGATACCAGAAGACTAAATACGGCACTTCACCAACAAGGTATATAAGTTTGGTGCAATGGCTGATAACCTCATGTCACATGGTACTTGGCTTTTGTTTGGAAGGTGTGTTTCAGTCGGCAGTATATGGTTAATTGCTTGTGAATCAAAATTGGGCCATGTTGTGTTATATTCAGCATTATTGCATTTTTAGGCTGGAGATTTATTTCCGTGAGTTCCAGGAGGATGGTTTGGTGACTCGGAACAAAGAATGTGTCAAATGCAGCAGACAATGTCACAAAAATGTAGGGATGAAGTTGAAAATACAGCAGAGAGTGGGTTGGTGGATTTCATTTTTAGGTGTTCCAAATGGATGTTGGATTGCTCCACTCTGAGCGAACATTTTTTTTAAAAATAAAAAACATTCAGAACCGATATGTTCATGAATGATTTTGTATCTATGTAGCTACATACATACATTTATTTCATTAAAATAAGATGTTATCAGTTTTATTCTTACCCATTAAAAAGGTGTTAGGACAGCATACTGCAGCAAAAAAAATAAATGGACTGAGAATTATGGACTGGTGCCTGAAATATATTTAGTTTCATCTAACTCTGGAATAATAACATTGAATTGTTATTGTGTGTTATATATATATATAAGGCAATATGTGTGTTTGCGATTTTAACCAGTTGACACATGATTATTATTGGGAAACTATTGGATGTAGAAATGGGTTCACATGTAAGCCAGGTTAGATCGTGATTTGCTTGACTAAAAGACTACCCAATACCAGCTTGCAATCTTGGTATCCACCTGTCTATGGTAGTCAAACAATCAATATTTTACAATTAGTTAACGCTACACACATGTGATTTGGTGCACAGAAATACATATGTAAAGTGGCATTTGGACTCAAACAAAATGTTTTCAGAAACTCTTTGCAGGTACAAAGATAAAATGTTATGAACAGATAGTAGTACCAAATTCTATTGTAATGCATATTTATGTCAAGATCAATCTGTCTGTGTAAATTGGTTAAACATTGAAAATACCAATTTGTGATTAGTACCCATGGATCAGTTTGCAGTTAGGCTACTCATAAACACAGTTCCAACTTATTTATTACCAGGGCTTGGATTTTGATGGCATGTTATCTTTCTTCCCTTGTGTAGTATACATTGGTCTTAAGTATTAAATTCCTAAATACGAACCTCTTGATAAAAATTTGAGTTTTATTGTGCATTTTCTAGTCATATTTTCTATTTTTCAAGTGTGAGGTCGTTTTTTTTAAAACATTCAGATCTACATAATTTTTCGCATTTTGTCCTTTTTTGCATAATTGCAAAAAAAAAAAAAAAGTAATGTGATTCAATTACATTTTACTCGCTCATTTTTAGCCAGGAACAGACTATGAAAACAAGAATTACATCGCCACGCAAATGGAGGAGCTAAGCAACATGCCGCTTGACATTACCTACTCCAATAATTCTAAATAGGATTGTTATACCTAAAGTTCACACATACACCTTGTAATTTCGGAAGTAAGAGCTATGCCTAACTAACTGCCATATCCTGGAATAAAAACAAATATTTAGTGATTTTTCAGATATTTTTGGGACATCAAAATCTGAGCCCTGCTCATTACATTGTATCTGTGTGTTTGGTATTGTCTATTTCAACCCACCCATATTTCATGTTTAAATAATTGGGTAAGTTAACTCCTGTCACTTGGTTTTCTTTAATTACAGGAAAGGCCGCCAAGCCCAGGTGGTTCAATTGCTGGGCTAAGTGAACTATATACAGAGTATGAGGAGATGGAAGTGATGGTGGGTTATGATGGTCTTCCATCTCAGGAAAATGGAGAAGAAATAAGCCATCAAGACACAGAAACTCAACGTACTTGTGAGGGAACTACAAGTTCGTCAGGAGATTCTTCAGAAACTCCATGTTCCTCGAAGAGGAAGAGAAAACATAAAGACGACGATTCGCCGTATGTGGAGGCTCTGCGTTCTTTGACAGACTGTTTGAAAGAGCCAGTGCCGACAAAAACTGATTCTGTGGATGCTGCTATGGCTTTCATAGGATCGATACTCAAATATATAAGATCAGAACAGCTAAGATTAGATGTTCTATCTAATCTTGTCCAAACTACGTTAAATGCCAAATCTGAGGAGGCACGTCAGGATAATTTGTAGAAGAGTTAGCTTTTTTGTATTGTAAATATAGACCTAAATGTGCCACTGGAATATTCTGTTTGCTTCTTTTTCAATTTCCCAGTCTCCCATTTTGTTTGTGTAAATATGTTTTGACAGAAATTGCATACTGTATAGTGGAACCTCCAGCAAAAGAACCACCTTATGGCCCAAACTGAATGGAAGAAGGGAAAGCTGTGCGGAGACTTTTCGTCGAAGGTTCTTTTGTTTGTGGTCGTTCTATACTATGCCAATAAAATTAGGTTAGGTTAAATAATTTCTAAGGCGGTAATAAGTTTTTAGTCCACAGAAATTATTTTTTCCTCAGTATTGTATGTACAACTTTATTTTAATTACTTTTTTTACCCACTGATTTTTTTTTCACTTGATTTGGAATACTGTGGCAAGTTTTACAGTGTGCATTTCAGCTTATTTTAAATTGATTGATTGGGTGTTTAAAAGTCCACTTTATGCACAGTAAGGCTAATCGGGACTGGACCTACAGTGTAAAGTGGGATCCGAACCACTATGTGTCTCCACCGGGTATTGAACTCTGGATCCCTTGATTTCAAGGCGATGACGCTACCATTGCGCCTTCAAGGAGGCCCAGCTTAATATTAGAAATCAACATCTAAATGAAATGAGTCAATGTTCCAGGTGCCACTTGCACCAACAAGGTGGAATTGTTTGTAGATTAGCTGCTAATCATCTTCATATAACTGTGATTATTGTTTTGGAGGGGAGAAATATGGCATATTTCCCATTCTGGTTGTAAATGTAAGTGTTAACCCCTTGTATGTCTATACTTCCAAAACATTTACGTGGGCCTTCTCTTCCAACCCAACCTGGAAATATTTAACATACTAAATTGGTGTGCTATTTATAGAATTTCACTCAGGGCACTTGCATTTGTTTACATCTACTCCATTCTTAATGTGGGTGCATGATAGAGTTTGTAATACCAAACTAAACTGAAGAAGAAATTACTTTCAGACTAAATAGAAGGCAATGGTGTTGTCTTTGAAAGTTATTTATTCTCAAACCTAGTTTCAGCTTTTACGAATTATATTTAATATCTGTTATCAACATATTGTGGTTCACGTGGAAATTTACATGCAGTTGCCAGTAACTGAAACACAATTGCACTGTAAAGACTCTTTCAGACACATGAACTTCTTGCCACCCATCATGCACGTGGCACAAAGTTTAGAAATAACCATTGATGCTTACACAAGCATTTTCCAAGTTCAGGGTCTTTAACTGTTGCTGGGATTATTTATTCACGATAGCATGCAAAGTGAACGTTGAAGAAAATGATCTACTTTTTGCTCTGAATTATTCGATAATCACTAATTTTTTTGGCCCTTAAATGTGTGGTAGGAAATTAGTGTTTTTTTTTTTTTTTGGCTAGGATTCCAGGGCTTTGTAACTTCTGTGCAACAGTGTGGCCGAATTGAAACTCCCTAATTTCAACTGTCTGTAACTCCACATGTATTTGTAGCATCCCAATGAATTATAAATTCATGAATGTATGTAGTCCTAAAGTTTCTATGAACAAAGTAGTAATTACTACATTTCTACATATGCCCCAGGAGTCACGCGGAGGATGCCCAGCTGATAATTCCAGAGTTGTCAATTTGATATACACCATGTCCTTGACATACCCCCACAGGAAAAGAATCGAGGAGTAATGTCGGGCACATGTAGTAAATTAACTAATTACTACTTTGTTGACAGAAACTTTAGGACTATGTATATTTATTAATATATAATTCATTTGGATGCATCAAATACATGTGGAGTTACAGAAAGTTGAAATTAGGGCATTTCAATTCAGACTCCCTGTATTTAAACCATAATTTTTTGACCATGTTTGACCAGCTATAAGATCTGTGGGATTTTATAAATTTTGCATGCAGTGGAGAGTATTTATTCCCTAAAAATACAATTGCAATATTTTATCACTATCCATGTTAGCTATTAGCATGATAGGAATGCGAAGACTAATTAATTTGGAGATGCCTTGAAGCAAGTTTCAATTGCTTGTGCGCACAATGTTAGCCTAATTGTCATAACTTCATGTTCCTTTCACAGGAGCTTTTAGGTATATGAAGATCAAATTTTTACATTACGGTATCCTTGCTTCGTTATCACTGGACTTTGGATTTTTAACCTATTTTTCCTTTGCAGGCAAATAAGAAATATAATTTGTCAGAGTTTCATTAAACAATGCAACAACCAACAGTTTTATTGTGCTTAAAATAACCTATTTGAAGTTTATGTGCCTAAATGTAACCTTTTTTAAGGTTTTACAGGATTTTTATATGTTACATGGGTATTTACTCAGGTTGCTGATAGAACTATTCAATGATGGACATGCTTGAAGCATGTTTTCTGTCAATTTTCAACCCCCTCAAGTTTATGATGTTTTTCAAAGTTGTAAACAAAACAAAATGTTTCATGCCACCATTCTTGCAAGCAGTGGCGATTACAGGGGGCAGCTTCCCCATAATGGACTCTTAATGCTAGGCCTTGTCTAAGCCCCCTCTCCTAGTTTTGGCATCCAATTACCTCTAATGCCTGCACAATCCAAAGTGCAAACTTCTGCTCCATGTGGTCTTGCTCACTTTCGGCTTAGATCAGTCCCTTTGTGGCATTCACACCTTGTGCAGTAACGTTTCGGCATTCAAATTTGTGTCGCTGACTCTTTCGGTTGAAAGATAAATTTCGGTATGAAAAATTATCCGCACAGAAAATGTGGAGTTTGACTGAAGATAACATGAAAAAAAGATTCAGCATGGTCAACTAGGATCATGATGGAATTAAAGTATAATTTGCGGTTAGCAAGGCAAACTTTCAAAATATTCAAGGGTTCAAGCAGATGCTTTCTCTATTCCAACCTTATGTATTAGACTCACCCCTCCACACACACAAATGTATGAACAAATAAAGGGTCTGTGTGATTTCAATGTACCCAAACTTGTAAACAACTTCAAGTTATCCCCTTTTGCAATAATCTTATGTCTTTCAGAGAGATTGATCTGCAAAAGATACCAACAAAGTAAACTAATTGAGAAAATTCATTTCATTTTCAATTATTTTCATGTAGTTTACGGTTATTACAAGCATAAGAAAACAGTTTTTCGTTTTGACGTTTCAGGAGAACACATTTTGACTAAAGATACAGTTACAACAATGGCTAGCAATTTTTTAATAAAAAGAATCCATTATATAATGTTGTCAATGTTACATTGTTGCAATATAACAACTTAACTGTGAAAAGAAGCGGTCTTTCATTTTTATTTCAGATAAAAGAATTTTGATCACATTATTTTTTATTTAAAATTATGAATCCCAAATATCATCAGGTATTTCAAAGTCGTCATTGTTTTCACAAAGTCTCTTGATGTTTTCTGTTACATTAAATTTTAAAGATGGTGGCTTACTCCAATGCGTACGTACAAGAAAAACTATTATTAATTTTCCATGCAGCTTTCTTGCCCATTTATAAATATGTATAAATTTTGTATTTATATTAATAAAAGTAGCAAATTTTCATATCTGTCGAGAGAAAAAGATGGAAATAGAGAAAACATCTGCCTGTACCTTTTCTTTCATGTTTACCAAACTTCCTGCATAATCCCCAGAACCAATAATTCACGCATAATTCCTGGCGTTCCATGTGAGCAGCCACACCATATTGTCAGCAAATTATATTTACAGTGGGATCCATGAGTATTAGCATGCAAATTTTCCATCGTCATGTTCATGAACTTTATTTGACACAATAAGAGCTTTAAGAATTAAAAGAAAACTCAAAACAAGCTGTTGACAACTTCTGCACCAGCATACATAAACATCCAACTCTTAAAAACACAGGATGTAAGAGGAAAATTAGTGAAAATAGTCCATGGACAATTTGCCGAGCAATACTAGTGGATCCCCACTGTACAGACAAATCATTTTTCATATGAAAGAGTGACTTGCTAACAGCACAAGTGTAGCATTACAGTCATTTATGGATAATTTTGAAAGTTTTGTTTTTAACATTTGCATCTAATCAATATTCCGGAATTTTGTACTTTTTTTTTTTGTTTTTTTGGAACCTACTTCCAGATTTTTCCACTCCTCCCCCCACCCTCATCTCCCCTATATGCCTTAATGGTGTGGTGCAAAGCACAGGGGAAAATACTTTCTGTTTCTTGCACATATATTTTTTTTTAAATTCTGTTAAAACTCCATTTCTAACATGTTTTCAGGATAATAGGCTGAAAAAAACTCTGGCTTGTACTACATTAATTATTTTTAGTATTACAAACTCTGTTTTTTAACAACTTTCAAAATTAAGGTGAAAAATGGTAGTGTAACAAGCCTAGTAGAAAAATATGAGCATCTTGAACCACCATATCTGTCAGTGGCCCTATGTTGGATATTTCATCGTGTGAGAACCAAATATAACTTCAATCCAGCAAATTTACTGCAGAGAAAAAAAATTATTGTTAAGAATAAATAACTTTAAAAAATGAGTAAATTGGAGATGTGTAACTTAATATTCATAACCTATTTATTATTTATAAGTATTAACAGAGTAGATACATGAAAAAAACCTGCATTTTTGGAGTTATGTACCTCTGGTTCTTGCATGATGATTTGTTGGGGCCACAATGTCCGCTACATAAAAAAAAAGGTAAAGTGCTCCCCTGTGCTTAGCACCAGGCCATGAAGGCATATAGGGGGTATGGGGGTATACCCCTGACCACTTTTACCCCCCAGGTACCAATCTCATTTGATACTGAGTGGGTGCCAGGGCAGCTTCCAACGTTAGAGAAGTTCCTGAATTAACCCAGCCGGGGATCAAACCAGGGACCTATAGCATGGTAGTCAGATGCGTTACCGACTGAGCCACTGTGGACACATGGGTTGTCATAATTTATCAGTACATGGACTAAAATGATTTCTAATGCCACATTCTGAACAGAACGTATTTACCTGTAGAAGTTGAGAACATAACAGTGCACGCAACAAATTGAAACACCAGTGTTTTGCTAGCTTCTTGCTGCCAAAGACAAATGTGAAAAACCGGTAAGGAAGGTTTGGGGGTACAAAAAAAACTACAAATATTTGATGGTACTTATTTTTGTGCATTTGTTATATATACATACATGCACGCACACACACACTCACTCTCCCTTTCATGTTACCAGTATTATCCATCATTAATGTAGAAAAATCCTTATATTTTTACAAATATATATGTACTATAATTATGTCCATATTCATGTAGTTAAAAAATATAAATATTAGTATGCTAATGAATTACACATCCTTATGGAAAGCAAAGCAAGAAACTTACAATTTTATACAAGTTTACAAAGGAGAAATTGCAAATCACATGGTTAAAAATAAAATCTACGTATGCACAAGAAATCAGAAATAATATTTTTAAGTCTACCTTTAGAAAACTACTGACAGAATATTTTGCAATGTTCCAGTATTTCTTGATAACTACATAATATATATTCTATCTTTAGGTCTTAAACAATATATTTATTTTGAAAGAAGCTATGTGCTGTACCAAAACAATTTTAAATGTAATATGGGATTAAAATCTGTGAAACAGGCATGAATTAACCTAATGAAGAAATGAACAATGTAGATACTCCATGGGAACAGACCCTTACAAAGACAAAAAGGAATTATGTTTGAATGCTGGCATTAAGATCACTAAGAAGCTGATAAAATTGTTTCATCTGTCTTATAATACCATGCTGAAGTACTGATGGCAAAAATTGTAGAATAGGCATTTATAGGCACTATAAAAATGCATTTTCAGACTAAAACATCATGAAACAAACGTTAAAAGCCTATGTTTTACTACAAAAAGAAATAAAATAGGCAAAAAATCAGCACCCTAGTTATAAGTCTTATCTTTATATTATCTCACAATATTTCATTAAATCTTTCAATCCATAAAGGAATTCATATATTTATATTGTAACCTCAACATATTTTACTGATGCTACTATTATATAATAGAGTGTATCAGTAATATCAGTTCACGACTTCCAGCATTAAACTGTAATAGACCTAAGGCAGTGGTTCCCAAAATGTGCACCGTGGCTAGGTTATAGTGCCACTGCGAAATGTTTCATTATTTTCATTGAAATGATATGATTCATCCAAATATTTGCTTTAGTACTTGTTACATGTAAAATGTTTCTAAATTTGAAAGTGTTAGGCTTGAGTTCTGACTAGGGTGCCACATAAAAATCTTCAAACACTAAGGGTGTCGTGGACAAAAAAGTTTGGGAACCTCTGGGCAAAGGTGTTATTTCATTGTATGCACTCACTATATTATTATATTTCCTTGTATTGCTATATTGCAATTTGAACACAAATTTACATGCCCAATATCAGAGCATGTGATTCATGGATGAAATAAATATAATATAATATTATATTTATGAATACAATGGCTGGGGCAACATGGACAATAAGAAATTTTGTGACATCATGAGGGCATGTTATATTTTCTAGAGTTGCAAAAAAGCAGGTTTTTTTTTAAAAAAATGTGAATGTTCGCTTTTTACCAATTGCAGCTAACCTATTTAACTTGCAGTGTTATCTAACAGTTTTAGAGGTTCCTAATGTCATATTTTGGAATTAGGTCAACAATTTTACATGGTATAGCAATGAAGAGACATATTTGCCTCTACTTCTATCAGGTGTCCAAAAAGTCCATAAACTGAGACTTTGAAGTGTGTAACATTTCTGAAAAAAGTGATAACTTTGTCCATGTGGATATTTTTGGAATATTAAACTAGAAAATTGTGATGCTCATAAATGTACAGTATGCAGAAAAAGTTACTAAAGAGAAAACACAGCTGTGGAGTCGCTTGCAAACATTTTTGATGTGTGTATATATGGTCTCTGTAGTTCTTTCTTAAGAGGCCATATCATGGGCAGCGGAAAAACAGACCTTCATTCAGAACACTTTTACTCGAAAACTATTTGAGACATTTGAATGAGCTTTGTGGTGAATTGATTAGAAAGGATGAATCTTAACAGTGAATATTGAATTTTTTTATCACTTCCATATTTTAAAAGATATTAGATGTCAAATATCTCACTTTTTGGATCGGCGTATAGAGCCCGATTCTAAGTTACTGTAAAAATTAAACCTTGCAAGGCTTTCTTGCATCCTTCCTGAGTAAACTGATTTTTTGTTTTTTCAAATTGAGAGGCCCATTGTGACAATACGCCATTTGCAAACATTGATATGCATTTTCAAACAGCTTTTAGAATGGCTTTATTCGAGCCATAGCGGGGCTGGCCATCGGCTGGCGGGGTTATGTTCAAGTCCTACAAGTTCAGCCGTCTGCCGATAGATGACTCTGACCAGGTTTTACAATAGTGGGCGTGGCTTCGCTTACTTCTTCTTCTACCCTTGGTATTGTCTTTTCCCTTGGGGGCGGCTTTTGACCGTGCTCCGACCATTTCGGAAAATCCAAAGTTGATTTCCTTCACCCGGCTGTTTTTTTCATTGTGTTCCATTTGTCTTATTTCTATTTTCCAAAAGGAAAAATACATTAATACAGAGACTGTCCCAATTGAATCTTGCATACATTATAGTAAAATTAAAGTTATTTTTAAGTTAATTACATGCTTAAATAGGGTAATCGGGACTGGGGCTACAGGATAAAGTGGGATCCAGACCACTGTGTAGTTCTACCGGGGATCGAACGTGAGACCCCTTGAATACAAGTCGAGATAATTACTACTAATTTCATCGAGGAAACTCAAGGACTTGTTTGGGGAGGGGTCCGGACCCCTCCCCAAGAAAGACTTTCCAAGTGCAAAAATTAAATAATGAAAATATATTTGTGTAGCATTCATTTAGTACATAATCGATGGTTATAATTTCCTTTGAACTTATTGATTGATTTGTAGTTTGTAAGTTCACTTTTTGCACAGAAAGGCTAATCGTGACTGGACTTACAGTTTAAAGTGAGATTCGAACCACTACTTGCATCCACCGGGTATCCAACCCGGGATCCCTTGATTACACGGCAACGACGATACCACTGCGCCATCGAGGAGGCCCACTCTTTGAACTTATTGGAAGAAAGATTGGAATTAGGGAGCTTAGAAGGACAGTACCAATTACCAAAGAATTATGATTGCACGCTACTATTTATAACAATATACATAAAATATTAATCAGGAACTTTACTTTTCGCTAACCGGATCTAACATTCTCTTTTATTCAATAAATATTCAATTCTTCATCAATTTGAAATGAATTTCTTTGTCAGGGCACTTGTTTTTTATGCAAATTATGCCGATCTTAACTACAGGTAAGCTAGATAATGAATACGTGCTGTTATCCGATCTTTTTACCTATTTATGTGGTAATAATATAATTTTAACTTAAACATCATATTATTATTCCTGACACAATTTGTTCGGTGTATTTCTAGATACGTGCCTTGGGAGGCCCTACAGAAATTACAGGGAAAGGAAGTGAGGCAGTCTGGTCCCCTTTCAAACTGTAAATCTTGTTCTTGTCCCAAGTTATGTAAAAGCTCTCTCGTTTTCGTCTCGATCTCTGAATATAATTTCAATTATAAAAGGTAAAGTGCTCCCCTGTGCATAGCACCACGCCATGAAGGCATATAGGTAGTCACTTTAACTTCAACGCATTTTAAAAATACAATTTGTGTCTATACAAAGAACACGCTTGGGCAATACATTCACATTTAGAGAACACCGAACTATTTCATAAAGAGGTAAGACAACTATGCTGAAGGTAGATATTTAAATTTTAAAAATAATTCACTGCACATTCAATTATACTATATGTAATGTTATGTTATAATAATGGAACCCACATCTTGCAAAGTTTTTAATTCTAGTTTCATTGGTATTTTACTTTGGATATTATGTGAATACATTAATCGTGATGGAGGGAGAAAACACACCGGGACGACAAGTGACCGGCGACACGTGTCGCTTGAGAATTTCACCAATCGAGCGTAGGCATGTGCTGCCTGTCATGCCGCTACGATGTGAAACGTTGCTGCTGATTGGCTCGTTGCCAAGCGACATGTGTTGCGTGTCGCTTCGGTGTGAGTTCTCCCTAAGAGGGCGAGTGACAATGAATTCAATTACATCTTCATAGCTTGTTCATGACTGAAAGAAGCTACTCGTGTCGCATGTCGCTCGGATTGGGACTTTCTCTTAATATCGTGTATCATGTCGACTCGGTTTGTTGTTCGTGCATATTTTGCTTTAAACTGAATAGGCTCTTGTTGCTTGATGTGAATGTTCCGTGTCGCTTAGGAATGAGCCAGTCAACAGCAACGTTTCTCAATGTAGCTGCAGACCGAAGTGACAAGCGACACATACCTCTAGAGAACAATCCAATCAACAGTAACGTTTCACACAGCTGTAGAATAACATATCATACAAGCCTGCGTTAAATTGGTGAAATCCTCAAGCGACACGGATATTTCATGCCGTCTAAAGCAAAATATTCACTGTGCATGAGCGAACAACAGGCCAGGGCGACACGATGCACGGTATGAAAAAGAACTCAGTCGGAGGGACACACAAGCAACAGACAACACAAGCTGAATGGTTGGTAGCATTTATTACTGAGAGTCAGTTACCAAGAGACATGTGTCGCTTGTCGCGTGTTGCTTCGATATGAAGTATCCCTAAAAGTAAGCAGCTTTTGAATAGTTAATAGGTAAACAGCAGTGACAGCGCCAGACTTTCTTACGTGGGAGAACTACTGGATACCTGTCAAACATTTGGGTGGACCACATCTTCACATAAATATATTTTGATATTCAAATTTTACGTGATCGATACTAAGAGGGTCCCTACCCTTGCAGCCACTTCTGTAGCCTTTTTAGCACATATGCTCTTAAGCTGACAATAACTATTAGTTAATCATTTTCAAATGCCATTTTAACATGAATTAATTCAGAGAACAACCAGTGTAGCATACAGGTATGAATAAGCGCATGATTTTCTAATGTCACTATATGTTTGCATTCACCACACCTACCATAGTTTATCAGAAAGATATTAATTTACATTGAAGAACGAGATCAGATCCTGCGTGGCCTAGGGACACGAGATCGAGTATGAGACTCCGTCTCTAAAATAGAACCAAACCAGAATTGGAGGTAGGATATTTATTCCTTCTCATGTGTGAGTCGAGGAGCTGTAGCTATTATAACTCCATTAAGCCTTGTTTCCATGATTATGAAAAACTAAATATGCTGACCAAGGCAGTAATTTATTTTATTATAAAACATAAACTAACGTAACGTTTCAACCTTCTAGCAAGGTCTTCTTCAGACTCTGTATCAAGTACAAAAGTAACCAGATACAACGAGAAGAGTAATATATATACACAAACATTACTCCCTCCAGACTATTTAGAAAGTTGTTAGGAACTTTCTAGCAGATGACTTTCACTTTCCAACTTTACTTTCACCTAAAAGGCTAAACACAATTACTTCCATATAGAATGTGGTTGGACTTTTTAATCTCACGCTCTTTTCAATTCATTTTTCTTCCTTTTCCTCTCCTCTTTTTCTCTTGTCCTTTCCACTCTTTCCAACATCTTCTTCCATTCTTTGTTTAACTTCAGTCCCCCATTCCAGTTCATTGTGTCTTCTTCGCCTTTCTTCTCTATTTCCTTGGCTTCCTTCCATTTTCTCACTAGCATTCTCTTCTCCCTTCCTATCTGCTTAGCCTCATCCCACTCTATGTCATGTCCTGTTTCTCTCGTGTGTTTAAATATTGCATTTCTCTCTCTCTTAAGTCGTACATCATCCCTATGTTGTTTCAACCTGTCTTTCAGCCTTTTTTTCGTTTCTCCTATGTACACACTCTGACATTCTTTACATTTTACTTCGTAGATAATCCCTTCTTCTTCCTCTTCTCTGTTTTCCTTTTTCTTGTTAGCATTCCTCGCTATTCCTAAGATGCTTCTCCCTCCCTTCCTGTAAGTTTTAATTCCTGCTTTTCTAAGCACTTTGCATATCTTTTCTGTGGTCTTCCCCATACTCCTTATTCCAAACCTTCTCTCCTCTTTTTCTTTCTCTTCTAATTCTCCCCTGCCCGTTTTCTTACTTCTTCTGTTTATGTCCAGTCTATCCTGCTTCTCATAGCCATTCTTTTCCAGCTGTTTCCATAGGCTATTTATTTTGCCTTCTTTTTCACATTCTTTCATGCATATTTTCTTGATTCTGTCCTCCATATTCTTTATAAAATTTCTTTTTGTCACCTCACTTACATCACTTCTTTTGTGGCAGAATACCCCTGCTGCACACTTCTTCTGATGCCAAGCGGTTTCAATTTCTTGTCCTCTTTCCCTTTTCATCAATATATCTAGATAGCTTAACTTGTCTCTTCTTCTATTTCAAGTTCCAATAATATCCCTCTTTCTTCATCTTGAATTTCTTTGGCAAAATTGTCAAGCTGCCTCTTCGCTGCTGCTGTAGCTATGTATACAGTTGTGAAATACGTTTTCTACCACACTTTCCTTTTCGTTTTGGAGAAAAACTACCAGTTGCCCTGTAGTTTCTAATAATTTTTGACACCGCTGATTTCCCAACACCAGCCACTTCAGCGATTTGCCGCACAGTCATGGATATGTTCTCACTCAACTCAATGTAATAATTCTAGAACGTTTTCTGGGTGTTATATCCATACTGAAAACACGTAGGAACACGGAGCACAACAAAAGCGTGTTTACTACAGCCAAGCACTCACAGAAGTCTGTTGGTTAATAATTGGCATTGCACCACAACGACAATAATGAAACAACAAAAATGCTTCAAACCTTGCAATTGTTGTAAACAGTATGAAGTACGCATAAAACAGTTAGCTGATACTACTAGTATAAGTTTATGTTACGTATTTATTCGATTATCTCCCATAAAGCGTGGAGAACTGTGGAAGGGTGATTTATCTCTCTTTGTCCGCATTAATTTGCACAGCACTGTATGTGTGAGTGTGAGTGTGTGTGCCCGTATCTATAGGTTAGATTACCATTCTTATATGTATTTTTTCTTTGTATTTCTTATTTCTCTGTAATTTTAATATATATTTTTATTTTTCAATATTTTAATTATTTCACATTCATTTTTTTGTAAACATGGTCAAGTGGAAGAAAAGGCTCCACAGTCTTAACTTCGCCATGTAAAAGAAGACGAAATAAATAAATAAATATAGATACATTGTTTGAAAAGTAATAATAATTCAAAGGAATTTTAATGGTACACTTCTATGGTACGGCTAAATGATCGGGCAAGAAATTTTATGTTAATTGCGCAGTACTTCCACATTTATGGTAAACACCAACAAATACTGCTGTTTCACTACATCTAACACGGATGATCTTTCTTCTTCCTCGCCGTTACCTCATTTCTGCAGGTTTCATTTTTTTATTAGTATTTCATACTCTCGGTCTCGACTACTTCAAACATACCTGAACGTTATTTATCAACTTCATTATTTACAGATTATCATAATCGAAATTACATCCATAAAGATAAATCGTAAGTGTCAACTGTGAACCTGTGCGCCACCATTTCACATATTCAGGCGAATTCAGTTTTCCGAGGTTCTAAGAGTTGAAACAAGACGCCAGCCCCATAGATCAGTCCCTGGGCAGGATTGTCGTTTGGTGCCTCCCTTTCCCCCGCACTACTAAGCACCGACATTTTATACTTTTTTCTTATGCAAATTGTGAAATGATGAAACAATTAAAACTCAGTAAATGAAACAACAACAACAATAATATACTAGACCTTGGTGGCGTCCCTTCATCATCATCGCGATTAGCCGATGTTGGCTAAAAATGACGCTAAATAACAGAAATTGAATAAAATATATAAATAATACTTGTTAAATTTGAAGATCAGTAAAGCCGGCGAATGGCAAAACTGTCATAAAAGTAACAACAATAACAGCGGCGCAGCGTAGCGACCATTTTATTTTCGTAAAGTGTTTGCGTTCCTAGAAACTACTCTATCCCTCTCCAGTAGTCGGGGCATCAACCCATCTCATGGTAGCTGTAAAGAAAATCCACCCACTGTTTATAAGTTACACTGTAAATATTTATTTCCCACCAGAATACTTCCGATCTGCAGCAAATTTGAGCACCAGACCTTGAATATAGTTGTTTTTAATATACGAAGATAAAAGATACTCGTTCGTCTAGAGAACAATACAATCAACGTTCGTCTAATATCACTAAGGTAAGGACTTAGGGCAGTGCGGGCAATTCTCAAAATTATATTATTGGTATCCCGAGATCCTGGCCAACACTATTAAACAAACACTTCAACTACCCCAACTTACGAGGAATTTATACTCAATCTCTCAGCCTCGAACCCCTGTCCTTTAGTAATTTCAAGAATCTGAAATATTACATGCAGATATTCTGAAAATACACAGTTTCACTTCATGCAATGTACAAAGAGAAATGTCATTCCTTTAAATTAACAGTTCCTGTCACGTTTCACACAGTTGTAGGATAACATGTCACACAAACCTGCGTTCAATCAAGCGACACGGATATTTCATACCGTCTAAAGCAAAATATTCACTGTGCATGCGCGAACAACAGGCCAGGGCGACACGATGCACCGTATGAAAAAGAACTCAGTCCGAGGGACACACAAGCAACAGACAAGACAAGCTGAATGGTTGATTGCGTTTATTACTGAGAGCCAGTTACCAAGAGACACGTGTTGCTTCGATATGAAGTATCCCTAAAACTAAGCAGCTTTTGAAGCACAGTATGAATAGTTAGTAGACAAACAGCAGTGACAAAACATATGTAATGATATATATATATATATATAATATATATATATATATATATATATATATATATATATATATATATATATATATATATATATAGAGAGAGAGAGAGAGAGAGAGAGAGAGAGAGAGAGAGAGAGAGAGAGAGAGAAAATTGCCTACAAATCCGCACCCTAATCAATATTTATTAAACATATCAAAACATATTTTTTCATTCATCAATTTTTTACGCTTACAATAACCTCTAATTATTACTAAATCAATTTTTGTATTTTCCATCTAATATCTTATTCTATTTAGCTCTTGCCAGTAGGCACTTATCTACATATGTACATTTTTTTTTGGCCTCCATCTCATCAGACTTAGGCTATCATTCATTAATTTCCTCAATTATCTCATCCAACTCGTTTGCATTTCCACCCTTCTACATAGGAGTTGTAGCTTACCTGGCGACGTCAATTGAACAGGGGAGGTCAAATCAGCGTTAGCTTCCATCGTATACATTGCTCTCATCTTCAGGGATGAGATGTTGTTGCTATGTATGTGCTCGAAACGTTGGAAGATAACGCCGATATAATCTGGCTGGTACACCTGTTCGAATCCTTCTACATGCTAAATTGAAACAACAATCTTTCGTAATCATTAAACACGATGGAATAAATACCGGGGAGGCTTTTGTAATATTAGTAATTTAAATTACATCCCCATTAAAAACTTAGCATCCTCGATGGCGAAGTGGTAGCGTCGTCGCCTTGTAATCAAAGGATCCCGATTTCCATGCCTGGCCCAGTCCCGATTAGCCTTACTGTGCATAAAGTGGACTTAAAACACCAAATCAATAAATCATTAAGAACTAATTTTAAAATTTTATAATGAATTTCGGGTGAAAGATTCAATATACTAACCTTCATTATTAATTCAATGCCTAGAGAATTATAAAAAATTGGGGGGAGGTTGTATTTATATACACGAACGCTCGGGAGCCAATATAAGTTTACAACCTGCAAATCGGGTTTTCTCTACCGATTCAATATCTCCAATGTTGTTTGTGCTGCACCTGATTCAAAATCGGTCATAATTTATTTCGGAAATTAGTTTTGGGAGAATAAAGCCAGTCGATAAGAGAGCTTGACTGCCGTTCGATTCCCGGAGGAGAGGGTGAGGAAAGTGGGCTCCTCCCACTGCATGGGGTGCATCTAAGTACAAGGAACTCTTCTATATAACTACGGAGGAGCATAGAGACGATTTGCATCGCCTCTATAAATAATCGAGACTGTGAATATGTAAAGGGCCACCACCACCCACCCACCAATATGCCTTCAAAACACATTGCATAATTCAGGTAGGTGGCTTTACCAATTTCTTTCAAATACAAGTAGCTAATTATAGTAACAAAACATATTTTTATACATAATTGGATTTTTCAAAATTACAATAAAAGTAGTGTAATTGAGGATACAACCAGGACAACAAATGATGAGCCCCCCTCAAGCAGATTTGGCTACACTTAAACCTAACTCAACATGCCCATATGAGTTTTTTGCTCAAGTGTAGCACCTCGTCTAATCCAAGATTTTTGTAAAAATGCCCTCGGGAATTTCCCGAAGCTACAGTGTACAAATGATGAGCCCCCTCAGATTGATTTGCCTACACTGATAAAAGGCATTTCTGTGAGATTGTTGTCCATAAATTTGTTAAAAATATGCCCCTCTTGATATTTTTTTGGATACACTTAAAACTAAGCCAAGATGCTCATAAGAGCTACCCACGCACACCCACGCACACCCACCCACACCCACTCACATACACCCACACCCACCCACACCCACACATATTTACTTCCGGTTCACTTCCGGTCCACTTCCGGTCCACTACCGGTTCACTTCCGGTCTACTTCCGGTCCACTTCCGGTTCACTTCCGGTCCACTTCCGGTTTGCCTACTTCCGGTCCACTTGTGGCCTATTTCTGGTTTATTTATATTGCATCATGTTTTGCAACAAATTATTACCCAATATTAAGCAATAAATTATTAGACATGTGTTGTTTTCTGATTGGTTGGTTATGACATAAAGTGATGATGTGTTATATTCTGATTGGCTTATTGTTTCAGATGTTTTCAATGCGGTCTGTGCTTAGGGTATATAAAGAAATTTTGCATTACATATCAGCCAGTATTGTGAGAGTGGCTGAGGAGAACAGATGTGTTGTTACAGTGCTTCTCATACTTACAGGCCTGTTTGGTTTAATATATAATTCATATTAATTATATTTCTGCTATATTGAACAAAAAGGGCTTATATTTTGTATAAAATATCTGATATTTGTTGCATCCAGCTTGTTTGTTGTAATCCACTCATATTTAGAGTCAGGCTTATATCTGTCCCAGCCTGTTATACAAAAATCAATACATAACACTCAGCGCTAGGTCATTGCCATTCTAGGACATGCATGTCTGTGCAGGCATTTGCGGAAGGTCAGTGTAGATCAATATTTATTCTCTTTTTCCAGTTGTAGGCTGTTAGCTTTACAACCTGTCATAATAAGCATAGAGTTTTGGTTTAAAACCCAAAAAAATTTGTATAATAAACTGAGAATAAAAATTAATAATATTAACATATTAAATATACACAAGAAATAAACAAAGCACACAGCTGAACAAAATATATATTTATATTAAGTACAAAATTTTGAATTGAACCCCAGGAAATCTTATATAATAAACCAACAACAAAAATGTCAAATCAAAAATATTGCAATCAGTGTAATAAGAATATATCCAGCCCCAATTGGGCCAGACACCAAAAGAATTGTCACCCAGGCAAATTCAGAACTCCCACTAAAATATGTCCTAAATGCCATAAAATATTTAGCAAGGCATATTTCAATAGACATGTGGGCTCTTGTTCTGTACAGTCATCAACATTGCCCCCTCAACCATCTACATCTGGTCTGAAAAGGAAGCATGAAACACCTGTTAATGCTGGACCAGCAAAGCAGCCACGCTATGAACCCATCCATAGCAGTTTTAACGGCCAACTTAGGGATTACCGGTTTGTATCAGAGCCAAAATGTGACATTAAGAATTTTTTGAACAGTATAAATTCTGATGTGCAGGCAATTCTAAATGCACAAAATGGCTCTTATAAGCTGTCCCTCAAATTGTTTACACAATATAAGAAGCCAAATGGCACAAAATTTACACAGCCCCACATAACAGAAACTGTACCGGTATATTCAAATGCAAATTCAGACAAAATAATAAGCAGTTTGATAGATCAATTGAATATTAAACACTCTGAATTTGCAGCAAAAGAGTCTGGATGGAGCCTATGCGGATCTCCACACAAGTTATATGTTAATATTTCTGAATTCAGCCCATTACAAGGTTCCACTTATGTGCCTTTACCTGCCAATATTAAAAACAAACAAGCCGTGGTTAATATAAAAAATAATGATGAGAAATGCTTTTTGTGGTGTATTTTAGCTGCTTTGTATCCAGTTTCAAGGAATCCTCAGAGAATAAGTTATTATAAACAGCATGAAAATGATTTTGATGAAGCAATGGAGGGTTTAGAATATCCAATGTCTGTTCAGAATATTGATAAATTTGAAAAAAAGGCCAGGGATATTAATGGTAAACAATTATCTATTAATGTATTTATTTGTTCTACTGGCCGTGGCAATTGCTTGATAGATCCTCTCAGAATCAGTACACTTGATGATGATTCTGCTGTTCCGATTGATCTGCTCTTAATTGAAAAGGATGGCACATATCATTACACTCTGATACACAGTCTTGAAGCTTTAGTGAGAACACAACTAGACAAATTTAATAGAATATTCAAGTTGTGTAGAAGATGTTTAACTGTATTTGATGGTCAAAAAATGGTGAAAGGGGTTCGGGAAGAGAATGCAGAAATTGCTAAAAACAAGTTAATTGAGCATCTGAAATACTGTGGCAACCATAAACCTGTTCATATGCTTATGCTTAACCCAAATGAAAATGCCAAATTCAAAAAATTTGAAGCCTTGTTGGAACACCCAGCATATATAGTCTGTGATTTTGAATCAAATCTCAAACCCCTTGCATTCTGCAGCCCAGATCCTGAGGAATCTTCAAGTACATCATACCAGTTACATGAACCTTCTAGTTTTTATTATGTGATTGTACAGGATGGTGTTGTTAGTAAAGAATATTTATACATGGGAGCAGATGCCATCAAAGAATTTGCAGATAGAATAGAAAATGAGTGCCATGACATAGCATCTAATGTCTTATTAAAATCAAAACCTATGTTGCTTTTAACAGAGGATCAGATTGAAGATTTCAACAATGCAGAAAAATGCCCGGTATGTGATTCTGAATTTTCAGATACAAATATCAAGGTTCATCACCATTCTCATACAGATGGTAAATTCTTAATGGCCCTGTGTAATAGCTGTAATATTAAGATCCAGAGACCAAAATTTGTCCCCATATTTTGCCATGGTGCATCCAATTATGATTTTCATCATTTGATCAGGTACGAGGGGTTTGACAAGCAGAATTTAAATATTTTAGCTGAAAATAATGAGAAATATATTGCCATTAGCAAAATAATTAAAGTTAATGGTGTTCCTATTCACTTAAGATTTCTTGATTCATACAGAATTCTGTCTGCTAGCCTGGCTACACTGGCCACTCAATTATCTGATGATCAATTCAAAATCACATGTGCTTCGTTTCCAAATCAGGACCTGAATTTAATTAGGCGGAAGGGTGTATATCCATATGATTATGTTACAGATTTTTCTAAATTTGATGAGTGTTCTCTGCCACCAAAACAACAGTTTTACAGCAAAATCAGAGGATCTGGAATCACTGATGATGATTATCACCATGCCCAGTTGATGTGGAACAATTTAAAATGCCAGACATTTGGTGATTATCACAAGCCATATTTAAAACTTGATGTGACCCTCTTAGCTGATATACTGCAGGCATTCAGAAAATCTTCCATGGAAAATTATAAGCTGGATCCAATGTATTTTTACAGTGCTCCGGGCCTAGCATGGTCTGCAATGTTTTTGAACACTAAAATGCAATTGGATCTGATCCAGGATCAAGATATGTATCTGTTTATGGAACAATGTATAAGAGGAGGCATGGTGCAATGTTCTCAGAGATATGCCAGAGCAAATAACAAATATATTCTTGATTATGATCCAGCACTGCCATCAAATTATATACTGTATGTAGATGCAAACAGCCTCTATGGTTATGCTATGATGGATAAACTGCCATATGCAGGGCTTGAGTGGGTTGAAGATTTCAATATTGAAGATCTTAAGGATTTTGATGACAGTGACTATGGCCTCTTCTTAGAGGTTGATCTGACAATTCCAGATAATTTACACAATAACTTTTCTGATCTGCCCCCAATTCCCGAGGTTAAGTGTTCACCTGGCTCTAAACAGAAGAAATTGATGATGACTCTAGAGCCGAAACAGGATTATGTCATATATTACAAAAACCTCCAGTTCCTGTTGAAACATGGTGTTCAAGTGACCAAAGTTGGAAAAGTTTTGAGGTTCAGGCACTCAAGATGGTTGAAGCCATATATTGATACAAACACAGAGCTTCGAACATCTGCATTGAGCCAATTTGATAAAACTTTGTTTAAATTGATGGTCAATTCTGTGTATGGCAAAACAATTGAAAATGTCAGAAAACATATTGATGTTAAAATAATTACTGACCCCAGCCGGAGCAAAAAATTGATTGCAAAGCCTAATTTCAATTACAGAAGAATTTATGATGAGAATATGGCACTTTTCAACATGAAAAAAACAAAGATTAAGTTTGATAAGCCTATTTATGTAGGGGCTGTGATATTGGAATTGGCCAAATTACACATGTTAAAATTGTATTATGATGTGTTGAAGCCTTTTTATAAGGATCGTGTAAAACTGATGTACATGGACATAGATAGTTTTGTTCTTGATATTCAAACAGAAGATGTTTATCAAGATATAACACAGCCTGAATTGTTTAAATATTTTGATACCACTGAACATTCAAAAATTAAACCCCACAACAAAAAAGTGCCTGGCAAGTTAAAAGATGAAACACTTGGTGATGTTATTGTGGCATTTGCTGGGTTAAGGGCCAAGATGTACAGTTTTGAAACATGTAGTGGCGCTGTTGCCAAAAAGGCCAAGGGCATTGGCAGAGTAATTGTTGACAAAGAGCTTAAATTTGAAGATTACAAAAATTGCCTCAAATCATGTAGCACAATCAGAACATCAGAAAATAGAATTCAGAGTGTGGATCACTTGTTTCCTACAAATATTGTAAGAAAAGTGGCTCTGGACACACATGATGATAAGAGATGTATTTTATCATGTGGCATACATACTCTACCATGGGGTCATTGTGATTTGAAAAGTGGTAATCAATGCCCAATTACAGAGCATGATTTGAAATAAATAAACATGCCTATGAACTTATTTGGGTTCAAAAAACAGGCTATTATGGACCTGCCAACACCACAACCCTCTTCTGATATAATATCTAAACTGAGTGCTTTGTTAATTATTCATCTGAACAGCATACTTACAGATGATGATGAAACAGGTAAAACATTGTACATATTTAACAATAATTTAAATCATTACCAATTACCCTCAGGGGTTGTAATAAATTGCAATTGACCACCTACAGGTAATTGGTAATGATTTAAATTATTGTTAAATATGTACAATGTTTTACCCGTTTCATCATCAACATCTGTAAGTATGCTGTTCAGATGAATAATTAACAAAGCACTTAGTTTAGATATCATATCAGAAGAGGGTTGTGGTGTTGGCAGGTCCATAATAGCCTGTTTTTTGAACCCAAATAAGTTCATAGGCATGTTTATTTATTTCAAATCATGCTCTGTAATTGGGCATTGATTACCACTTTTCAAATCACAATGACCCCATGGTAGAGTATGTATGCCACATGATAAAATGCATCTCTTGTCATCATGTGGGTCCAGAGCCACTTTTCTTACAATATTTGTAGTCAACAAGTGATCCACACTCTGAATTCTATTTTCTGATGTTCTGATTGTGCTACATGTCTTGAGGCAATTTTTGTAATCTTCAAATTCAAGCTCTTTGTCTACAGTCACTCTGCCAATGCCCTTGGCCTTTCTGGCAACAGCGCCACTACATGTTTCAAAACTGTACATCTTGGCCCTTAACCCAGCAAATGCCACAATAACATCACCAAGTGTTTCATCTTTTAACTTGCCAGGCACTTTTTTGTTGTGGGGTTTAATTTTTGAATGTTCAGTGGTATCAAAATATTTAAACAATTCAGGCTGTGTTATATCTTGATAAACATCTTCTGTTTGAATATCAAGAACAAAACTATCTGTGTCCATGTACATCAGTTTTACATGATCCTTATAAAAAGGCTTCATCACATCATAATACAATTTTAACATGTGTAATTTGGCCAATTCCAATATCACAGCCCCTACATAAATAGGCTTATCAAACTTAATCTTTGTTTTTTTCATGTTGAAAAGTGCCATATTCTCATCATAAATTCTTCTGTAATTGAAATTAGGCTTTGCAATCAATTTTTTGCTCCGGCTGGGGTCAGTAATTATTTTAACATCAATATGTTTTCTGACATTTTCAATTGTTTTGCCATACACTGAATTGACCATCAATTTAAACAAAGTTTTATCAAATTGGCTCAATGCAGATGTTCGAAGCTCTGTGTTTGTATCAATATATGGTTTCAACCATCTTGAGTGCCTGAACCTCAAAACGTTTCCAGTTTTGGTCACTTGAACACCATGTTTCATCAGGAACTGGAGGTTTTTGTAATATATGACATAATCCTGTTTCGGCTCTAGAGTCATCATCAATTTCTTCTGTTTAGAGCCAGGTGAACACTTAACCTCGGGAATTGGGGGCAGATCAGAAAAGTTATTGTGTAAATTATCTGGAATTGTCAGATAAGAAGAGGCCATAATTACTGTCATCAAAATCCTTAAGATCTTCAATATTGAAATCTTCAACACACTCAAGCCCTGCATATGGCAGTTTTTTCATCATAGCATAACCATAGAGGCTATTGGCATCTTCATACAGTATATAATTTGATGGCAGTGCTGGATCATAATCAGGAATATATTTGTTATTTGCTCTGGCATATCTCTGAGAACATTGCACCATGCCTCCTCTTATACATTGTTCCATAAACAGATACATATCTTGATCCTGGATCAGATCCAATTGCATTTTAGTGTTTAAAAACATTGCAGACCATGCTAGGCCCGGAGCACTGTAAAAATACATGGGATCCAGCTTATAATTTTCCATGGAAGATTTTCTAAATGCCTGAAGTATATCAGCTAAGAGAGTGACATCAAGTTTTAAATAAGCCTTGTGATAATCACCAAATGTCTGGCATTTTAAATTGTTCCACATCAACTGGGCATGGTGATAATCATCATCAGTGATTCCAGATCCTCTGATTTTGCTGTAAAACTGTTGTTTTGGTGGCAGAGAACACTCATCAAATTTAGAAAAATCTGTAACATAATCATATGGATATACACCCTTCCGCCTAATTAAATTCAGGTCCTGATTTGGAAACGAAGCACATGTGATTTTGAATTGATCATCAGATAATTGAGTGGCCAGTGTAGCCAGGCTAGCAGACAGAATTCTGTATGAATCAAGAAATCTTAAGTGAATAGGAACACCATTAACTTTAATTATTTTGCTAATGGCAATATATTTCTCATTATTTTCAGCTAAAATATTTAAATTCTGCTTGTCAAACCCCTCGTACCTGATCAAATGATGAAAATCATATTTGGATGCACCATGGCAAAATATGGGGACAAATTTTGGTCTCTGGATCTTAATATTACAGCTATTACACAGAGCCATTAAGAATTTACCATCTGTATGAGAATGGTGATGAACCTTGATATTTGCATCTGAAAATTCAGAATCACATACCGGGCATTTTTCTGCATTGTTGAAATCTTCAATCTGATCCTCTGTTAAAGGCAACATAGGTTTTGATTTTAATAAGACATTAGATGCTATGTCATGGCACTCATTTTCTATTCTATCTGCAAATTCTTTGATGGCATCTGCTCCCATGTATAAATATTCTTTACTAACAACACCATCCTGTACAATCACATAATAAAAACTAGAAGGTTCATGTAACTGGTATGATGTACTTGAAGATTCCTCAGGATCTGGGCTGCAGAATGCAAGGGGTTTGAGATTTGATTCAAAATCACAGACTATATATGCTAGGTGTTCCAACAAGGCTTCAAATTTTTTGAATTTGGCATTTTCATTTGGGTTAAGCATAAGCATATGAACAGGTTTATGGTTGCCACAGTATTTCAGATGCTCAATTAACTTGTTTTTAGCAATTTCTGCATTCTCTTCCCGAACCCCTTTCACCATTTTTTGACCATCAAATACAGTTAAACATCTTCTACACAACTTGAATATTCTATTAAATTTGTCTAGTTGTGTTCTCACTAAAGCTTCAAGACTGTGTATCAGAGTGTAATGATATGTGTCATCCTTTTCAATTAAGAGCAGATCAATCGGAACAGCAGAATCATCATCAAGTGTACTGATTCTGAGAGGATCTATCAAGCAATTGCCACGGCCAGTAGAACAAATAAATACATTAATAGATAATTGTTTACCATTAATATCCCTGGCCTTTTTTTCAAATTTATCAATATTCTGAACAGACATTGGATATTCTAAACCCTCCATTGCTTCATCAAAATCATTTTCATGCTGTTTATAATAACTTATTCTCTGAGGATTCCTTGAAACTGGATACAAAGCAGCTAAAATACACCACAAAAAGCATTTCTCATCATTATTTTTTATATTAACCACGGCTGTTTTGTTTTTGATATTGGCAGGTAATGGCATATAAGTGGAACCTTGTAATGGGTTGAATTCAGAAATATTAACATATAACTTGTGTGGAGATCCGCATAGGCTCCATCCAGACTCTTTTGCTGCAAATTCAGAGTGTTTAATATTCAATTGATCTATCAAACTGCTTATTATTTTGTCTGAATTTGCATTTGAATATACCGGTACAGTTTCTGTTATGTGGGGCTGTGTAAATTTTGTGCCATTTGGCTTCTTATATTGTGTAAACAATTTGAGGGACAGCTTATAAGAGCCATTTTGTGCATTTAGAATTGCCTGCAC
This sequence comes from Lepisma saccharinum, assembly GCF_977018435.1. Taxonomy (NCBI): domain Eukaryota; kingdom Metazoa; phylum Arthropoda; class Insecta; order Zygentoma; family Lepismatidae; genus Lepisma; species Lepisma saccharinum. The sequence goes on along the minus strand of NC_139247.1, from coordinate 39,542,119 downwards.
ATCAGAATTTATACTGTTCAAAAAATTCTTAATGTCACATTTTGGCTCTGATACAAACCGGTAATCCCTAAGTTGGCCGTTAAAACTGCTATGGATGGGTTCATAGCGTTGCTGCTTTGCTGGTCCAGCATTAACAGGTGTTTCATGCTTCCTTTTCAGACCAGATGTAGATGGTTGAGGGGGCAATGTTGATGACTGTACAGAACAAGAGCCCACATGTCTATTGAAATATGCCTTGCTAAATATTTTATGGCATTTAGGACATATTTTAGTGGGAGTTCTGAATTTGCCTGGGTGACAATTCTTTTGGTGTCTGGCCCAATTGGGGCTGGATATATTCTTATTACACTGATTGCAATATTTTTGATTTGACATTTTTGTTGTTGGTTTATTATATAAGATTTCCTGGGGTTCAATTCAAAATTTTGTACTTAATATAAATATATATTTTGTTCAGCTGTGTGCTTTGTTTATTTCTTGTGTATATTTAATATGTTAATATTATTAATTTTTATTCTCAGTTTATTATACAAATTTTTTTGGGTTTTAAACCAAAACTCTATGCTTATTATGACAGGTTGTAAAGCTAACAGCCTACAACTGGAAAAAGAGAATAAATATTGATCTACACTGACCTTCCGCAAATGCCTGCACAGACATGCATGTCCTAGAATGGCAATGACCTAGCGCTGAGTGTTATGTATTGATTTTTGTATAACAGGCTGGGACAGATATAAGCCTGACTCTAAATATGAGTGGATTACAACAAACAAGCTGGATGCAACAAATATCAGATATTTTATACAAAATATAAGCCCTTTTTGTTCAATATAGCAGAAATATAATTAATATGAATTATATATTAAACCAAACAGGCCTGTAAGTATGAGAAGCACTGTAACAACACATCTGTTCTCCTCAGCCACTCTCACAATACTGGCTGATATGTAATGCAAAATTTCTTTATATACCCTAAGCACAGACCGCATTGAAAACATCTGAAACAATAAGCCAATCAGAATATAACACATCATCACTTTATGTCATAACCAACCAATCAGAAAACAACACATGTCTAATAATTTATTGCTTAATATTGGGTAATAATTTGTTGCAAAACATGATGCAATATAAATAAACCAGAAATAGGCCACAAGTGGACCGGAAGTAGGCAAACCGGAAGTGGACCGGAAGTGAACCGGAAGTGGACCGGAAGTAGACCGGAAGTGAACCGGTAGTGGACCGGAAGTGGACCGGAAGTAAATATGTGTGGGTGTGGGTGGGTGTGAGTGTATGTGAGTGGGTGTGGGTGGGTGTGCGTGGGTGTGCGTGGGTAGCTCTTATGAGCATCTTGGCTTAGTTTTAAGTGTATCCAAAAAAAAATATCAAGAGGGGCATATTTTTAACAAATTTATGGACAACAATCTCACAGAAATGCCTTTTATAAGTGTAGGCAAATCAATCTGAGGGGGCTCATCATTTGTACACTGTAGCTTCGGGAAATTCCCGAGGGCATTTTTACAAAAATCTTGGATTAGACGGGGTGCTACACTTGAGCAAAAAACTCATATGGGCATGTTGAGCTTGTTTTAAGTGTGGCCAATTCTGCCCGAGGGGGGCTCATCATTTGTTGTCCTGGTTGTATCCTCAATTACACTACTAATAAAATAACAAAGCAACCAATTTTGTTGTAATTCTATAAAGAATAAGTTAACGTAGGCCAGAATCGGTGAACTTCCCGTTCGGACAAATGTCGCAGTTGAAGTAGTGGTCTAAACAGGTAAAAACTGCTTACTGGCACGTAATCTGACTTAAATTTGGCAAAAAGCAGTCTATTTTTTAGTTTGAAAGACCTTGTGACATTTGTCGAGCCGGGATGAAGTTCTTCATAACTAATGGGATAAAGAAAAAGGAAAATTTAATTCGTAACACTACTAACGGACTTATTACGCCATTCGCATGACGTAATTAATAAATACAATAATTCTAATTACATGATTATTAAAAAGCAAACATTTCTTTGTAAATAATAATGTAAAATGCCTGTTTTTGAACAATCCCTCCCCTGTTGTAGGTTTGTTATCCATGAAATATCAATCTGGAAATTTTGTTTCACAGGTACCTGTCATAGAGTAATCCTCACGCTGTAAATATAATTTTTTTAGCTCCCCCATCGGAGACATCTGGGCTCAAAATTTTGAAAAAGAGAATCAAGAAACGATCAAAGAGCTATAACAGTAATTCAGTCGAAATACTCTGATATTACATAACTTCCCTAAAAAAAAGATCCTAAACTTTGAATTTTGGTCAAAATCAATATGTTGAAAAAATACACGAAACATACAATGTAGCTTGAAATGAACTGAAAACAATGTTTCTTTACCCAAGCTAGATGAGTTATCATAATTACCGCAACTGTCTACAAAGGCTAAAAATGCCGCAAATCATAAATCAAACATGGCTGCAGTTTTTAAACGAAATCAAGTTTAGGAAAATACTACCCTTGCATAGGGGTTACAACAACAAAAATATATATAAATAGAAAAAGTTGACCATTTTGTTAATTATTATCTTTTTGGAAAACATGGTATTAAATAACCATATTTTGCTTTAGACCTAATATTAATTAAAATATGCAAGTTTGATTAAATTAGTGCATATATTGCGTATCAGTGAAAGTTTTATAAAAATAGATCAAATACATTCACAGTGTTGGTTTTATGCAAGGATAATGTTGGAAAATTTTCCACTTGAAATCATTCACACTGAGAATCGAACCTGGGTTTACTACGTGGCAGTCCGATGTCATATTTTCTCTGCTTTTCTCATATATCAGTTTTTACTCAGTTCCATATTTTTTCACATTCACATTCAGAACATAAACATCCATGTCTTACTCGGGATTCGAATCCAGGACCCCTGCTGTCGAAGCGCGCTGCGCTAACTACCTCGCCCCGGAGGTCAATAATAGACTACTGGGACTCCTTATTCGTTGAAGAGAAGACGCTTTCACAATTATGTATGTTGCAAGCCACATATTGTTGCTGCAGGACTCCATATTATCGTCTGGAATTTTGACACGAAATGGTAAGATCAGCTTTTGGCAGTGAAGACCCGAACAGCAAAACCTAGGACATGTCTGAGGAAAGAAATGACAAGGGTTTTACGACCTGTCAATCACTAACTGCCCGTGTACCGGAGGAGGTGTGTTCTTGAGGAGCCTCGCGAAGCGGGCCTGGACAAAACATCTGGTGGTGTAAACGCTGTGCGCGCTCTATCGGCAAAAGGAAGGCGAATTCGGAAAAGGCCTTTCCATGATACACAGTCTTAAAATTATGAGGTGTACTTGAAACGTTTGTGTTAGAAGCCAGTAGCAGGTTATACAAAAAGATAGGTAGGTTAGTTTCACATATTTTCTTCCTAATATTGCCCATTATGGACTGATTTATCTTGCCAAGGTACTGCACCAACAGAATTAAAATAATCTGTGAGGGTTGCTCTGACAGTGTTTGCATTGACACTGGATCTGTTACCACCTTGCTGTGCCACACTTCTTAAAATGGATTTCCCATTGCCTTCTTTAAATTCGGCAGGAATATACCATTCTACACTGCGTTGTATGAGAAAGTTGTGCAGCAAACAACAGGTGTACGTAATCAGTTCAACTTTCTCAACTGGTAATGGTATGCTTGTCAATAGCACACGGAACCTATTTGATAAAATGCCAAAGGCATTTTCTACAACTCGTCTTGCCCGACTAAGTCTGTAATTGAAAATTCTTTTGCTGTGACATAATTCACGGCGTGGATATGGTTTCATTATATTTGGCTTCAGAGGGAATGCCTCATCAGCCACTATAATGTATGGCACAGGCACACTGCTTCCTGGTAGAGGAGATGGCAAGGGCAAATTAAGTGCACCAGAACACAATTGCGAACTTAACTCACTCCCGCTGAAGACAGCTGCATCATGCATTCGACCATTTTTTCCAATGTCAATGAAGAGGAACTCGTAGTTTGCATTAACAAGAACTAACAGAACAATGCTGTCTTGCCCCTTATAGTTTCTGTACCTGGATCCTTCTGATCTTGGTGGTCTAAAATGTACATGTTTCCCATCAATTGCACCTATGCAATGTGGGAATTGCCATAGAGACAGGAAACCGTCACTTATAATTTCCCATTCCCCAGGTTCAGATGGGCATTTTATTACAGCATTTTCCAATACTGCACAAATTGCTTTCAATGTCTCTGGAATTACTCCACTTAAAGTATTGGGAGCAATTCTGGTCGAGTATGACAGGTCCACATAACTATTCCCTGTAGCCAAAAACCTCAATGTAGCAGCAAGCCTATCTCTTGGAGATATGGCTTGCCTCATCACCGTGTTCTGTTTGGCAATGAAGGGGGCAACATCTGCTAATAGTTCTTCAAGTATACTTTCAGGCATCCTGGTGTAGTTAGTAAATGCTCTTGGATCCTCTGGCCTGAAATTATAATTATTTACTAATATCAAAATAATATTGCTAACTCACTGTCTGTGACATTAACTAGTATTACAAAATTCATACATTAATCACTCATGGAAAGGGGGGTTGAGAGGCATGTCTCCCTGTAAAATTAAAGTCAGCTTAAATTTATGTATTTCACACATCATTTCATTTCAGTACGGAACAACCTGAATGTTGCAATACAGATCAGGTGATCTTCGCAGTGGCTCATGTAACTGCACATCCACCTCAAAGGTTCTTGTTCATGAGGTATACGAACACTAACTCAGCTGAAAAATTATACAAGGGCTATTCGGAAATCAACCTCCGGGAGGAACAAAATAAAAACAGACATAAAGGCAACTAAAATTAACTATGCACAAAAGTTGCACACATACATGTGCTATTTTTCAACATAATTGCCACCTGAATTCAGGCATTTGTCATAGCTTGGCACACAGCTGTCACTCATGAACTTTTCTCCGTACATGGCATTCATTCTGCGATGGATTTCACCTGTGCTGTGTCCTTCAGCCTGAAGAAATTGGATCACACCGCGAACCTCACATTTAGCAGGAGCAACGATTACACCAGCCATCACTATCAGCTAGTTATCTGCTCGCTGAATGCACTGAATGCAGTAACCAACGACTTGGGGTGACATGAACCAACATGTGACCGATTACTTTTGCGCATTGGGCCATGATGTTGCAGTAACACATGCACTCATACCAGCGAAACTGAGGTTGATTTCCGAATAACCTACGTATGTAGATCAGCTGTTGGTCTATGTTAAAATGCAGCAAACTTGTGCATCGATACATGAAGATTGATTGAGTTGGTTTTAAGTCCACCTTGTGCACAGTAAGGCTAATCGAGACTGGACGTTAAAGTGGGGTCCGATACACTATGTGCCTCCACTGGGAATCGAACCCAGGATCCCTTGATTACAAGGCAAGATACATTAAGAAAAATATACTAGATAAAAACTAAAGAAAAATTAAGGTTTTCATTTCACTTGTATACGGGCATTGCAGGAATATGATTTTGAAGTTATCATTAATGGAGACCATTAGTAAAATAAAATAATAAATAACCCATGGCTCGACAGCCCTCGAAAGGATCTGGGCCTACCTCACGGCTGCCAGTCTCCCTCCAACAATCTTACTTAAAATGGTGTGACGTGTGGTTAGCACGGAGAGACCATTAGGAGGAGTTATAATATGCTTCTTCCTCACTGCCCCCTTGCTCAAAATATACTTTGCTTCTCCCCTGTAGACTCCTGGCACGGAAGTTCCGTGTTTCCTTGTAGTAGGCATCACACCATATGATTTCAATAGAAGCAAACATCAGAAGTTCTGTTGCCACGTCTCTCAGTGTGTCAGTGGGTGTCAAGTTTTGGGAAATGTGAGGTAGGGCAGGTAAAAATTCAGACCTCAGATCACCCATTTGGGAGACCGGGGAATATTACATGTAATTCTTTCAAAAATCCAATCATACATCATAGTCCTACAGTGGTAAAAATATGAGGTCAAGTCTTCATTCCTTTCCCAATACTTGTTACATTTAAGATGCATTTAATAGGGAGAGAAAAATAAAGTTCATAATATATAATAATACAAAATTAATCTAGTGTTGTATTTATTAAAGTTTTGCTATTATCGAAATAACCCACTGTGGATAACAGGTCTCATTATTTATTTTATTACTTCGGAAGGTATGGATTTTCAATTCCATGTTGCTGTGTAATGACGTGGGGGGGGGGGGGAGGGGGACTTTTAAAGGGAGAAGCATCTGCCATGCCTGTACGGGGAGGCCCAATGACTAGCACCGGGCCTGTCTGTATGGCAGATGATTTTCAATCTGAGATGTAGAATAGTGTGAAATAATCTTTCAAGCCTGTAGGACATAATTACAAGTAGTTGCAGAAAATTGAATTGACATCATTTCTAGAAGAGGTTCAGCTGTTGCTGGTCTACCACCTGAGGATAAATTTTATGGTTGCTGAAGACTTGCGCTTGAACATAAAATCACTGAATAAGCTTTCATCATCTATACATTGAATATGATGTATTAAGCTGTATGTTTTGTTTATAATTGTGCACGTGCATTATCACTGAAGAACTGCTACTTTCAATAAATTGGAAAATTATTGTTTCGCAAATCAAACTTCAGTACCAAACTTTATTTGGAAAATTTCAGCAAAATATGCAAGTAGGACTCGCCACAGATTCAACATTGGGAGCGAATTTACAATATCGGGCACCTACCCGATTTTTGTAATATTTCGCATACTCACCAATTGAGGCCTCCTAATCACGAATTTGAAGTTAAAATTTGGGGGTCACGTGTAGAAATAAAAATAAAAAAATAAGCGAAATTGAACAGAATCCCTGTATTTCTCCATGAAAACAATGTTTATTGCAATATTTTACATTTTAGAACGAAATTAATATATTCCTGATATTACTATGACCCCAAATTTTAACTGTTTGCCTAACCTAACCTTACTGTGAAAGGTTCGTGGGGTTATCCGTCAATTGTTTGTTGGGCTACCTGTGCATGGATCTACGAACCCAAATTTTAACTATGTTTGCCTAACCTAATCTTACTGAGAATGGTAAGACATACTCTAGCATCAATAACCCATTTATGCATTTCAAAAACAACTGAAAATACTACTACACAATGTACTCTTTGGCCCAAGTTCCTTTTGTTTTATTGCGATTTCATCATGCTACAAATACAATTTATACATTGTTCGATTTTGATTTACGGTAACAGTATGGCATAGTGAAAACACATTTATTCAAATTTACAGGAGAAACTATTTACAGAACTGATTTTCTGTAGACTTTTGGAATCTCGTGGAAGTGTTTTCTCCCTTCGTTCAACTTATTCGGCCGGTAAATCATGTATTTTTCGACATTAATGTGTCTCCGATGTACGATAGCTCTTCCCACCATTACCGTTGACTACGTGAATGAAATGTTCTGTGCGTTCGATTATGTAATCCCCTGTTAGTGTAGCAACCACACGGTAGTTTTACAAGATGTGTAGTGAAAGTGAAGCACCATTTTTTTCCCCAATTTAATTTTCTATTTTCTGAACTTAACCTAACCTTCCGTGAACGGTTTGCGAAAGCAAATTACCAACGAACAATATATACTTGTAATGTGGAAAATTAGGCTTTTTTTCAGTGAAAAAAGCAAAATCCTATGTTCAAAAATGTTCAGCTATGTTTCCTGATTTACTTCTGTTGTTAAACCTTACTGTGGAGTTTTAGTGATTACTTAAGATTTTGTTCAATATATTCCTTTGTGGTTAGGTTAGGCAGGTCGGGTACCTTTAGCATTAAAATAAAAGTCCCTAAATGCATTCGGTACGAATCTGATATTCCCCGGACAGATTTCATTATTTTTACAGAAGAAACTATTTACAGTAATAAGTTCCTGTAGCATTGTCTAACATCTGGAAGGTGTTTTGTGTGATGTAACGAATTTCTTCAAATTTAAAAGTTTGGAGCTCATTTGGGGGCAGGTGGCTCTGGCCAATTTCTAACATTTCTAACATGCCTTTAACAGGGAGTCTATAGATAAAGCCGGGGAGCCGGAGTAGGGCCACGTTAGCGGTTGGGGGCGGTAGGTCAATTACCCCAGGGGCGGAGCCCGGAATCGGTGGGAAACTTGGACTCGAAAATTTCAAACAAAAATAATTTTTTAGTTTAAATTTGCCACCGATTCCGGGACGAAAAACATGAATACACCTTAAAGAATGTTCCGCAAAGCAGATAGGTAAGTACAAATGTTAAAAATTGACAAAACGAAGAAGTTATAGGTGTTCGGGGAATATCAGATTTTTACCATGCATTCTACCAAGGTTCCGATAACTTCTACATTCATTTCCCACTAGTCTAGGATACCTACTGTCACTTGTTAACGGAGATTACCTTGTCCATGAGAAGCAAGCATACTTGTGTAAGAATTTTTAAGTCGTTTGTTTTTCAACATAAATATTTTTTTTTCGAATCAGTGCTCTTTAAATTAAGGAAGGTTCAAATTTCGTGTGACAATGAATTCCAAAATTACAGTTATATAATTAGTCTTTCTGCTACGAGAATTTGAAAAAATCATAAAACAATCTGAACCATTACATAATCTTCACAAAACTATGCAAAATATTTCACTTTCTGGATGAATGTTCAGAGGATACTACCATCTTTTGTCGTAGATATGGATTATAGCACAGGAATGTGTGACTTTATGTGGTAACAATTTATGTCATAACATGAGCTCCGTGTAATACTTAATTTTTAAGTTTTTATTGAGGGGCGAGTTCGTTTTTTTAGATTCTTCATTTCCGTGTGTTTTTAAAAGTCTCAGTCTTGTACATACAGGTATTTGTGTAAAAAACCGGAGAAACCACTCGGGATGAAAGTACGTAACAATTCGAGATTAAATATATGAGCTAGAAATTTATCCATAAAAAGTTAAAAACTAGAATTTACGCAACAGATATAATCACCAGTAAATGAAAAATCTTGATTACTACCAGTATATTAAATATCTGACACAAAAAGATGATTCGTACGATTCTCATGTATGAATACATACCCAAGTTCATTAAAAAGCATGTTGAGTACACCTTGATTACAATTTCTTCTTTCAAGCTACTTTCTAGCCCATTCTTTTCTTTTTCTTTTTAAATTTCTAATTCTAGCAATTGTAAGGAAAATAGCAGCAGTAGCTATTCTCCTGCGACGTTGCTTCTCAAGTTGGTCGGCCATTTTTGTCTGGGTGTCTGTCTGCTCCCGATCTGCGCAATGCTTTGTGGGAAAAAAAAGTGTACCTACAAGTAAGCTAGAAAGTCTCGTGTGAGACGAAAACTAGCAGATGAGTCAGTGTGACACAACTAGTCCAAGTCCAACTTGGCATTCCTACTAGAAATCTAGTTCCGTGTGATAGGGGCTTTAGGGTTCCCCCATTTCACATTATGTTACTTAATTTGAGTCTTCGGTAAGGTAATTGAAAATGTATCTTAATCAAATTTACTTCACTGTAGAGCGGCCAGAAACAAAGGATGCTTCGGCCAAAAGACTTCGCGCATCTTCCCCTTCATCCGTTCAACTTGGGCTCTATCCCTCATCTTCACGCGAGATGCACAGAACACGCGGTTCTGCTCAGGTCCTTTTGCCTGTGGTTCTGCTACATGCAAATTCCTCAGACCTAACAGAACCTACCCGATAACTAGAGTTACTCAGGGTTTAACCTATTTTATTCCTTACTTCGTAACGTCATTATTCCGACATATATTTTCGTTTTAGCCATTTCTTAATGAAATACATGAATCCTATAGGTTCTAAAAATGGCTAAAAGGAGTTAAGATCCTAAAAAAAGGCTAAATTGAACTTTTCAGCTAAATAAATGTAAAAGAAAATAAAAATGCTGAAACCTTGTCTTGTTTCATCAGAGTGAACACATTGTTTACTGTATGGCAATATGAAAACGTATTCTCTCCCCCTCCCGCTCTCTCTCTCACACACACACACAAAAGGGGGAATGGAAATGAGAAAAGGGAAAGGTCATGAGAAAAAAGGAAAGCAAAGTTGGCATTACAAAAGAAATAGCTTAACAATGACACGTTTTATTTTTTTATTATTTTCTGTATTTTTTAAAAACTGTGTTTTTTGTATGCTTTAAGTTTAGTAAGCATGTAATATGTGAAGGTAAATGTGTATGCAGTATTGCTGCTCATGTAAATGCAAAGATTTGTGATTGATTTCAATAAAAATACGGATAGGTAAATAATCCTAAAATGGCTAAATCATCACTTTATAAAGTCTAAAATGATGTCTATAAAATTCTAATAGCCCGGACCCTACTGATTACTTATATATATATATATATATATATATATATATATATATATATATATATATATATATATTTGTCTATAGCAAATGCAGTATCAATTTAATAGTGGTAATTGTGTTCGTTTCTTGCGTGGTTGCATATTCTCAGGATAAACTTCCGTTTTTCGAGGGTTCATAGCGTCGAAACGAAGCGTCAAACGGAAAAGAAGAAACGTTATTGAGAAACGTTGTGTGCCTTTATCATCTCTATACACTATGAAAGTGTTCATGGTAACAAGATATAATTTTGACTAAATTAAGACGAGAACGAGATGAATGTTTACAGTCGAGACGAGACCGAGACAGTCAACTCTCATCTCGTCTCAATACGAGCATCATCTTGACTTGCAGTTTCAAGATAAGGTAAGAGGATTTTTTAATTACTCAGTTTGTGTCATAAAGATGTGTTCTAAATTTATGTAAACAGTTCAGACCCAAGACTTGGTATTATTGCTAAAAAAATATGTATTATTTTAAACGTTGATTGCATTCATGGCATTCATTAAATAAAATTTAAGTTTCAACAATGATAAATTGCATAATTTTAAAACTTAGCTTATTCTTATAGAGCGCTAGATGTTATTTACACACATAAACACATCCACTTTTTCCTCACTCTAAAATTCTCAGATTTAAATTTTACTTTTTTCCATTACGACTCAGTGCAGTCAGATAGCTTACATAAACGTTGATTGTGTTCATGGCATTCATTAAATAAAATTTAAGTTTCAACAATGGCAAATTGCATAATTTTAAAACTTAGCTTATTCTTATAGAGAACTAGATATTATTTGGCACACATGAACACATCCACTTTTTCCTCACTGAAATTCTCAGATTTAAATTTTACTTTTTTTCCCCAATTACGACCAAGTGCAGTCAGATAGCTACATAACGCTTGCACCCCCATCTGTTGCAATAAATGAAGAGCTTTTGCATACCGATGTGAGAGAATACTAATTTTCAATGTTTTATTACTAGTAATACCCTTTCGAAGATATTTCTGTGGGGGATGAACCCCAAAACACCCACTCGGCATCTATTTGCCGCTGTTTTCACCCTGGGGAAATATACTATAAATCATTATGAAATATGTGAGGGAAATCTTGCCACGAGAAACACTTCCCTAATGACCTGGCAACTGTGTATAAGATTCCCGGAGCCGAATCGCATTCTTTGCTTGTTACAAAGCAGCAGATGCCCCCTGGAACCATTAGCTGAAACAGCCACGAACACTTTGTTTACATCTCGGCTTCCACGGACCACGTTACATGACCTTTCCATCCCCCGCAACTCGTCTACCGTCCCCCCCACTCCCCCCACACCCTTCTGCGGGAACGCCGAGAAGGTTTTATGAGAGTGTAGAGTTACACTGTGAGCTCAAAGCACTGTCTCTAAACACAAGTCTAATGAATCGCTTTCAGTCCATAAATAAATAGTTTGTATATTCCGTAATGTGACACCTCTAATCGGCGATCAGCGCTGAACGATCGCAGCGCTAGTCTGGTGGTGGTTGTGCGAACTAAAAGGGCTCACAAAGGGAACGTTTGTACTAGGAACGTTGCATGTTTCCCAGAGATTTTTTTTTTAACCCGGGTGTTAAATCGAAGAACGTCAACAAACCAACCAAAGCTAGAGCATTGAACTTATCCGTCCGTCTGTCTGTCTTCGCACTGAACTTTTTACTCTAGATTTCAAAGCGGCCAATTTTAGTACAGTTGTTAGCATAAAAATGTCCAGTCCAAGGAAGTATTTTCATTGAAGCGCAAGTAGAGAAATGTGAAGATAGAAAAATGTTTTGAAAACTTAAAAGCAGGGGAAACCAACAGGAGCAAAGAAATTTCAGTGAAAAATCTAGACTCGACCAGGACTCGAACCCTGGTTTCTGGACTACAGTATAATTTCTCTAACTGACCTACCGAACCAGTCTTGGTTTATCATACAGGGTGTCCGGGCTAGAAGTACCCAAAAATACACACACTAATTTTAGCATCTGTAAAGCTTATTAACTTTCTTGCACAGCCTAACTCAGAAAGCTTTTATGTACGCTGGTAAACCTCAATGCGGACACCATTTTTGTAGCTCGACAAATATCCAAACGATACACAAGCTCGTGTCAAGTGTCGACCAGCATTTGAGAGCGCTGTAGTAGCGCTGTATGGAGCTATACTGAATGCAGCTCCAACTGGCGGCTGGGAAACAGCGAATCAGCGATAAGTTGAATTTTCTTCGACTGGGATCGGGCATTTTCGAGTCACAAGGTACCGAACGTTGTTCGCGGAACGAAACCAGTAGCGTACGCAGGATTTCATGACGGGCGGGGTTATATCAAAAACTTTCTCCAAATTCACATTACCATTGTTTTATTATACTTTAATTAAATAATAATACTCATAATTAATTAATAATACTTACAATTAATTAGTTGAATTACTACTACTAATACTACTAATACCACTACGACTATTAAGTAGTAGAGATCTACATAAATATAGTATTTATGAAAGCAATAAAACGAAATTAATTTCTAGTAATTCGATTTTTAACAAATTCTAGAGCATTTTTTCTTTCTTACGAATAATTGTCTACTCAACGAGATGAGACATTTGAAGTGTGAAGAAAATCCATAAAAACAAGAAAATAAATTGAAATAATCAAAGTACGGAACTCGTCCAAGAAGCTGCGGGGGTCTGGTCAGTAGGGCATCTGACAACCATGCGGGAGATCCGGATTCGATTCCCGGAATTGGTTGAAATTTTTCCGGCTTTGTCGCCGCATAAATATCCCCGATAATTCACATCTGGATTGTCTCACTGTTGATACCAACAAAACATTTTACAATAGTTGAGCTTATTGTCATTTGAATTCAGAAATTCAAACGTGCCGCGGGAAGGCGGACTGGTGACTGAGTTATTCTTGTCGGCCTAGCCTTTGTCTATGCATTAGCCGCTTTCAACGAACCAAGAACTTTCTTTAGTTAACGTTCATTGTTCACACAAAAAAATACATGATCATTGAACATTGTTGCAGCCGAGATACAAAACAACTTTTTTGCTCTTTAAAATCATAGTTACCCTTATACATTATTTTCAAGAATACGTGTTTATTTTCAAGGCATTCACTCTTAAAGACGCGTGTTTGGAATGCTGTGCTTTTCTCCGTGCAGCATGGGAATAATAATTCAAATTATTATTATACAGAGTGTCCAAAAAGTCACGCAACCCGGTGTTTACGACCATATAACGGAATAGCGAAACGGAATGAGAAGAAACGCTTTCTGCCAAGAGAATGCCCTGTATATTGGGAAAATTTAGAGAGACAAACATATGTAAGAACATGCATGTTTTAATAACAAATAAGCAAAGTGTTGCCAAAGGCGGAAAAAAAATATTTGCAAATCGTGTGTATTGATGCACAGAACTCATTGAGGTAAATTATTGCAACATTTAACAATACCAACGAACAATTTGGATGGCCATCTATTGAATTTGACAGAAGAAGAACTTTGACGAAGTTTCAAAAACATTGCAGAAGGGAATAAATGGGCTGTTCCAAAAATCGATGTTTTCACAATATTACGCAAGACACTGGCAACACTGTTGCTGTCACGTGTCACTAACAGATGTGTTTCACCTCAGGCTCTCACATTAAGGCACTTTTAACGACAAAGGATAAAGTTGGTTATTCTCGAACATACATATGCAATAAATTACATACACCTTGCAACCCTGAAATGTGGGTATCCCTAAATGCTTCTCTTACGCAAGAATATGACGATGTTCGGATATATTCTTCAACAATAAACACTATTTCCTGTGTAAAATATGGCATTTTAAAAACACACACACGACGTCAGCATAAGTCGACACAATCTGGAATGCCGTTCGCGGCAAACAGCAAACACCTAAGGCACAGAAAACATAGCAATTGATACACGTTCTTCTGTACCCACATTTCAGGGTTGCAAGGTGTATGTAATTTATTGCATATGTTCGAGAATAACCAACTTTCTCCTTTGTCGTTAAAAGTGCCTTAGTGTGATAGCCTGAGGTGAAACACATCTGTTAGTGACACGTGACAGCAACAGTGTTGCCAGTGTCCTGCGTAATATTGTGAAAACATCGATTTTTGGAACAGCCCATTTATTCCCTTCTGCAATGTTTTTGAAACTTCGTCAAAGTTCTTTTTCTGTCAAATTCATTAGATGACCATCCAAATTGTTCGTTGGTATTGTGAAATGTTGCAATAATTTACCTCAATGAGTTCTGTGCATCAATACACACGATTTGCAAATATTTTTTTTCCGCCTTTGGCAACACTTTGCTTATTTGTTATTAAAACATGCATGTTCTTACATATGTTTGTCTCTCTAAATTTTCCCAATATACAGGGCATTCTCTTGGCAGAAAGCGTTTCTTCTCATTCCGTTTCGCTATTCCGTTATACGGTCGTAAACACCGGGTTGCGTGACTTTTCGGACACTCTGTATTTGAAAAGCTCAAGGGGGGGGGGGTTAAACCCCGTAACCCCCCCCCCCTTGCGTACGCCACTGGACGAAACAAATTAGTGTTGGGTACACCACATGTTGTCAAACGTACTGTAAAACGAAGAAGGGGCTTCTCGGACAGCACCAGAAATCAGCGGGCTCAACTGCATACTTGGTTCTGCACGATGAAGTTTCCGGAAGAACCACCCACAGGTCGGAATGCAGGTGGACACACACTCATATAAAGACAACTGGCACAAACAGAAGTACGCTTGGCAACGTTGCTTCGGGAGAGCGATGTGATCCCTTCAGCTTTTACTTCTCGATTGAGTTTGTTGACACCCATTGGACCGCACGCCCCGAAAATGATTGGTGGACAGGACGCGCCAGAAACAGCCATCAAGATCAACCGCCAGTTGGATTTTGCGTTTAGTAGTAACTTTACTGCGTGTCCTCCTCCGTAGCCGAGCGGGTTAAGGCGTTCACTCGTCTTGAGATCGTTCGCTGCGGGACGTTCGTAGGTTCGAATCCGGCTCTGGTCGGAATTTATTCGGCCTACGTATAGGGCCGGTGGCAACCCACCATCGTGAAATTGGGGAGCTCCGAGTGAGTGAGCGTAATCCGGTCACGGAGACCTACTATAACGGCTGGGGATACGTCGGGCCGACCCCCCGACTATTCCAATACCGGTTGAAGATCTCCACGCTTAGAGGTGACGAATGAAAGCGTGGGAGGGAGACCGGCAGTCGGTAGGTACGCCTAGGCCCTTCATGGGCTGTTGCGCGACGGATTATTAGTAACTTTACTGCAGGTGAAAACGAGAGGGGTTTTGACACAGCACGTTGGCTGCGTTCCCGGACTGCGTTTGGCTTTACAAGCTCTTATAGAGCGGGTTTCCCTGTTTGTTTTCATCGCTCCAGAACAGCCTGTGTAAAGTCTGCATTACGTGCATTCAAAGCTAACTCACTGCAAATTCGTGTGCACTGGGCATAATATTTGCTCTTTTGAACATCTTGCATAATACTCGAACTGTAGATTACATTGGTAATGAGTAGGTCTCGGAAGTTGAGGAAAAATCCTTTTTTTTTCAAATGTCCGAAGACGAGGCCCAACATAATGAGAACATTCAGGTAGACGTTATATACACTGATTTTATTAAAGCGTTTGATAAGATTGATCATACGTTATTATTAAATAAACTTTCTTCATTTGGTTTATCTAATGTTTTATTAAAAATAATTATCTCTTATTTGAAAAACAGAAAATACAAAGTGGTTTATAACTAGGGAACGGAACTTTATGTGCTAAAAAACTCAGAAATATTTATTTTTTATGTGTCATAAATGTTGAAAATATGTGATGAAAACAGGAAAATATGTGACAAAAATAAAAAACATTTGGTAACAATACAAAATATTACTGAACACCTGAAATAAGTTTCTATATGCTTACCTCTGTAACGTTATATTTTGTGTTTTTAAGCTGATTCTCAGCAACATACACAATATACACAACCATACATTTTTGAATCCTTGTCCCGAGGTTCAAAACTTGCAGTACCTGAAGTTCTGTGGATGCTAGTTTAGGCAATAGACACGTACCTCTTCAAATTACAACTTAACGCCCATTTCCTTTTAGATATATATAGGTTTATTCATATTATATTTACAGAAGTTAATTCTTGGCCGTTATTCACAACATTACATTCCGGTGTACCCTGTCCCCCCTTCCCGAAGAGAGTGTGTAGACTCGCGTAGCCACTGGCTCCACGAGTAAAAAAAAATATAACCCTCAGTACCAAAAAAGGTGGCTGAAGGTATGTGTGTTGTGTACCCGGTTTCCCACATGAAATAAACTATTGAAATAATGTGAAAAGCGCAAGTGTGTGTATTAAAAGAAAGAAAGAAAGTTAAAATATCCGCCTATTCATATTATCAAGAGAAGTCTTCGTTTCGCCCCATAGAGAAGAGACACCTCTTTACCTCGCCGTATCGCACCAAAACATCTGAGGCCGACTGCTGCCTTCCCTTCCTTTTATAGGCCCCGCTAATGACCTAAACCGTTACTGGAAACTTACCGCTCCCCAACGGCCAAGAACTCAAACGTACAGGACATAGACATAGGCATACACAATTTATAACATAAAAAAAAGGATCCAGTAATGATCGCATCATTACATAGTTCCCCCTTCCTGAAGAGAGAAAAATCAAAGTTCTGTAACCTAGAAAAAAAAAAATAATAATAATATACACAAAACACTTGTTCGCAGTTTCTGTTCACTTAACAGTTCACCCGAAATTCACAGTCAATGTTCACACGAAGCTTTCGGAAGTCCCACAGTTAATATATATCACTTGGTCCGACGCACAGCACATCACTTCACATACCTGGATGTCGTTCCTTCGTTGCTGAAGATCAGAACAGCTTCCTGCGGGCACTCACTGCAGTCTCTCCGTACTTCTGAAGCACTCCTATTTCTGTCCAAGGGATAGATTTTCCTGGAAATCCATCCAAGTCACCAAGGCTGCTGGTTCGACTCCCGGCAACGCCACTGCTCTGCGCTCCTGCCGAGATCGGAAGACACCGCTTCGACCGGCTTCCACATGAATGGGTCTAAATGGCTCTACATCCAGAGATGTCACTGCTATTCACTGGATTTTCTCACCACCGAACTGCGGCTTCTCGACGAAAATACGTGGTAAAAAAATACGCACTAACTTTGCGTTACTTTTGTTGACTGCGGAACGAAACGTTTGCAGGAGTAGTGTGTGAGGTATCAGAGAGAGAAAATAAATGAAAGATAAAAAATAAAGAAAAGATAGATAAATCCCTATATACAATATTTACAAAAATCCCCTTTTGAAATTAGATCAGAATCTGTTTCTCAGCTTGTAACGCATCTGGGGTACATCTTCATTCTCGTCTTCTGGAGAAGATACGTGCGCTCCCTTCGCTGAATTTTGCCCGGCTACTTTCTTCGCGAACTCAGGCGGCGAAGAATAAGGTTTTAACTGATCGCTGTTGGCTCTCAATATTCTTCCGTCCTCGCTGTGTTTTAGTTTGAAAGTATTTGCCGAAGTTTGCTCCACAATTGCGTGTGGTCCAGAGAACTTCCCCGAGAGTTTACTAGTTACTCCACGGGCCTTATCAGAGAGAGGATGTTCCTTAAGCCAAGCTTTTTCCCCCACCTTAAACGTGCACTTGCGGCGTTTCTTATCATATACTTTCTTCTGTGCATTATGCATGCGCTCTTGATTGTTGCAAGCTATCTTCTTGGCCTCTTCTATCCTGAATTTCGTTTCCTCCACGAATTCCAAGATGTCCTCCTGTCTGATTTCAGGTCCTTGAGGCAAAGCGTCCCTGGCCTTCTCGAAAGGACCCCTCACAGAACGTCCAAAATGCAAATATGCTGGACTGAATGTGGTCGTGTTGCAAACTTGGGAATTCAATGCAAACTGCACGTACGGTAACGATGACGCCCACTCGTTGTGCGACGAAATTAGTGTGGAAAGAGCACGTTTAGTTGCCTTTACGTAGCATTCTGCGAGATTGCCCTGCGGGCGATATGGAGAAATTCTGATCTGCTTGGAATCAAACATCTTCATCATCTGTTTCCACATTCTGGAATTGAAAATGCTTTGATTATCAGTGGAGATTCTCGGGTAGAATCCATGGATCGAGAATATATCCAGTAATTGTTCTAGCACAGATTTCGCAGTCACAACGCGAAGAGGGCGCAAGATAGTAAATCTGCTAAAACTATCAACGCATACTAGAACGTATTGGAAATTTCCCTTTTTCGAACGAACGACTGGTCCCAGAATGTCACAGTATAAGTTCTTGCCAACTTCTGTTTCCTTATTACTTGCCATGAAGCCTTGCTTCTTAGTAGTGTCCCCTTTAAATACACAGCATGGTTGGCACGACTTACAGTATTGAATAACGTCTTTTGTTAGGCCTAACCACGTGTATTGTTCTCTGACCTTTGCTAAAGTTTTTAATCTTCCAGGATGAGAAGCGAATGCACTATCATGCAAGGACATAAGAATTTGCGCACGTAGAGAAAGAGGTGCCCATATTTTGCCAGTTCCTTTCTCTTTGTACTTTTCTGCAGGCAAATTTCTCCTAAGGATTCCATCATCGTCGAAATACGAAGATTTGGCCAGTGTCTTCAACTTTTCCTTGTACATCTTCGTCCCTTCCACCTCCTCGTTCCTAACAGTCTTCGCTAAGTCTGCAAGAAAATTATCTTTCATTTGCTCTGAAATGATTGAAGTGGTGTCCAGAAGCCTGCTCGGATCCAGCGGTTCGTGTTCTTCATTCCCCTCGGCCACGGAGAAAGGCAACAATGAAAAGCCCTGCATCTTTTCACTTTTAGAGAGACGAACCTTGGGTAGTTTGATCCCTCGAAGCAAATTTTCTCGTCGTTTCTTCTTTATTTGCTTCGCGCTTTGTATAGTGCACAAAGCACTGAGGTCAGCAACTGGTTTCTGTGCAATATCTGACGAGTCGATCACAACTCCGTCTTCCATCTCGAATTTTACGTAACCTTCATCATTTTCATCTTCCAGGGGGAATGTTTCCTGCGCTGCGGGTAACCCGTCGTACTCAGACGGATGGGTGTTGCATACTTCATTTCTCGATAGAAAGTCTACCAGATTTAGCTCTCCTTTCACGTATTTGATGAGCAGAGGGTAGCGCGAGAGACGAGCTGTCCACCTTGACATCTTTGCGCTCTTGTTTTCAGTACTGAATATCGTGGTCAGAGCACTGTGGTCAGTGAAAACTTCCACTGCCGGAGCGTGGCAGATGTACTTGTCGAAAGTTTCGACTGCAAGGAGCAAAGCGAGGAATTCTTTGTGCGTTGTGCTGTAGTTCTTCTGGGCTTGTGAGAACTTTTTACTTCCAAAGGATACAACATGCAGTTTCCCCCCTTGGTCCCTCTGTCCTAGTAAGAAACCGGCGCAGTTATCGCTCGCGTCGCTGTAGATGACGAACGGCTCATTCAGTACGGGAATGTACAAAGAAACGTTATTCTTTACAGCTTCCTTCAGTTTGGTCAGGCACTCTTCGTGAACATCCGTCCACCGAAAGCGAATTCCCTTACGTAACATGTCAGTGAGAGGACTCGTCAACTCTGACATGTGGCTAATGTGACCTTTCAGAAATCCGAAGAATCCTAAAATGCTCTGGAGTTGCTTCACATTCTTCGGAGCCCTTATCTGGTCCAAATACTCAATCTTGGATGGGTGGCACATCACTTGCTTGTGAGAAATTCTGAAACCCAGGTAATCCACTTCCGAAGTAAAAAGTTGGGACTTCGATGGTGAAAGTGTTAAGTTCGCCTTGTGTATTCTCTCCAAAACTTCTTTCAGCGCGAGCAACAATTCTCCCTCTGTTTCTCCATAAACCAAAATGTCATCGTAAAATGCAATGCATGAGACACCCTGCAGCTCTCCAAGGACAATATTCATCAGTTTCGCCAGTGTGTTAGGAATCATGCTCAATCCATAGGGACATCTCAAATAGCGAAAGATTCCTCGTGAAGTGTTGAATGCCGTGTATTGGCGTGAGTTTTCTTCCAATAAAAGCTGGCCAAAAGCGTTTACCAAATCTAATTTACAGAAATATCTAGCCTTGCCTAATTTACTCAAAGATTCAAACATATCCGGGACTTCATTCCTAGATTTCTTTGTTACTGCGTTTGTCTTTCGAGGATCCAGGATCACCTTGTATTTATCCCCTTTCCTGATTAACAACGGTGAATTAATGTAATTAGATTTGCAGGGCTCAATGAAACCCCCAGCTAACAGCTCATCGATACAGTTATCCATTATTTCTTGCTTTTCTGGAGTCAAAATACGAAGCTTAGAATAGAATGGTGTCCTATCGGTTAGTTCTATTTTGTGCTGTAAGATGTGTGTAACGCCAGGTTTTTCAGAAAAGACGTTACTGTAGATGTTTAAAATATCTGCTAATTTCTTCTTTACTTCTGGTGAACATTCTGCACGCTCAATCAATTCTGCTATTTCGGGACGTCTTTGGCAATATCCCATCGTCGCGGTTGTTGCATCAGATGTTTCACTTTTTCCCATCGTCGCGGTTACCGTCGCGGTTGCCCCAGCTCCAGCCTCCACAGTCGACGTTATCCCCTGCAGAATCGGAAGACTCATCCCCGCTTCCCTCTTCTCCGCAGAAAACAAATAGATGACGTCACTGTCTGCAAAGCTGTAGCCTCCCTCTTTCAAGTGCAGAGATAATCCGGCTTGCCTTATGAACCCACGACCTGCGATGAATCCCTTGAAACAATCGCGCAAAACGACGAATTTATGCCTAAGTTTCACCCCATTCAAATGTACAGTAAGATACATTTCCCCACATGATTGTACAGAGCCTACTGCCAAAGAAATATTGATACGTTTATTGTTAATCTTATTTCCTTGTTTTTCAAGTTGTTTTGCGATCTCTAAATTTACAGTGCTCACAGAGGCCCCTGTGTCTACGAATAAGGAGAAGTCCTTTCCATTGATTTTACAGGGGACTAACGGCTCTTTGTCGCCAGAAGTGAAATTCCTGCAGTTGCGTATCTTCCTACTCCCCCCTTTGTTTTTCTTCCACGCAGCGCCTGCTACGATGGCGGTGTCGCTCTGTTCGGGCCTAACGAGTTTTTTGGAGCAGTACACATGGCGGCTTTGTGGTCAAGACCGTCACACCGAAAACAACGGATCCCCCTTCTCTTCGTCGGTTCTTCTGCTCTCGACGGGGTCCCAACATTCCCGGAAAAGCTTAGCCGGTTGACCAGTCCAGGATTTATGGCGCTCATTGATACTTCTGTTCCCACGCGGCCGAAAGTGTTCATTGTCCCCGCGGCTGCTAATTGCCTTGTGCCACTCGCTGAAGTCGGCATGGCAGACAGATGCGGCGAACTGTTGTCCCTCAGTTCTGGACAATAGTACAGGGCTTCTGAATACAGTCTCTTTTGAATGTCCATAGAATGGGTTTCCAAATCTTTGATTGTTGCGAATGTTCTGTTGTACAAGTGTGCTCTGAATTTAGGATGGGAAAATTTCAAAACGTGCTGGATGACCTCGTCTTCTGTCCCCCGTTTCTCCCTCATTGCGAAAAGCTTCCTGGTGTGTCGAATAAATGCAAGAAGAGACTGGTCTGGTGACTGGTAATTGTTCTGAATGATCCTTGCTATTT
The DNA here is from genome assembly GCF_977018435.1 of Lepisma saccharinum. Taxonomy (NCBI): domain Eukaryota; kingdom Metazoa; phylum Arthropoda; class Insecta; order Zygentoma; family Lepismatidae; genus Lepisma; species Lepisma saccharinum. The sequence continues at coordinate 39,520,030 of NC_139247.1, read as the reverse complement.
CCGAGTCGTAATCGACACTAAAGAATTCTTCCAAGAACGCCTTCTCAAATTCCCTAAAAGTGCCGAATGGTCTCGAAAATCTGAACCAATCTGCAGCGATTTCCTTCAACGAAAGCGGCAAGATTCTATCTAAGAGAAAAGTATCCCCAATTTCCATGATTTCCTGATAATTGCGTAATTCATACAAATAATCGTGTGGACTTAAATCGCCGACGTTTCCCTTAAAGATCGGAATGTTAATGTTGCTTTTTTCCAAGATTTTGCTCATTTTCTCCTCGCCCGTCCTTGCCGAAGTTCCTTGCGTACGGTTTAGAGAAAGTCTCTCAAGTTCCCCAACAATATCTTCCTCAGGCCTTCCTTCCAAGTTCGCATTGCCTAGCAACTTGCTAATGAGCTCCCTGTCTATTTGAATTGCCATTTTGTCTTCTATTATTTTCTTTCCACTTCGCAATAACATATGCCTTCAGTACTTCTTACAAAAAATATCCCGACTATGAGCCCCCAGTATGTAACGTTATATTTTGTGTTTTTAAGCTGATTCTCAGCAACATACACAATATACACAACCATACATTTTTGAATCCTTGTCCCGAGGTTCAAAACTTGCAGTACCTGAAGTTCTGTGGATGCTAGTTTAGGCAATAGACACGTAACTCTTCAAATTACAACTTAACGCCCATTTCCTTTTAGATATATATAGGTTTATTCATATTATATTTACAGAAGTTAATTCTTGGCCGTTATTCACAACATTACATTCCGGTGTACCCTGTCCCCCCTTCCCGAAGAGAGTGTGTAGACTCGCGTAGCCACTGGCTCCACGAGTAAAAAAAAATATAACCCTCAGTACCAAAAAAGGTGGCTGAAGGTATGTGTGTTGTGTACCCGGTTTCCCACATGAAATAAACTATTGAAATAATGTGAAAAGCGCAAGTGTGTGTATTAAAAGAAAGAAAGAAAGTTAAAATATCCGCCTATTCATATTATCAAGAGAAGTCTTCGTTTCGCCCCATAGAGAAGAGACACCTCTTTACCTCGCCGTATCGCACCAAAACATCTGAGCCCGACTGCTGCCTTCCCTTCCTTTTATAGGCCCCGCTAATGACCTAAACCGTTACTGGAAACTTACCGCTCCCCAACGGCCAAGAACTCAAACGTACAGGACATAGACATAGGCATACACAATTTATAACATAAAAAAAAGGATCCAGTAATGATCGCATCATTACACCTCTTAGCGAGCTATTTTTTTGGAAGAGTTGCAGTGGATCACCATAGATTTTTTTCAAATTCTCCATTGTAAATCTGTGACGGTTATCTCTAAAAAGCATCTTATATTGTGAGAAAGAGCGCATCATGCCACAAAAACAATTCTTGCATATATGAAGCACGAAATGTCACTAACGCTGAAGTTTTCCAAAGCTTCCTCTTCCTCTACTTTACCTTCCAAAACACGTGCAATTTAGCACAAAGTTTTAAAACCTTGTTTTTTTTTTTTTTCCAAAAATGTCTGTACATTTAGACATTAGCACTTGTGCGTTACATCCAGCGAGTTCTTTCAGTTTCGTTTCTACTATACGGACTTCACCCACGTAAGCTGCAAAAGTGTTCGCGGACGATTCAAGCTTTCGTACAGGTTTGTTGAGATGTATGCCAATTCAACTTTTAAGGAGGGATCCTTCAACAGTTCTTGCAGAATTTCTATAGACTTCTATATGCGTCTTATTTGTCGAGATCATTTACAACAGATACATTTTTTAAAAGTTCTGGGCATAATATATGAAAGAGGTGCGGAGAATAAACATTTTTCCTTCGAGGATTTCGAGGTAGCTGAAGTCAATGAGCGATTTTATGCATTTAAAATGAAAATTCGCAAAATATGTATTTACATACGAGAAACTGGAAAATATGTGTTTTTATGTAAAATAAAATTTGCTGAGTTGACATATAAGGCTATGATCAGAATTTTGGCAAAAACGATGGTCTCTATTTTATCGCAGAAAAAAACATTTATTTACCTAAAGTTCCGTTCCCTAGTTATAACTATGCTACATCGACAGTATATACAGCACATTCAGGTGTCCCTCAGGGATCAAATCTTGATCCCCTTCTTTTTGCGTTATATATAAATGATCTTCCATCTGTTATAAAGTGTTCACGCTGCTTATTGTATGCAGATGATTTAAAGATTTTTAAAGGCATTATACTTCCAGAAGATGCTATCTTATTACAAAAAGATATAGATGCTTGTTATCAATGGAGCGTTCAGAATAAATTATATTTTAATATTAGTAAATGCTCAACAATAACGTTTACAAATAAAACAAAAGTCGTACTTCCTAATTATATTCTTAATGGAAGTGTACTTACACGCGTAGATGTAATCAATGATTTAGGATTAATTTGGATAAGAATTTAAACTATAAACATCATTATTCTTACATCTGCTCGGATTCATATAAACGTCTTGGATTTATAATTAGGTCAACTAAAGATTTTAAGAATACGCAAGTTTTAATGAACCTATATAATGCAATCGTTCGTTCAAGACTTGAATATTTAAGTGAAATTTGGGATCCATTTTATCAAGTACATTCAGATAATATTGAACGAATTCAGTTTAAATTTTTACGATATTTGTATTTTAAAAAGTATAATCGTTCAGCAGTATTAAATAGAATTTCTTATAATTTTTTACTTGTAGATTTTCAGGTGCCACCTTTGAAATCTAGAAGATTAATAGCTCAATATTTTATACTTTATAAGATTATGAATTACTTAATAGATTCTCCTGAAGTGTTGCAATATTTTAAACTTAATGTTAAGCCAATAAATCTTAGGTGTTTGCTTCCTTTTTTTATTGATAAATCGAGAAACAATATACATAAATCTTCAGTTGTTATCAGACTATGCACAAATTATAACAACCTTGTTCAAAAGGGAATTAAAGTAGACTTCGCGCTTCCTTTTATAACGGATAGCTCAATAATAAAAATACATATATTGTCATTGCCTAATCATTTAAATTCACAGTAAATTTGATTGAAGCTGTGTTTATATTATATTATTTTTATCGATACTATGTATTTAAAGTCATACATTATTTATTATTATATGGATTTGATATTGTACAAATTGTATAATTAATCTTAGTGTTCATCGTCTATTGTGCGATGCATAATATGTTTGTATCTGAAAGTATTTAGCAGTACTCTGTTGTGATTGTACTATATTGTGTTTGTATTTTGTTCTGTTACTTTGTGTAACATATCTACTGCCATTTTTATCTTTTTGTCTTTTTTTTATGTTTTGCTTTGTATTTTGTAATATTGTAATTCTGTTGTTTTGTAGTTTTGTATTTTTGTAATTTTTAAAATGAATATTTAATCTTTATTGTAAATATTTTTAATATGATTCTTTGTAATTGGAACTATTGGTTCTGTTAAGGATCTTTTGCTAAATAAATAAATAATATATGTTCATTTTGTTGGTCCTTTTTTAGCATTTTTTTAGGTCTTAACGGCTTTTCTTGCAACTTCACCTTCTTTCGACTACGTTTTTACTGCCCAATCTCAATTCGAATCATCATCAGTTCATCACCTCTTAGACATCATTTCTGTAGTAAATAAATGAAAAAAGAAAGGAGAAGAAATATATTTGGTTACGCCAAATATGATTCTTCAAATAAGATTTTTCAAATTATGTTAATCTAAAAAATATATATTGTCTGTAAGAAGATGCATTTCATTCATATAGTTTTCTCGCACTGTGTGTTCCATACCACCAGAATTTTGTATTCTTTTTATTCATTAAATGTGTAGCCTAATTAAAACTGAAGCTATTAATTAATTTGGATCACATTTATACGTCTTTTTTTTTCGTTTTTTTGTCCTTTTTTTATATTTTTAGGTCTTTTTATAGGTTTTTTTTTTGCAATTTATAGGCCTTTAACTTCCGAGCACTAGTCATGATATTAAATATCATCAAAGAGAGAGAGAGAGAGAATAGTTTGGGAGTTATCGGTCAACTCCAATTGCTGCCGACCTCCGCGAGGGAGTGGTTAGAACAGCGCGTAACGACTCCAGGTGTCTCTAGTTCGAATCCAGGTCTGGACATGGGTATTTTTGTGAGTGTACCTTCTCAATTTCATCATATCATCACTCATCCTCATCTTCGCGATTAGTCAAATGTAGCAGAAAAGCAAAGTAAAATAAGCCGTGTCAATCAATCAACTTGAATTGCTGACTGGCAACAGTGTGATTTCTAATCGCCTGAAAAACTTTATATCCATTCATTGCGAATCATTTGTACAAGTTTTCCGGAATGTCTGGAGTAGCGACGCGCAGAGGCGAAAGCTTGTGGGCGGGGCCAGACTAGGTGGAGAAGGGTGCGATTGGCTAGTCGAGTCGCCCCTTCCCGCGCGATACCTCCCCTCCGCGCGTTCATTGGACGAGGCACACACCCGCAACGTGCGCCCAGGACGAGTTCGCGTTCTCTTACTCCAGACGTTCCGGAAAAGGAATATACAATTATTTTGTAAGCCTCCAATTCTAAATCTTTGTTGGTAGCGAGATTGACAAACAAGTCAAACTATTCAAACCCTCATTAACTCGCCTTGTAATCAAGGGATCCCTGTTTCGATACTCGGTGTAGGCACTTAGTGGTGTCAAGTCCCGATTAGCCTATTCGTGCATAAAAGTGTACTTAAAACAAAGCTCACTCATTAACTCATTTCGAAGTTTTACTCGTTCAAATTTCCCTGCTACTGGACACGCTTCTAACATGGCTAGGCTAGGTTACAAGAAACAATATGCATATTTAAAAAAAATATACGTAACTAAAGTACGTAAATGAAGACTCATATCAAACTCACACGCGCGCGCATTTGATTTACAAAAATAACACTTGAAAGTTTAAAAAAATGGTAAAAATGTCATAGCCGGGAAACGGATTTCTTCAAATTTACAGGAGCAATTACTTACGGAATTGAGTTTCTGTGGATTTTCGGAAGGTCGTAGAAGTGTTTTCTCGCATTTTTCAATGTATTTGGCCGCTAATTCATTTATTTTTCTATAATAATGTCCGTCCGATGCAGAAAAGCTTTTGCTTGCATTTCCATCCATGTACTTGAACCGGATGTTGCTAGCATCTGATGACGTAATCCCCGGTAAGTGTTTCCAAACACACAGTTTTTTCACTATATTGCCCAACCTAAAGCAACTTACCGTGATGGTGCGTGGGGCTATCGTGAATGGTTTTTGGGGCTATTCCTGGATGGTTATAAGATCCAGAATGGTTTTTGGGGCTATGCGTGAATGGTTTTTGGGGCTATGCGGGAATGGTTTTCGGGGCTATGAGGGAATTTTTCTGTTAAGAAGGTTGAAACACTGCTTTGCCGTTTGAAACACAACGCTAGTCAAGATTTGCCCGCCATTATGCCTCTTCAGGAAGCCAGAAAAGAACGAACAATAATTACTCGATATGTCGACAATAGATACTAATTTCGTTAAAAAAAAGCGAAATCCCTTGTTAAACAATCTTTCGCAATGCAGAATAGGTAAGTACGAATGTCAACAATTACAGAATAAACGAGTTACAGACATTTCCCGGCTTTGATAGTTTTACGAAAAAAATGAATGACAAAAAATCCTGTCTCTAATCATAAGCATTTACCAAATGGATGGAACTTTGCATTTATAATTATAGATGTCTCCCCAAGTACATTTTCTTAATTATAAGCTGTTAAAGATGTAAATCATAACTTAACACACACAAACGAAAAATAAATTTTTGCCTCATCTTCTGCTTCGTAAAAGTGCACTAAATACAGTATATGAACAATTTTGTTCAACACAATAGAACTGAATTCTAAGTTAATGTATTTATGTAAAATGATTAATTTTATATTAAGGGCGCCATCAGGTACTGACTTCACTTTTATTGTTCATTTTCTTGCATATTTTTGACGGGCGCATAAATATTGAAAATATGACCAGCGCTCTAAATATATTCTTAACATTTCTTAAATTTCTATAAGAAGTTTAAGCCTAAACAAGATTACAATACATTGTAAAATATTAACTGAGGAATTACACACACACGCATATAAGCGTGATTTTAATATTCCATGCGGTTTCCCATTCTAGCTACAAAACAGAGAGTTGAAGGCTTGAATGGCTCTGACCCAATGAAAGAAAAAAAGGGTTACGGCAGAGCAAATCTTCACGATAGAATATTGCACTTAAACGTTTGGTCTGAGTTACATAAAATCTGTAGCTCAGACCAAACGTTTAAATGCATCATTGAAAAAGATGCAGGAAGGTGCATCCAAACGCATCGACGGATGCATTCAAGTGCATCTCGACTGCACTTTGGTGTTTCTTTTAAGATATATTCTATATAAAAATGCATCAAACTGGGTGTACAACTCAAATACCGTAGTTTTCGAGGAGAAAATAAACTTTCTTTAAGTTCCCTAGCAACGTCCGTTTCCATGGACAACAAGAAACATAGCAAGCTCTAAAGAATTGTTTGTTATTATGCCTCTAAACATTCAGTTCAAACAAGCACAATGTAGATATTTTCGCATCTAATTGTATCAGGGCTGAATCTCCTTTTATGTAGATGTCACTCTTGTTTCAAGCACCTTTTCTAACCAGGAGTTGATTCATCTGCGTGTTGTTCATCTGTGTGTTTATGCACCGTGGAAACGTGTTGCTAAGGATGTGAAAAAAGGGCATTTTCACCCAAGGTAACTTAATATATAAGGTAGCGCCATCCGAAAATTGCCGATCATGCACGAGCGCGTGACGTCATATGGGAGGATCGGTTATTCTCGGTGCCCCTTCGGTTATGTTCGTTCAGCGCTTGGCCAAAGTAAACGGCCGCTATCATTTCTATGCGAGTTTCAGAGAGGAAAAGTGTTTCATTACCTTGAGGGGTAAATATTAATTCTCATTAGCAATTCAGATTTCATCATTTCATAAATCGTATTATGATTTTAATAAAAAACGTTGCATGCTAGAGAAGAATTGCATAGTGAAAGAGTTACAAAGAAAGAATTGATTGACAGATTTGGTTTATTTTTCCTTTTCTGCCTTTTTTAAATATGAAAGGAAAACCCATAAGAGGTAGTCCCCCCCGTCGTTCTATTTCTTTGTTTCCACAAGCCGGCCTCCTTGGCGTAGTGGTTAGCACATCGCGCTTCAACGCCAGGGGTCCGGGTTCGAATCCTGGCCTGGGCATGGATGTTTGTGAGTGTTCATTCATCAATTGCATAATTTCATCACTCAACCCTATCTTCGCAAATTAGCCAGAAGTGACACAAGAAGGGAAGTAAAATAAAGCAAATCAATCAATCAATCTTTGTTTCCACATATAATATCACATTTACTAAATTCTCAATTTTCTCATTAAGGACAAATCAATGTCTTACCCGATTGGATTCGAACCCGGGACCCCTGGCGTCGTAGTACGCTGTTCTAACAACTCCCCCACGGAGATCGTCAGAGGCCTCCGAGGTACTACGGGCCTCACAGAACGTCACAGGTTATTAGAGTTTGGATAATAAATAAATAAATTATATAATATATAATCTATAAATAAAAAAAAGTTCTTTATTTATAAAATTTCAAAGAGAGCGATAGTTTGCCAAACTAAAAAAAAACCTATTTTGTTCTCACGACGATAAAAATAGAAGGCATAATAAAAAAAAAATGGTAACTAGAGATTGACACAGAATTGAATAAGCTGAATTTTGATGTAACTCGTTTTTATGTGGTTCTACTGGTTAACATTTAATTGAGTACAAACTTAAATATACGTAATTTTTAATCCGATAGTAGTCCAGTATAATCAATTTACAACATTTAACACAATGCAGTACAAAAGCCTAATATTTAGTTTTCTGACTGAATCGTTCCTTCTTATTCATTCAGAACATTGCAATCATTTCCAAGAACATTTCAAATTATACATAACATCAGAAAGTATTAACATTATACTAATATACTTAAAATCCAATCTTTACCGTTCTCCATAATGTAATTTTATTTTTCAAATTATCAAGTGAAAGATGCAATATACAATCTAGATAAAATTTTACTCTGAATTCGAAAGAATCCTTCTTCATATATTTATTTACTGTACAATAATTTACGGATCAAAGTTCCACATGCAAACTTTTTTTTGGAAAGTTTTATGTGGAGGAAGAATGACGAAATAGTTTGTAAGATAGTAGTTTCAGACTTTGAAAACACAATTCCAGTTTGTAATTTGCATATATTTTAAATTTCTCTGGTTCAAATTTGGCTGTAAGTTATCGTTGTAATAGTTCTGAAAAGTATTTTTTCGTATTAAGAACTTTACATACAAACGCGTGGAGAAGACGAGCCAAAGTGTACAAGTACTAATTTAACTAACTTAACTTACTCTAAATACTTGATGAGTGCTAGGAACATCAAACTTGAATGTCTTAACCTACTAACTTCAAGCCTATAGAAATAGATTTATGATCACACGGTAAATGAAACGCTTTGAGAATATCGATGAAAATATCTTAGTTCTTAGTTTAATTAAACAATAAAGTTGAAAAGTTACATGAACTCACAATGATTGACCGTGCAACTGTACGAATCATTATTCGTTAAAGGACTTTGTCCGCAGATTTTCCATTTCCATTTCCATGTGTGTCTGAGTTGTATAACCGGAAAATATACTACAAGGCTGATATGCGACACACATTTGTACATTAACGAAGTAACTTGCATTACACTAATCTTAGATCTTGCTCTTTTTGACAGAAATGTACTACAAAGAAATAATGAAACATCCATTAGTTTATATTGAGTACAAGGGTACAAAATTATTCACAATGTATTTGTGAAATACCAAAATTGAACAAAGTTGCAAAAATTCAATGATGGGTGTAATATTCAGTCATGGAATATTTACCATCGTGCACACAACTCTATGTAACTCGAATTGAAGATGTACTAAGTGAATTTAATTTCCAATAGCGTGGAAGTTAGTACGCGATATTCGAAATGTACATTTTCGACAACGTTTTTCACAATAATGTGAACATACAAATCACAATCAACATCGGTTTGTGTTAAATAAATGAATTTGTTAGTAATTATAAATCCGACTTACATAAAATGTACGTAACAAATCAGTTAGGCTCACTACGTACTTCGCACTAGTTGAACACATTTTCAAGATATTGATGACTTTTTTTTGTGGTACTGTCGGTTAGGTTACGTTTTTTTTTTTACGTAGATTTTGTACTACTTTATTTAGTTAAAGCAGGTTGATAGAGGTTGTTTGTAATCTTTAATTTATTTGCTTCTGAATGCAGACGTGTGTTTCTCCTTTGTAAACGATCGAATATGTTTTCGAACTACGAAACATTGCTTGCAGTTTGTGTATATACCTTCGTCTATATATTTTTCTCTTTTCTGGCAGCATAGTCTTTAGCTTGTTTAGGGCACGTCTTCCTCGATTTTTTTGGTACTAAAGTAGGTAAATTTCTTAAATTGGGTGTAATTTTAGCGATGGCACTGCAGTTGGCTTCAGCACGTTCTTTGGTGGAAAATACAGAAATTCTGCTTTTAGATCTCGCACATAGTCTTCTTCACAATAATTGGCACTGCACACTTGCATTTTGTACATTTCGAATACAAGCATGAATCCACTGTTTACTTACGCAATTATCGACTGGAAATATAAGATATTTTATGTCAGTTCCTTTAGTTTTCTTGTTATAGTTTTCATAGCTTGCTACAGCACAATTAGACATGATTGCAGTCTACAAGTACAAAAATACAATAAAAATAAATCGAACGCTACAAAATCAACAACGTTCTTGTTCCGATTTTTGCGACGAGTTAGTAGCTAAATGTACCCCGCACCAAACTTACTGCACATAGCAACGAGCACCGTCAAACCCGATCCTCCCAGATGACGTAATGCATACGTACTTCACATAGCAACGAGCACCCCCTGATTTTCACCCATAAGGGGGTTCTAAAGCCATGCTAAGGCATATACCCAAATTTCTAAGGGTAACAACTAATATAGATTCGGTAAGGAAGAAATTTTACGATATGGAAGATTGTTTTATTCACTAGAATATGTGAACCTTATAATTCTGTTACAATTGAAGGGATTTAAGTAAATAACAGAAAATATAAGGTCTCCATCATGTTCAAACTGCTCCGTACAGATGGCGCTGAAGTGGTAGTTTTGTTAATACCGGTGCATTTTCTTTCTTTTATGACTAGTATGGAAGATTTCGTGGTGAAACAAAGATCACATGTTCTTCCCGCAAGCATCTGAAATACTATGTGAAAAAATGAAAACATTTCGTACCTTCAGAGAGTAGTGCCTATCATCAAAACTTTTGAAGTGGCGTTTCGTCGCAATATACTCCGTGGTGCAGATTTTAGCCAACACTGTTCCCGATATTTCACGCCGTGTTTTCTAACGATATGATCAATACAAGTGCGTCGAAATCGTGAAAGTTAAACCAAGTTACCAGAGAATAACGAATGTAGTACATGTTGGAAGAAACTGAAAGGTAAGTCTTATATTTAAATGCGTGTTGCTTAATCCATCAAAAGTAAAACGTTTGCAATATGCAAGAGTGATGCAGAATGTATGATTTATTTATATGTTGAGGAAATACCTTCCGATATAATTTCTGTGAGAATATCGCTTCAACGTCTCAACCTTTACAACGCAGCACGCATTTTTCCTTACAAACAAAGTTCATAATTCTTTGCAATTGTAAAATCAGAAGAGAATGTTATATTCAATTAGGCATAATGCATATATTACAGTTTCGTGATTATTACTAGAGAATGCAATACCTTGATATAGATTATATTCTGGCATTAAATCGATATTGCATAAAATGCTCTACTATCGTTCTTGGGAGATTATTTTCGTATTTCACTGGTGCTATTCAAATGTACGTACATCGGAATTTGTATTACAAATCAGTCGTTCATTATAGTTTCATTTTGCCCTTGTGCAAGGTTGGAACGAGTTGTTTCTGACCTGTTTTGAACAAGATTTTTCTCGTTTATGTTTTTGAAACTTGAACACAGTTCATAAAGCTCGCAAATGTTAAATGCAATAAGTAGGTTAAGCTGTTAGGTTAGATTGGAATAGATTTATTGTGAGATCCCCGAATTTTGTGCAAGTTCTGGACAACGTTCTCTTATCTTCTTTCACAGAATCAGGTCAGAAAACCGGTTTTGTAAGCTTCGGTTTTCTCGTTCTTTCATAATTTTGAACGCCTTGTAATGGTAGCGCAACATTTCCAATAAGTTCAAGCTTTATGTATTTAAAGTGTAAAAGTACACCCTAACAGCTAAAAGAGTTAAGTCCTAACAGTCTACCAAACAATAGTTTTCGTGTTTACTGAGAATTTACAAATTAGTAGCTATAGATTAGTAAATATTATAAGTTCACATATTTTACAAGTGCAAGGTCAATTATTTATTTGTGGGTAAGATTAAGTGATTTTCAGAGAAATCATAATTTGTTCAGATTATGTTACGAATATTTGATTCAATAACCTACTGAAGTCAAAGTGCGTCATCTAACGTGATTGGTTTCGAAATATCGAAGACTGCGCCACCCAAAAAAATCAGTAGAAGATAAAAATGTTGTCGTACTTAATGTAATTACAACAATTCTAAGAGCGAAGTAATTGAAGTACCAGGGAATATTATAGACTTGAAGGGTAATTCATAATGGGAGCGTAGAGCTTGTTATGTTGCCTACCTTGCCCTCCTCCCCCTGACCTCCGGGAGCACAGACCACGTTAGGTTAGGCTGATTGTAAGTCGATAATATTCGCTGGTGGGAAATTTTTGTTGTGTAAGGCGAAATGGGATGTTGTGTTTCGCCTTAGAAAGTTAGTGTCACATAAATCATTTGAAATTGTTTTGGGGGAGGTGAACACGCAATAAAGCGAAACGGGCCGTAATCGTCTCAGTGGAGGCGTGCCCTGGATTTCCGAAAGGGGGGAGCGGGTTACGTATACCTTTTCTAGTAGTCAGTCCTAATTTTGCCATCTTTTCCTGCTTTTGACGTACTTTTATCAGCGGCTGTTTCGTGCTATGTTCCAAAAATGCATCGATTTTGATCAGGCAAGTTCGTTTCAGAGAAACGAAAATTACACGTTCAACTGTGTCAATTGATGCACCAATAATGCATCAATCTCGATTAGATGCATTTCTAGTTCGTAACGTCCACGCACACAATATTCGTGTGGCCTATGATCAAAATTTATCAGAATTTTTTACCTTAGTTTGAACTACAGGTGTTCCATGTAATCATAACTTAAACATGATTACATTTAAATGATTTAATTTTTATATATATATATATATATATATATATATATATATATATATATATATATATATATTTCGTATTATTACCTAAGAGCAATAAAACGAAGTTTCAAAATTATTATTTTACTTCAATGGATGATATTTAATGTGACGTCAGCTTCGCAGAGCATGATGGGAACGCACGCGATTCGGCACTCATTCCGGCAAACGACAGCAAGCGTGAATGCTAAGCAAATGCTGCGTGCATGAAAATGGCCCCGTGTTTATCACTTTCAATTGTATAATTGGAGATTTTCAAATGAAGTTTTCATTTGGTGAATTAACGCGTTGTGTGTGTGTGTTGTGTATGCCGTTGTTCATGTATTAATTGCGAGAGAACGCCACAGAGTTTCATCCGTGGCTAAGATAGCGTGATTCTTCCAATCCAGGGTGAAATATAAATCGTATTTGAAAGGCATGTACTGTGTTTATGGCTAGCGTTATATGACTTTTGTGTTACTCTTTACATCCGCATGCTTTGCAACGCGTGTGGTTGCTGTACGATCTCTAATAATGTTCACAAAAAAAGAAGTTGAAATGTTGTTTATGAACCAGCGGATGCGTTCGCAGTATACATATATTTGTATACACTTTTCAGCATATCTTTCTCAATACACAAACAAAAAGTGGCAATGATATATTACTGCCTTCGAAGAAATAGTACACAATTTTGCACTTCGGAACATATCTTATAACGTATCGTTTTCACAACACAAATGTGTTTCTAATTTAATTTATACTCCGATGGACTAGTATCGTTAAAAATGTTCCTGAATCGGGAACAGAATTTTGTATCCTTCGACTATTAAGGGACAGCATTAGCCGCGTAACGTTATTGGATAACCTGATTACTTCCATGAGAAACAAGCTCCCTAGTCCTGCATGTCTTTCGGATGTTACATACCTTTATACAGTGTTGTTTTGTGGCAAATAATATCTGTTTAGATACTTTGGTCATTGTTACGAGACTAAGCATAATGCGAAAGACTACATTTAGTATATCATCGTTATATTTGTAGCTTGAATCACTGCCTCGAACACTGTAAACGCAATGCTTTTGTGCCTTTTGGCTAATTTTCGAAGATGGGGATGAGTGATGAAATTGATGAATGGACATTCACAAACAACCAAGCCCCAGCGGGATTCGAACCCGGGACTCTTGGCGTCGGAGCGAGATGTGCTAACCACTCGGCCACAGGGTCCGGCGAAACGCTTGCAGGAATCATGGCAGCGGGCATGATAACGCGCAATGAATTGTGGGGGAAGTTGTTCGCTGAATATAATCCATTCTGACGTACAGTCGTGCAAAGAAATACTTCTCCCATAAGGCTACTTGTATTAAGGCTCTATGGGGGAAGTACTTTTTTCCACGATTGTGCACACATGGTGCGACGTTCATTATATTATTGTTCAATTATTTAATTACAAAACTGGGTGTGTTCAATATCAAGCTGTTACTTTAACTATATAAGTGGCAATATTTAATGATATCCAATAACATAACTCTGTTTTTGTTAACTTTTAATTGGATTTTGACTTGTAGCGAATTTACATTCTTTCATATAAAATAATATTTTCACATCATAATTACATTCTACTAGTAAACGAATAATACTTAAGCCTATTAACTATTTTTGGTACAAATATTTGAAACACTGTCTTTGTGTCTTTGTTTAGAATATGATTTCAGAAATATTAGAAATGTTTAACCCTGCATTGGTCCCTCCCGTCTCTAGTTCCGGGTGTGTAGTTTTCAAATTACTCACGAACAATGCTTAAAAGGAAATGACGTCAGAGACGTCCAATCCAAGCCTGCCTGTCGACCAATCAAAGCAATAAATCACGAATAGAGGCCATATCAGATTAGTTATTTAATTGGAAGCACCAGAGCCCTATGACCGTAAGGAAAAAAAGGTAAAGTTCCCCGTTTGCATATAGCACCGTGCCATGAAAGCACATTTAGGGGATGTGGGGGAGGAGAACACACATTCTCGATCTCGGCCATTTTCGGAGATGATGTGATTAGCACCACGCTCCGGCCGAATTTACTTTCAGGAGCCCCGCAGCCGCTATATGCGGGCACAAGGCAGTAAAAATTTCGATCGCCCACTCCGGGAATCGAACCCGGATTTCCCCCACATTAGTCAGGCGCTGTGCCGTCTATACTGAAAGTAGACCGAACTGACCGCTGACCTGCTTTTCGCTACATAGCTCTATCTGTCCGCCCATCTTCTTCGATGGTGTGTGGTTCGATGAGTGTCAACAACATCAGTTCCGAAGTAAAAGCTGTAGGGGTAACATCGCTCTCCAGTTGCAACGTTGCCAAGCGTACGTCTGTTTTCGTCAGTTGTTTTTATTAGCTTTTTGCAGTGTTCGGGTGTTTTTGTACTAATTTTCCGTGCTTTGTGTACTATATTGTACAACATTTGAAGACTAAAATTGGTAAACGCTGTAAGTGTCACAATAATTCAAACACGGTTTTCCACGTTAAACTGTGAAATGTGGCATGCTTTATAATGAGGTAAACGTGAAATGTGGCTGGTAGCCCTCTAAGTAGTTCAAAGGGCGTGTAAAGAGGTCACTAGCGTGCACATTCTTATGGGCTGATGTGCGGAACGATGCGATTTCCCAATACTTTCGCTTTTGGCACTTACAACGTTTACAACTTTTAGTCCTCGTTTATCCAGTACGGGCGCTGATCAACTCTCTCTCTCTCTCTCTCTCTTCTGTTTTACAGTACGTTTGGCAACATGTTGCGTATCCGACGCTCATTTGTTTCTTCCCGCCAGGAACGTTCGGGTGCCTTGTGACACGAAAAGGTCCGATGTCAGTCAACGAGAATTCAACTGATCGCTTATTCGCTGTTTCCCAGCCGCCAGCTAGAAATGCGACCACTGCGGCCCCATAGAAAACCGTACGCAAATTATTATCGTCATCTAGCGGGTGCCTCGGGGGCGAATATCCGAGTTGCCACCCCCTGCGAAGAGAAGCAAATCAACGTTTTATCCACTTGAAATAAAGACAAGAGCAGCTGCTACTTACATAAAGTATGATTTGTTTCTTTCATCTTAGCCTCGTCACCATGAACATTTTTAAATACCATTTTGATGTCTGGCGCTTAGAACGACAATGATTGCAAAAACCATGACAACGAGAGAGCATTGTGGTTAACAAAACCGAACTTTAGATAATGAAATGGACCATTGACTGAGTTGATGGTTGACAGGGACGGCGCAACGGGTGGGCGAGGGTAGACAAGCGCCCACCAAAAGTTTCATCTGCCCACCCGATTGTCCACCTGAACAAATTCAAGACATAAGTGTTCAAGAAAATGTTTATGCTTCAATAAAGAAAAAGTATATTCTTGCTTGACTCCGTGCACATTTTTCGCATGAACATTTTCGATATAGAAAGGCTCAAAAATTATTCTGTAACAAGTTACTTGTTTTTGGATCGGCGCCACTGTTTACGCTCAAAATACGGTCCTGGAGAGAATTCAAGATAAAAGAAATACGTCTAAAGTAAATGAAGACACCTATTATACTTACACAAGTACATACCTTTTGGCAGGTATATTCACACATGTACGCACGCGCATTTGATTTACATAAATGACACGTAATCTATATACAGGGTGTCATTTTAATGGCGCCCACGGAGCACGGAAACGTATAGAGGACATAAAAACAAACAACTTTTCTCAGTAACGTTTTTCTCGTTGGTGCGTAGTTTCGGCGCTATAGTCGTTCAAAAAAGCCCGTTTTGCCGCCTGAATACTGGCAACCACACACAACATTTAATTGAATTTGTGACGTCATATCCCGTCGTGAAGCGATGCGTTCCAGGTTTGCCAGGAACACACATATTCTGTGAAAAATGACATAGGCACAATCAGCCACATTATGTACCGTAAAACAAAGCGAGAAAACACGTTCTGTAACCTAACAGGAAGTAAACAAACGATACGAAGAATGGTAGAAAGAAAATAGAATTCAAGTGGAAGTGGTCATATCGAATCTTGTCTCAGCTTCAGTTATCAGCACAAAAGTACCACAAGGCATCTGGACACAAACCTGTAGATATCAACCTTGCAACGAGATTTGCAAATATTTGACATGTAGCTGGGCGTAAACAGCCACATGGAAGCTGCAAGTCCAATAAAATTTAGTGTTGTTGATATTTGACATGTAGGCTGAGACAAAATCCGATATTGACACTTCATTTTGAATACTTTACCATTTCTCATATCGTTGGTCCACTTACCCCTTCCCCTGAGATGACTGCTGATCTTCTGACTGGTAGGCTATGATGTTCGGTCTTCTGGACGCATTCGTTTCACAGCTAATAATGTGGTTGTAGTTTGTAATTTTTCACAAAATTTGTGTGTTCCTTGCAACCCTGCCGTGCGCTGTTTTGCCGCAGGAAATGACGACACAAATACGATCAAATGTTGTGTTGGGTTGCCAGCATCCAGGCGGCAAAACGGTCTTTTTTGAACGGCTGTAGCGTCGAATCGACGCACCAACGAAAAAAATGTTACTGAGAAAAGTTGTTTGTTTTGATGTCCTCTATACGAATCTGTGGTCCGTGGGCGCCTTTAAAATGACACCTGTATATAAATATGTATGTATATATGTGTGTGTGGGTGTGTGTGTACGAGATATATATTTGTTCCGGCATAAGTCTCAAACGACTGGAGCAATTCCAACCAACTTGGGTACACGTATCACTTACAATGTGGAAAGAAATACTGTGAGGGTAAGACACCCCTGGCACGCATAGGGGTGGGGGTTGGAAGGGGGTGACATGTAAAAATAATCGAAAACGACCGATATTAAATTCCGCAGAAATGAGCCGAGACTCTATGCATCCCGCACAACGATAGTGTTTCTCGGTTGTCTAACATTCAGGCTGATATGAGATTGTGTTGCGAAAAAGAACGATATTAGTGTGGAATCCATAGTTTTCGGGGTTGCTAAGATGAATAGTGACACTCCCAATGCCGTTCAAGTCCAAGTTCATCGCCTATCGGCATGGAGGGTGAGAGGGGGTTAAAAATTACCTACATTAGTGACGAATCCATAGTTTTCGGAGTCGCTAAGTTAATTGGTGACATTCAGAATGAAATAAAATTACTTACATTTTACGCTATAGTTAGAATTCATTATTTTCCTGTCTAATAGAAGATTGGGATATATAAATACCTGGGGAACGCCGGGCAATCAGTAATTTAAAAATCAAATGACAAAAGTTCTCTTTTCAACAAGCTGTAATTTCTGTACACGATATAATTATACGTATATATCTAATGTCTAATTTTACACATGGATTGATTGAATTGAATTGTTGTTTTAAGTCCACTTTATGCACAGAAAGGATAATCGTGACTGGACCTACAGTTTAAAGTGGAATCCGAACCACTATGTGCCACCGGCTATCGAACCCGGTACCCCTTGATTACAAGGCTACGACACTACCACTGCGCCATCGGGGAGGCGTGACATTTAAGACATGGATGCAACTTTACATCATAGATGTCTCCTCAACTAAATTGTCTTAATTATAAGCAGTTAAATATATGTAAATAACAACTTAACGCAAACGTACGAAAGATACATTTTGTTTTTTTCTTCTGTTTTGTAAGAGTTCACTAAAGACAGTACATGAATCATTCTGTTTAACACGATAGAATTGAACTCTAAGTTAGTGCATATAATGTACCATGATCGATTTTTATAGTAAAGGCTCCAGTAAGTAGCCTGTAGGAAAATTTCGACTGTTTGATATTTTTGACGGGCGCACTAATATTTAGAATATGACCAGCGCTCTAAATATATTCTTAAAATATCTTAAATTGTTATAATATATTCCATTGCAGGGAGTAATCATAGCAGCAGATGTTTAAACGTATAAACAAGATTAAGATACACAACAATGTTGACTGGAGAAATGGTCCATGAGCGCCAATTTCTGCTAATATCTAACCACCGTAAAAAGACATGTCACATACAGGGTGATTCAGTAAAAGTGTGATACGTTCTAATCACAATTACTTCACGCGTCGTATTATTATACTATTAATATTAACTTAATAATATTCAGCGGTGAACGATGAGACTCGGTGAAGTACACAGACTCCTCTCAGGTACAGGGATAGTGTTAGGCAAACACAATATTCACAGCACAGAGAAATAAAACCACATTACTGCCGTACGTATATACTGAAAAGTTTTATTCTTTATTTATTGCAATTATAATGCAACTATACTTGACGAAGGCGAGGATTTCGCTTTGTCGATGAATTGACTCCATTAAAACGCATAAACTCAATGCGTGGCTATCGACAAACCTATGATCACATAGACATAGCTTGCGCCCCGAACTACCACACCAAGAGATATGCAATGATAACCGAGCCAATATTTGCTCTTTAGCCTTTTATTTCCAAATTAATCCTTAGGCTAACTTTATTATTTGACGTAGAATGGTTGCAGTATTGTGCATATTATCAATGCATGGCTATCGGCGTACCTATGATCACATAGGCCTAGCTTGCGCCCCGAACTACCATACCAAGATGTATGCACAACACCGAGGAGTTCTTTTTAAGTTTAAAAGCTTCGTCGATCCGTGGCGAAAAAGTGTGATGATTCTTACGCGACATCCTCGCTTTTATACTATTTTCGAGAACACAGATTAAAGTACAGATGAATCATTCTTCTTCTTCTTCTTCTTCTTTTCCCTTATGCCCACTTAGGCATCGGGTCCTTTCAGCCACTTCTTGAAAGAAGTTCTATCCTGTGCCAGTCTTTTCACTTCGTCCGGTGTCTTCCCTCTCTTCTGTGCCAGTCCATAAATGTACTGGTTCCAGTTCAACCTGGGTCGTCTCCTTCCTCTCTTTCCTTCTGGTCGGGCCTCAAATATTTGTTTCGGTTTACGCTCTTCCTCCATCCTAATAAGATGTCCCAGCCAGCCTAATTCCCTCTTCTCGATGATTTCAATCAGTGGTTCCTGATTCAGGCATTCTCTTCTTATTGTTGTGTTTGGTATCATATCTCTCCTTGTCTTTCCTACAGTTTTTCTTAAGAATTTCATTTCAGTAGCAGTAAGTCTGCTCTCCAATTTAGTTTGCATTATCCAGCTTTCTGATCCATATAATAGCGTGGGGAGATAGACTGTTTTATATATTTTCATTTTTGTTTCTTTACTAATCTCCTTTTTTACCTATAATGGTGTTACTGATATTATAGTACAGATTATTTGCTTTCTGAATTCTGTGATTAATTTCAGAGTCCATTTTCCCGTCCGCAGTTAGTATGGTTCCTAAATATTCAAACTGTTCTACTTGTTCTAATGTCTTATTATTCCAATGAATGTGCATCCTTGCTGGTTCTTGTTTAGTGAAGTGCATGACTTTCGTCTTGCTAACATTGATTTCCATCTTTCGTTCTTTGAATGCTCGGCCCCACTCTAGGACAGCATTTTGTAGGCTGTTGCTATCTTTTGCTAGGAGAACAATATCATCAGCGTATACTAATGTTTGTACCCATACCGGTTTCATCTTATAATTTCCAATTTTGCATTTTCTTGTTCTTCTTTTGCATTGCTTTATAATTTGATCCATGAATAATATGAAAAGAAGAGGACTAAGTCCATCACCTTGTTTTACACCTTTTCCCATATTAAATTCCTTGGAGGATTGTCCACTTATTCTAACCGTTCCTTTAACGTTCTTATATAGACTTTGAATTATTCTAGTCAGTTTTGACGTTACTTGGAACTGATGAAGGGCCTTCCATATTTGTCCTCTTGGTACTCTGTCGAAGGCAGACTTTAAGTCAATAAAAGCTGTAAATATTTCCCCTCCTCTGCTTAATATCTTCTCTATTGCGTTCCTCAGGGAGAAGATTAGATCTTGAGTTTGACGATGAGGCCTGAAACCTGCTTGTTCTTCTTCCAATTTATCTTCCACTTGTTGCCTTAATCTTTTTTCTATAATGAGTGAATATAGTTTCTGGGCCACTGGCGCTAAGCATATTGCTCTATAGTTTGAGCAATCGAGGGTACTTCCTTTTTTATGTATAGGAATTATTACATTCTGTTCCCAATCTTTTGGTATTTTCTCTGTTGCCCATATTAGTCTGTATAAATCCCATATCCATTTTACTATTTCCTTTCCTCCATATTTTATAAATTCTGGATGTATATTATCCCAACCGGGTGCTTTACCAGTTTTTAAAGATTTAATTGCCTCTTGTACTTCTTTTAGTTGGATTTCTTCCTCAGCTTCCACGTTCTCATTTTCTTCCCTCATGGGTCTTTCCTCATACAATTCCTCTTCTTCTCTAAAGGTTTCCGCATAATATTCATTCCACGTATCTAAAATTTCCTTCATATTGGTTTTCACCTCGTTATTCTTGTTTTTGATATTCCTTATTTTCTTTCCTCGTTTTCCTTTCAGATTTTTCAGCACATGCCAAAATTTTCTTGGATTATTTTTATGATTTTCTTCTATTTCCTTTCCAAAATGTTCCCAGGTTTCCTTCTTCGCTGTTCTCACTATCCGTTTTGCTGTATCTCTTGCCTGTATATAAGTTTCTTTGTCCTCCATTCTTTTGGTCTTTAAGTATTTTAGCCATGCTTTCTTTTTAATTGAAACTTTTTCTTTCACATTATCGCTCCATCATCTTGTCTGCTTCTTTTTATTTGTTATCTTTACTATTCCACATATTTCTGTTGCAACTTCATTGAGGCTTTCTTTCATTACTTTCCATTTATTTTCCACATTCCATTCTTGTCCATGGTTTTGTTCTTTTTCTCTAAGTTTTTCATTCAGTTTCCTCTGAAACTCCTTTCTTTTATTTTGGGTTTCTAATGTTGATATTTTAAGTTTAGTAAGGTTTATCTTAATTGGTGCAGGTTAATCATTCACTATCTACAAAAGGATACTATCAACAAAACTGACATCTATACATCTTTAGAAATACAAATTCGTATAGTGCACTCTTGCAAACAAAGATACATTAAATTACCTATAATGTAGCATAAAATACAATAAACGATAAACAAAAGATATATATTACAAACAGGGTGCAATATTACATATAATAACAAAGAAATTACGCTTTCTTTTACAAAAATAAATACATTAGTGACATATCTTCTACTGGTGACGTCACATAAAAATGTGGATCATATCAAGTGTGCAAAAAGGAAACAGCATGTAGGTGATGCACCACTGAACAATTTGAAAGAGGGAATCTAGGGTTGGAGAAGCGAACATACCAACATACGAGATTTTTATAAATATTCACATATATTTTGTGCATATGAATTAGACCCTAAGCTCTTCTTACCCCTCCCCTGGAAGGTCCGTTGCAATTTCCGAAGCAAACGTAACGGGTAGGTTCCAGATATTCACGAACCGGAACGCCGTTCCGGTCCGCTCAGGTCCATTTCGAGTCCAGCTGACAAGTATGATTAAACACACCAGTGTGATCCATTTGATTGATTGATTGATATGTTGTTTTAAGTCCACTTTATGCACAGTAAGGCTAATCGGGACTGGACCTACAGTTTAAAGTGGGATCCGAACCACTTGTGCCTCCACCGGGTATCGAACCCGGGACCCCTTGATTACAAGGCGACGACGCTACCACTGCGCCATTGGGGAGGCCCTGTGATCCATTTGTACTAACAGTTACAGAGTACTGTGAAATGTACTTATCCGAGAAGAAATGTTCACTGCACACTCTGTAATGTTGGTTACGTGATATCGGCACTATTTATTCTGATTCTTGAGTCCTTGTCGATATAAGCTGGTATGCAGAAAAAAAATCTTTTCTTGTAGAATTCGAGAAAATTCATGATTTTTGTTTGAGCAACCTAATACTGCACAGTGCGCCATCGTAAATAAGGTTCAAATCGCCCGGATGTTAGGAACTTAAAAAGTTCAAAATAGTAAGGCAAAAAGGCACTAATAAGCTATAGAAAATAGGAACTAAAAATTTACAAAACTAAGTTTTATCCAAAAACATAGTATTTCAGTACCGAAAGTGGTATCTCCACGTCTACTGGCGTACTGGAGCATATTTAAACAACGCTACAGTTTTTAGGAGCAATAACTAACTCTCTAGCCTTCTTTATGGCTGCAGCAACACAAGCCTTCCATCTGTCCCTATCCTGGGCAAGATCAATCCAATCTTTTCCATCCTTACCGATTTCCATTAGGTCCATCTCAACGTTATCCCTCCATTTTTGTCTTGGCCTTCCTACTGGTCTCTTACCATCAGGTTTCCCAACAAGAATGTAAACTCTTCTTTCCTCTCCCATTCGTGCCACATGACCTGCCCACCCATGTCTTCTTGATTTAATTATTCTAGTAATATCTGCATCAATAGAAGTTAGAACATTCTTTACATCTATAAGGATGATACGCATTGTTTATTTTTACCATGCGCATGTTTTATTTGTTTGTTAATTTCACACAAATATGTGTGATTTATTTGTTTGTTTTAATATTGTTGTTTGTGTCAATGTTAAATTTATAATTTTTCGCTGTATGTTGATAACACATATTATCGGAAACGAAGCCATTTCCGGTAGGATGAGAAAACTAGAACAATCTAATCTTTTGTTAAATCCGTTGCCAAGACAACAGAATGTCTGGAGATTGAACATTGTTCGAGTGGTGAGTGGTGTTATGCAGTATTTTGGAAGATATTGTTATAAATCGAAAACCAGCCGCTTGTTGGGATTGTGAATTCATGAGTAAGTTTGGTGGTACAGTGGGATCCATGAGTATTACAGTGCAAATTGTCCATCACCATGTTCGTGCACTTTATTTGTCCCAATAAGAGCTTCAAGAATTAAAAGAAAACTCAAAACAAGCTGTTGACAAATTCTGCACGAGCATACACAAAAATCCATCAGTTAAAAATACATAGGATGTAAGAGAAAAATTCATGAAAATAGTCATGGACAATTTGCCGAGCAATACTAGTGGATCCCACTGTACTAGCCTGCTGTGGCCAATAAAAGTGATATAGCTTTAATAAACGTTATAAAACAGTAATACTTTAGTCATTTTTGTAATTGCACGTCCTGAGAATGCTCAGTCCAGCTATTAAGTAAAAGGGAATCCCATAACTCTACCGCACAAGGGGATTGGGTAATTACGGTGACGTAATCCAGTAGCGATCACCCAAAAGGAACGTCACAAGGATCAGTCCTGTGTCTTTTAACAGATGATAACACCCCTTATCAGCAAGAACCCGCTGCCATTTTTCTACTGTTCGCTTGCAATACCTGGAACCGCTTGAATTGTGTGCAGAACGTTGTCCATGACACGAAGTGATTTTACCAGTTTTATTTCTCTTCAAGACACTTAGATGTCACCGTTCCATCCGCGGAATCAGGCTACCTCCGTTGTCCGAATTCGCGGCAGACGTGGAGTCGAAGGGGAGAGGTGAAGGGCGCGAAGATGCACGCTTCAACTCTTGGCAGCCATATTGCATCTTCCGTTTTGCGGAGACAACGTTTTCTGAATAGACGATGCAATACTCGGTCATTCTTGGACATTTTATCGATAAAACTGAATGTACTTAGAAAAATTGAAAATGAGGAAATCACATGTCACATTTCTAATATTAGTAGTAAATAGGTGGAAATCATTGAAACGTGTGGTTGGAGTCTGCCTTCTGCTTCTATCCTGTGCGCATGCGCCCTAGAGCGCGGTGAGTGACGTTAGGGGCGACACCTAGCGGGAAAAGTGACAACCGTACTGCAAGGGGACATGTAGATTCGGACGATTACTACGGCACACGAAAGCAACGGGACGGAGCGGTTGCCAGTCAGTGTTGCCACATGAAGGAAAATTTGGAGCTAATTTTAAGTGAAAAGGGAAAAGGTAAATTCGATGACAAATAGCGAATTTTCAGGGAAATTTTAAGACAGACTCAATATTAATGATATTAAACATTATAAGGGATTCCAGTTTTGAAAATGAGAATTTTCTAAAAAAAAAATAAAAACGTATACTTTGTTCTGATAGGAAGGGTGGAATTTTGGGTTGGTCCACATCTGGCTACCGTTTGGGGCTGGAGGTTATTGACCATTCACCCTTACCTATGTCCCGGCTATGGGAGTGGGTGGCTGATTGCAAAGATGGGGATGAGTGATGATATGATGAAATTTATGAATGGACACTCACAAACAGCCATCCCAGGCCGGGATTCGAACCCGGGACTACTGGCGTAGTAGCATTTCAAAGTTAAATTGTTTAACATTTTATACATACATACGAACATGGATCAACGATAATATTTATTATTATTATTATTATTATTATTAATTCTTTAGATGAAGGGGAAAATGGGCGAAAAACGGAAATTTTACCCCTTGCAAAGGGAAATTGTGCTTACAGATTGTGGCAACACTGTTGCCAATCCGAACACGGCCTTGATCGCATCTGGTAACGTAGAATCAAAATTAATTTCGAAAATCAGGTAAATAGGCGCTTATAGGCGCTATACCCGAAAAAAGGCAAAATGAACTTCTGCGTACAAGATCCTAATGCCCTGACATTGACTTATATTAAGTCATTTATATGACAACTATAACAATAACAGGGTTGCCACACTAGAACCATGATACAATTTAAGTATAATTCCCGGTTTTCAAGGCGAACTTTCTCAAAATTCATGGTTTTTTCTATTTCAACCTTTGAGTATTTGGATTAATAAAAGTTTCAATTTTTTCATGTGTACGGAGAAAAATTCATGCATAATTCACGCATAATTCCCGGAGCGAATAATTCACGCATAATTCCCGGAATTCAAAGAATTCCCTGTGAGTATTCACCCTGAATAAAGAATAGGCGTTTTGCCTAACAGCCACTGAGGAAAAATGTGGTGTGAACCTCTTGTGTCATTTTAACACCAATGATGCATTCTTGGTGCATCAAATTACGCACGGAAATGCATCAAAGGACAAGGGGGGGGTTTCTGCAGTCGCTTTTTTCCCCCACTCCGCGCAATCCCGTTCTTTCTCACGCGCTCATTGGTGGAACTGTCTCGCTTCACTACTTGCGCAGAGATTCGTTTTCGTTCTCCTGCTTCAGAGATGAAAGAGATAGAGTATAGCATAACCACGGATTATCACTTCAAATGAGAACAAGAGCGACATGGAGTGAGGCTAGAAATAAAGCTTACTTACATTACGTATGAATTCTTCTCCCAGTCTCTTCGCCATGGACATTTTTCAATACCGCATTCAAACACTTCCGAAGTCTGGCACTTGGAAGAACAATGATTGCAAAATCATGACAGCAAGAGCATTGTTGTTAATAAAAGAGAATTCCAGTTCGACAACAAAGACTTGCATCATTGACTGAATACACTCTTGAGCTGTTAATCCAGTGGCGTGCTTTTGGGGATGAATACATGTATTAATTGTACGACTCCAACCTGGCTGGAATTTAGCCATCATAATTAATTGCAAGTCCCCATAACATTTAGTTGTCTTGTAAGATTGATTGATTTGGTGTTTTAAGTCCACTTTATGCACAGTAAGACTAATCGGGACTGGGCCTACAGTTTAAAGTGGGACCCGAACCAATGTGCCTCCATCGGGTAGCTGTCCTTTAAGAATACACGCACGTACAAATGCATCACATCGAAGTTAATGCATTTTTTGTGCAACGTATAAACTTTCTTTGAAATTATACCGTCTGATCTAAATTGATTCATTTTTATTGCATGAACTGATAAAAGCGCCCTTTCACGCATCAACATGCATTGTTAGCACTTTATGCATTCTATCGTGTTACTAGAGTCAGCATATTTGTGTCAACTGACACACTTGGGGTTCTGTGTGAAGCAACAGAACTAGTACTAGCCTAGTTGATAAACTTTAACGTCAATTATAAGGTATTAAGAGTAAGACAACCATTTTACTGCAATAAATCAAACACAAAATTCTCCAATCATTAGATTATTAAATAAACATAATAATATTGTCTCGAATGGAATTGATTTAGATTTTGCTTTTAATATTAAAAACTTTCTATTTGTAGTTTAAATAAAATATTAGATATAATTTACAAATAAAACATATGCAATTCTAGAGTGATATATTTATAGTCTCAAATACAATTTGTAGCTTTTATCTCATATATATCTAGAATTACATTTTGTATACATATAAACGAATTCAAATTTGAACTTTTGCTTTGTATTGATTATTGCTGTTTCTTATTTAAATCATGGTATTTGTATAATTTCTTTATTATTCTCAAGCTTTTATAGTTTGTTACTTGTTTATGTTTTGTTTCTTCTGTCCTTTAGTTTTCTCCTCTGTACAAAATTTGTAATATATGTATGTAATTTTTTGTATTTGTGTAACTTTTGTATTTGTATGACTTTTTGTATTCGTATTTATCTAAGGTTTTGTGTAATAATTACTAGTGTTTTTATCATGTATTATGTATTTATGTAAATTATATTGTATATATTATAATGCCTATTGTAATTGCAGCTTTCGCTCTGTTATAGGCGACTGGTTAATAAATAAATAAATAAACTCTCGCCCACCTATATGCCTGAGTGTTTAACACAGCGCGCTAGGATGCCAGGCGTTCCGGGTTAGAATCCTGATCTGGGCATAGGTGTCCCTTGTGAGTGTCCCTTCATTCATTTCATCATATTATCATCCTCATCGTCGCAAATAGACAAAAGTCAAATCTAACCTAAATCTTGTTAGAAATATTTGATTGATT
Source organism: Lepisma saccharinum (assembly GCF_977018435.1). Lineage (NCBI taxonomy): Eukaryota > Metazoa > Arthropoda > Insecta > Zygentoma > Lepismatidae > Lepisma > Lepisma saccharinum. The sequence goes on along the minus strand of NC_139247.1, from coordinate 39,492,848 downwards.
TGCTATAATTTACTTTTGGCTAATTACGAAGATGAAGATGAATGGTTAGAAGATGAATTGATGAAAGGACTATTACAAACATACATATGGACTAGGAATGACCAAATCCGGATACAAGTTTATCCGGAAGTCGGATATTTCTGATATCCAGTATGTCCGGATTATCTCAATTATGTGCATATAACCTACGAATGTTTCATTATCGTTTTCCAGTTTTACGGACAATCGACATATTTTTTATTCGTCATTTTCGAATATCACTGAACGAATTTTCCATGAATTCTTCATGAAATCTGTTCTATCCAGATATCCCATTTATTCCAGTTATCCTTATATCCGAATTGTCTGGATATTGTGGGTTATCTGTAGGGAACGGAACTTTATGTGCTAAAAAACTCAGAAATATTTATTTTTTTATGTCATAAATGTTGAAAATATGTGATAGAAACAGGAAAATATGTGACAAAAATTTTAAAAAAAAATTGGTAACAAAAACAAAATATTACATGCATTTTAAACACATGAAATCAGTTTCTAAATGCTTACCTCTTAGTGAGCTATTTTTTGGAAGAGTTGCAGTGGATCACCATAGTTTGTTTTTCCAAATTCTCCATTGTAAATCTATGACGATTATCTCTAAAAAGCATCTTATATTGCGAGAAAAATCGCTCCACGTCACAAGAAACAATTCTTGCATATTTGGAGCACGAAATGCCACTAACGCTGAAGTTTTCCAAAGCTTCCTCTTCCTCTACTTCACCTTCCAAAACACGTGCAATTTGGCACAAAGCTTGAAAACCTTGATTTTTCCCAAACATTTCTGTACATTTAGACATTAGCATTTGAGGGTTAGATCCAGTGGTGGGGGTAATATTTTCCCCCAATAGAATCGTAGGCGAGGCCCCAGAAGTCTGCCAGCGAGCGTGTTGAAACACAAAACAAACCTAACACTTTCGATATGAAAGAGGTGCGGAATAAACATTTTTCCTTCGAGGATTTCGAGGCAGCTGAAGTCAATGAGCGATTTTATGTATTTAAAATGAAAATTCGCAAAATATGTATTTACATACGAAAAACTAGAAAATATGTGTTTTTATGTAAAATAAAATTTGCTGTGTTGACATATAAGGCTATGATCAGAATTTTGGCAAAAACGAGGGTCTCTATCTTATTGCAGAAAAAACATTTATTTACCTAAACTTCCGTTCCCTAGTTATCAGGATATAGTTCCCGAGCTCCACAGAGGATTATACTAGCTGTGAGCCCAGACGCCACTGCCTCGCTAGTCTGCAGCCCAAATTGGTGTTCTATGTGGAAGAGGTTGACATTTGGACGTCTTCGCAAAGGGCCTCACATCCCAGTTATACATATTGTGTTAGAATAATAGCTACAGCAGGAGCGTATATTCTAGGCTAGCTAGGCTATCTGCCAAGCCTGAAGTCTAGATAATAAAATACAGGAGAGAAATCGATCAGTAATTTAAAAAAAAATATTATTCATATCAGTGAGATGAAGATGCTGATTCTGGAGTTGGCAACCTGATTTCCTATGAGTTGGCAACCTGATTTCCTATGAGTTGGCAACCTGGTTTCTTATGAATTGGCAACCTGATTTCCTATGAGTTGGCAACCTGATTTCTTATGAGTTGGCAACCTGATTTCCCATGAGTTGGCAACCTGATTTCCTATGAGTTGGCAACCTGATTTCCTATGAGTTGGCAACCTGATTTCCTATGTGTTGGCAACCTGATTTCCCATGAGTTGGCAACCTGATTTCCAATGAGTTGGCAACCTGATTTCCCATGAGTTGGCAACCTGATTTCCTATGAGTTGGCAACCTGATTTCCTATGTGTTGGCAACCTGATTTCCTGTGTTGGCAACCTGATTTCCGATGAGTTGGCAACCTGATTTCCTATGTGTTGGCAACCTGATTTCCTATGTGTTGGCAACCTGATTTCCTATGAGTTGGCAACCTGATTTCCTATGAGTTGGCAACCTGATTTCCTATGAGTTGGCAACCTGATTTCCAATGAGTTGGCTACCTGATTTCCCATGAGTTGGCAATCTGATTTCCTATGAGTTGGCAACCTGATTTCCCATGAGTTGGCAACCTGATTTCCTATGAGTTGGCAACCTGATTTCCTATGTGTTGGCAACCTGATTTCCTATGAGTTGGCAACCTGATTTCTCATGAGTTGGCAACCTGATTTCGTATGAGTTGGCAACCTGATTTCCTATGTGTTGGCAACCTGATTTCTTATGAGTTGGCAACCTGATTTCCTATGAGTTGGCAACCTGATTTCCTATGTGTTGGCAACCTGATTTCCTATGTGTTGGCAACCTGATTTCCTATGAGTTGGCAACCTGATTTCCTATGAGTTGGCAACCTGATTTCCTATGAGTTGGCAACCTGATTTCCCATGAGTTGGCAACCTGATTTCCCATGAGTTGGCAACCTGATTTCCTATGTGTTGGCAACCTGATTTCCTATGAGTTGGCAACCTGATTTCCTATGAGTTGGCAACCTGATTTCCTATGAGTTGGCAACCTGGTTTCTTAGGAGTTGGTAAATTAATTTCTATCCATAGCCTAGGACCACGTGACATAGTGAGATAGCCCAGATATTGGACTCAGTATACGTCACTGAGCTACAGAGGTTTTCTGGAATTTTCCATCTCGACGGAGGGTGATGACTTCGTATTTAGGGAAATGTAAGGGTACATTTAGAGTTGAAACATTCCGAGAGGGAATTGTTGAACATTTTAGGGAGCGTTAAGGAAAATTTAGCGCGGGTGTGTGGATAATTCGCTGGGACAGTATAGCTATATGATTATTGTTAATAAAATGACTAGTCGCTTTATCACACCCTTTAACACAATGGAAACCTAATTTCTCACCTTCTTGACGTTACATCTGATCATGGGCGGAGTTTCAGCTTTTGCTTTGGGGAGGGAGACTCTAGGGGAAGCATATGATGTACCTGAGGGTTGTTGAATATCCCCTAGCTTATAAGGGGTCCGGAGACCTTCCCCTGGATTTAAAAAAAAACAACTTAAAAACACTGAGTTCTAGGCCTTTTAGATTTGAAAATGTTAAATTTCCTCGCTTAAGTAAGCAAATACTAATTACTATATTGGTTGTCAGTTTTATAAGAAGCAAAACAGTACGATTATTGAATTTCATTATTTTTTTATTGATACAATACTCGTATTACTTTAAAAAAGTTACGATACAATAGTAAGCTTCAGAAATTTTGGAAAAATTAAATTGAAAAGTTCTTTTGATGCCTCAGCAGTAACTGTTGACTCAACACAAAGTCATTTTACGTTTTTCTTTATTCAAACTGTACACATCAATCAAATTGTCTAAGACCCGTTATTGCGGCGCAATTACCGCACATGCCATCATGCCAAAAGTCAAGATTTGCGGTATGGCTTCATAACAAAAATGTAGTAACTGAACTTAATCGTGTGCTATTTTTTTGTATTTTTTAAGTTGGGGGCCAGGCCTCCCCTGGCCCCTCCAGAACTCCGCCTATGCATCTGATAGAATTAATGCCAAGAGGGGGAAAAATGCAATCAACTTCATATTTTCTAAGAACTACGAAACGTATCCACAAAAGACATTGTCCGCTTCTGCACTCTAGCGGCGGAAGTAGGAACTTCGAACAGAGACCTGGATGCATCCTGACGAGATCGATCTAGTGCAGGAAGCACTCAACAGATGGCGCGCAGTGTACATGAAATGGTTTTGTGAGATTTGAGGTACATTTTTAAAACGAAGAACGAAAACGAATTTATCAAATTTTATTATAGCAACAATATATTTTAATTATAATTCAGCATGGATTACTTTTCAGTACGTGTACGTGAATTTTTGTTAATGTCTTTTGACTTGCAGAAATAAACTATGGAATGTTGAATTAGTCCACCATGATAAATATGCATGTCATCTGTCCATGTCTTCTCAAGTCAAATTTAAGCGAATAGAGATGTTCATTTGTTTTCAAGTTTATTTTTATATGCTCACGTAATGCGACAAGCTACTACCCGAAATTTTGTCAAATTATATATTTGACTATTGCATTGAGGACGTCAAGAAGTAAGTTGTGAGCGTTCAATTAATGTGATGCAAGAACTTGCTCAATGCAACACAATTTTGGATCAAATTTTTACGGACTGCTGCATATCTTATAGAAATATGATTCTCGACGATCAGTGGCGTGCCAAGTATTTTCGAAAGGGAAGGGTTACGTATACTTTTTAAGTAGTCAGTCCTAATTTTCGCTGTATTTCCCCGCATTTTTTTTTTATTAGGAATACAGGGCAATCAAACAAATGTACAAATGCCGACCAGTGTTAGGGAACGAAATCATGTGAAAAACTCTTTTGAATGAAACAGTGGAAATATTCCATGAGAAGCAAACAAAAGAGAATTGTTATAGAGAATGTTGCTGGATATGATTAAAAATTATCAGTTTGATATTAAACACACCCAGTTTTATAAATAATTGTTAACGTCGCACCAATGGTACATCGGAAACGAAAGAAAAAAACAATCATTCAATCTAGTACAGAGAGAAATCAACAGATGGCACGCACTATATATGACATGCTTTTGTGATATTTGAACTATATTTTAAAATTAAGTACGAAATTGTTTTTCTTGAATTTTAGTGTTATAACATTATATTTTAATTGTAATTCAGCATGGATTATTTCTCAGTATATGTACGTGAATTTTTATTATTATTATCTATTGTCTTACATAAAAGAGAATTGATTAAGGGCAGAAGTATGAGTAGCACAAGAAAGTAGAATATCAATAAAAGTAACAAAATCGGCTAGTTCATTGAACTCTTCAGTCTAACTATTGCCTATTTTTGGTAGAACTTTTATTAACCACCCATTATTTTCCATGTTAACTTTAAAACATGTTCTGCTTAGTGCTGTAAAAAATATAAATTATTTATATTGTGATTGAATAGGGGATCATTATTTCAGACTAAGGAATTAAAATCCTTGATTTCATCAGAAGTATGAAAATTTTAGTTATAGACCACACATATATTGTATGCCTCAGGGCCGGCCCTGATAACATCAAAATATACATGGGTTTGTTCATTTTCTGATTTAACTTAATAACAAATCAGCAAAATGAACACGTTACCATGACAACAACAATATAAAATTTGAAATTATGGCATGCTATTACTCCATTTCCATAATCCTCTTTCTCTGAGCAATAATAATAAATGTCAGAGCCCCGCTCATAATTTTCTGCCTCATAAACAGGGCCCAGATTTTGATGACCTAAAAATGATCCCTAAAGCGGATCATCAATAAAATGACCTATATAAATGACTTTTGTCTTTATTTCAGGGTATGACAGTTCGTAAGGCACAGTTATTAATTCTGTAACGTTAGAACTGAAATTACAAGGTGTATGAAAAATCTGTAAAAATCTTACTTTATTCAGAATTATTGCAGTAGGTAATGTCGAATGGAATGTTCCTACAGTCGCGTGGCGATAGAATTCTTGTTTTCATTGTTACAGACCTCAAAGAGATAAATGTCAGTTCCTGACTAAAATGGCAAGGACGCTACGTCTTTTTGCAATTAAGCAAAAAAAATACCACAAAGAGACCTAGAACGCGAAAAAATGACCAAAAAATTACTTAAAACTTGAATGGCCTAAACTTAAAAAATATAAAATGTGACGAAAAATGCAGAATAAAATTCACGGATCGTATTCAGGATTTTAATGCTTAAGAGCAAAGCATACTACATAAGGGGGGAGGGGGATGACGACATCAACATCCGGGCCCTGCTCGTGAATAACTCTTGTTCTAGCATGGGTTAGATTGTTCTTGCCTCCCACCCTGGTCCTTCTATCATTATTAATTAATCCATTTGTGTTGACTTTGTACAAAAAATCACTTCGTTTTGTGATCTTCCCATTGTGACATTACCATATTGTTGTGAAAGAACAACATTCTCTTTAAGAATCTGTCCTCAGATTATTTTTAATATGAATTTTATAGATAGCCCACACAAAATCAAAACCATTGCTTACAAGTTACGTGCTTATATTTAACATTACTTTGTTCTTACCGCAGACGAAGCATAGTGTAACCAATGAACAAATCTGAATACATTTTGTAACCAGTTTAAAGCTATAATTTTACAGCTCTGGTTCTGCTCTACAATATGAGACTATATGATTTTATGTACCTGCTCAAGAAGAGTGAAAATCATTTATTGTTCTGCCCACTTTTTAACAAAACATGAAACAAAAGGAAGGGAAAAAGGTGCTGAAACATCAAAAAGGGGAAAAAAGGTATAAATATGCTAATCTCTTACATAACAATTTCATTCAAACAAAACATTCTTGAAGGTAATTATACACTCACCGACATCCCTCTAGCAAAAGAAGTACATATCAACCATCACAAAAAAGGCAATGCGTATGCTAGGCCTACTTTACAGATTCACCGAAATCAATAACCCGAAAGCACTTACCATTTACTTCAAGACATTTGTGTCCCCCATTCTAGAATATCAGTTGGGCTGAAAAGTTCGTAGGCTGACTCATAGATGGCGTTACTAGAATTAAATCCATGTGATTTTTACTTAGTACTAACCTTCAAAAGATACGGGTATAAATTTCACAGCTGCCGGATAATTAGTTCGTGAGATATAGCATTGTGAGTGAAGCAGCTTTTGTTATTGTGAAAAAATGGATAAAAAAGAATTTCGTGTGTTAATAAAGCATTGCTTTTTGGCCAAAAAAAATACTGTTGAAGCCAAGGCTTGGCTTGATAAACATTATTCGGACTCTGCACCAGGAAAATCAACCGTTGAGAAGTGGTTTGCTAAATTTAAACGAGGCGAAATGAGCATCGAAGACGATGCACGCAGTGGACGCCCCAAAGAGGCTGTTACCGACGAAAACATCAAAAAAGTCCACAAAATAATTTTAAATGATCGTAAAGTGAAGTTGATCGAGATAGCTGAGACTTTAAAAATATCAAAGGAACGTGTTGGACATATTGTGCATGAATATTTGAACATGCGAAAGCTGTGTGCAAAATGGGTGCCGCGCGTGCTCACAATCGATCAAAAGCAACAACGTTTTGATGATTCGGAGCAATGTTTAGCGATATTCAACCGTAATAAACACGAAATTTTCCGTCGATATATTACAATGGATGAAACATGGCTCCATAACTACACTCCAGAGTCCAATCGACAGTCAGCCGAGTGGACTGCACGTGATGAACCGAATCCAAAGCGTGGAAAGACGCAACAGTCGGCTGGCAAGGTTATGGCATCAGTATTCTGGGATGCGCATGGTATTATATTCATCGATTACCTCAAAAAGGGCCAGACCATCAACAGCGATTATTACATAGCGTTGTTGGAGCGTTTAAAGGATGAAATCACGAAAAAACTGCCCCATTTGAAGAAGAAAAAAGTGCTGTTTCATCAAGACAATGCACCGTGTCACAAATCAATGAAAACGATGGCAAAATTATATGAATTAGACTACGAATTGCATCCCCATCCACCATATTCTCCAGATCTGGCCCCCAGTGACTTTTTCCTGTTTGCAGACCTTAAAGGAATGCTCGCTGGAAAGAAATTTAGCACTGATGAAGAGGTAATCGCCGAAACTGAGGCCTATTTTGAGGCTAAAGAGAAATCGTACTATAAAAATGGCATCGAAAAATTGTATGACCGCTATAATCGTTGTATCGCCCTCAAAGGCAACCATATTGAATAATAAAATCGAATTTTGTCAAAAAAATATTTTTTACTATGTTAGCCTACGAACTTTTCAGCCCAACTGTTATTGTTCACCAATCTGGAACATGGCTGCCCATTCTCATACCTCCAAGATCGACAGTGTTCGCAGCTTTTTCCTCTCCATCGTTCGATATAGAGTGCCTGCCCTGAGTGAGAGATCTGCCTGTAAATCTGCACATTAATACTCCAGAAACTCGTAGATATATTGCAGATATGGAATTGCTATATAAGATCATAAATGGAAACTTAAGATGCAGCATCCCACTCCACGAACTCTTCCTCAGAGTGCCTAGACATAAAACACGGAGCAAGGAAACTTTCCACACTACACCTCCCAGGCTCTCACTCATACAACGTTCACTATTCCATAGGCTACCGAATCAGTTCAATATAATCTCAAACCAAATAGATATATTCACTTCATATTCATTTTTTATCAGCAACATAGAAAAAATGTACATAAGTAATGCTTTTGTGAAACTGATCTATTTAGCTTGGTACTTTTTTGGCTTCTTTTATTTTTGTTTATTTTATGTTATCCTTTTCATTGTGTTTTTAATCTTAGTCTATTGTTTTACTGTTGTTTCTTTCTGGTTTAAAATGGCTTCTGCTGTACTGGAAATTTCAATAAATAAATAAATAAAAGGTGCAACAAGGTGTGTTCATTTTACTTGATTTCATGTCCTAAAATATATAGGGCCTATCTCAAACGATCCGTTAAAGGTGCTGCACCTTAAAATCCTTTCCCTACTTAACAACGTCATTTCCAAAGACCTCAGCCATAGTAATGGAAACTTGACAGTCCAGAGCGAGTTTCGCCACGAGAGGTGTGGGTTGAGGGGAAGAGTGTAGTGTTCAGTTGAGTGCATTTGTAAAAGCAATCCACTCTCTCTCTCTCCCTCTCTCTTTGAGCAACTTTCCCATCACCTTCCCTTGCACGAGCAGACACCAAGGTGACGCGAGTTGGGGCATTGTAGCCAGGACAAGAGAGACGGGTAGACACGGAGTTGCAACTCTTGACACAACATGATTGATTTTTAATGCGAATAAATCTAAAGCAAGTCTCACAAGGAACTTACTGTCGAATTAAAAATTATACATACTCGAGATTGGACTCCAATTAAGAATTAACCAGTAGACCTACATAAAAAATAGTTACATCAAAATTTAGCTTATTCAATTTTGCGTTAATATATGCTAACCAATTTTATTTTGAGTATGCATTTTATTTGCTATCGTCGTGAGAACAAAATAAAACTGCCGGTTTTTTTTAGATTTTTCAAATGATCACCCTCTTTGAAATTCTGTAAATAAAAAACAGGTTGTGCGATCGTGATGATGAAATTTTACTACGGTGTAGACCGAAAGGTTTTAAACGCAATTCTTAATTTTCAGATTTCTAACATTTGTCAAAAAAAAGTTCTTATGAATTTTGCGAAACAACATTTTCTTTGTATCGGGTAGTCCTACAAATACAATCTTGGCCTACTGTGGTTCACGACAAATTTCAATTTCATTTCTCTTTCTTACAAGGAAAAAGACAACGATAAGACTTTATCAGTCGAAATAGGAATGATGTTAGTGAAAAATATCGAAAAATGAGAAAAATCGATCGAGCTGTTCAAACTTGAAATTTGAACATCAACTATTGATCACCGCTTAATATTATACTGTCCTTCCTCTTTACAACGACCTCAAGAACACCTATGCATGTTCATTGCTTCCCGAGATATACGCAATTGAAAATTGCATGTTTGTGGAAAATGAGTTTTTGATCAACCCTCACATAATTTATTTCAGCAAAATTCTTTCACGGGTGTTGGTTTTGGAGTAAAGGAAAGCTCTGTTCAGATATCATCAAAATCGGTGACTGAGAGGTCAACTCCTGCCTGATTTGACATGGAATGACCGATATATATGAACCATTATACAAGTAATACATAGTTTGTGACTGTAGTACTTCCTCCTTCATTAATTCAGTGTAGTTCTAACAAGTTTATTTTAAATTGTAACGAATTTTCCATACAAAGTTACTATTGGGGACAGCTATCTACTCTTGAGATCGGCGCTTTATACTACCTTATTTATTTCTATAGAGATTACAATTTGTAGGTTTTAGAAAATCATCTTAACTTTTTGGAAGTTTTTACTCACTCCGTTACGTTCAGATTAATTCCGGTTCTTCTCACCAGAGTCGCTGTTGTTGTTTGCCATTGGCTCCAACCACCCACCTATTCTTTGCAGTTTTTGGCCAGCGTTGCTGCTTTTTTTAATATTCCATGTCTTCTTTCGATCCGATCTCGTCTTTTACGGCACTTTCTCAGTTAAACTATCACTGCCCGATTTAAGACGCAACCATAACTATGAAATATTCAACAAATGATTATTGACATGTTCAGCGCTCATTGTTGGGATGACAGTTGTTAAGTATTATGAAATTTGTGAGTACAAGTGGCTGCAAGAGAATTTTTTTGTAGTAGGATTAAAGGTTGGGGTGTGCCTTGGATGACATAGCTTCCAATATACGAAAGTAAAGAACGTTTTGCCATAGAAAGGTATCTAGAAGCAGAATATACATGTTTTGCCACATACTTTTACTTGCTTCTCAATATAGTCGCCTTCGATATTGCGACACTTGTCGTACACTGAAGATAAAAGTGACAAGAGCAATTCTCAGAAAAAGAAGCACTGGCTCGAAACAAGATACGCTGGATTTGGATACGCCTTTCAAGCGGTTTCTGTTTTCACTTCAAAGAATATTAAGAATAAATTAAGCTCCTAAAATAATTATACGTGTTCCTGTGTACATATATTTAAGTGCGTATATGTGTTTACATATGATTATATAAACATGAATGTATCTGGTTATACTTCTGAATTACCATTTATTAGATGTATGCACTGTATAAAATTTGTACTAAAATAGTATTCTTTACTCAATTATTAGTGTAGTTATGTTATCTCTTTCTTCTTCTGTTGTATTTTATTGTGATAATTGCTATTTTTGAATCGTCATTGCTCTTTGTATACCTATTGTAATTGGAGCCACAGTTCTGTTATAGTTAATAAATAAATAAATAAATTTTCTTCCGTCAGTATTAACCCTTCAGTACTACATCTAAAAAAAACAATACGTAAATGGTATTTAGGGGCCCTGAAGACCCCAAATATAAAATGCAGCTATAATGTATATGGCCACTGCTTTAATGATTTTTTTCAATCATATGTTTATAATTTATAAAACTGAATAAATTTGCAAAAAAATAATCCTGATCATTTTCAAGACACTGGGAACAAACATTTTGAGCACAACTTGCACACTGGATACTTCCACAAAAAAGTTACATAAACAGTACTTTCGGGTCCACAGGACCCCACTTACTCAACAGTGTGAACAAGACTGGCTCTCCTGCAAAACTAATGGATTTTCTAAACTCTTCACCAGATGTCAGGAAACTACAGAGATGGGCAGTCTGCAGAGCAAAGCCATCTGGTGGCAGTCACAAAAAACATATCAGCCGGTGTCTCCAGCACCCCAAAGTAGCAATGCAGGGTTATATCTCTCCATTGTCGTGATAAACCTAACGATATAGAGATACAAGACCCTTGTCAGAATCTTGTCGCCCAGATTGAGCTCTATATACCTGAAGCATTAGGGTCGTTACACACTTATTTTTTATTATAAATATTCATTATTACTTGAAGACCTCAGCACAAAATCATTAACAAATAATAATAATAATGATAATCGGAATTTTGTTTTACAACATTTAGAAAGCATCTCTAATAACCATCCATAATGTTATAAACCAATGAAATAGCTTAGATGTGCATTATCTAGTTGTTTGTGCCAAAGATGGACTACCCCTCGTATATGAACTTTAAATGAATTAATGTATTACAGAAACTATCCGCATGCGTAATGCATATCCCGTTCTGAAAATCGTCAATAAATATTAGAAACTTTGATCGGGAACCAAAAATCTCGTTATTCGGTTAAGAAATATTGCAAACCTACACAGACCAACTTATAAAAACCTTTTCGAGGAGGCCTCATCTCCAGGAACGTATCAACTCGGGGCAAGCCCCGGCACCGATCGATCCGTTGTGTGAGATGAGTCAAGACAAGGACTGATAAAACCTTTTCCCGCTCCCCCCAAAATAGGCAATAGTTAGGCTGGAGAGTTCGATGAACTAACCGATCTCTAACTGTAAACCTGTAGAGTGGGAGTCTATACTATAGTCTGCAGATGCAGGAAATACTATGTAGAACTTGATGGCTGGTAGGCCACTTACTCATTTACAACCGTACTAACAAAGGTAATATAACATGCACAATCATGCCAACATTTTTCGTGCGATAATTATTTTAGGTTGGCCGTTAATAATGCATTACTAAGACAAGTTGCTGCTCTTTCTTTTCAAATTGATTAACCTGCCATCTAGGATGTTATCTGGAGTCACTACACATTGTCTGGAATTTGTGGAGCAGCGCCGTGCATAACGGTAGAGAAGGAGAGAAAGCGAGTGGACTGAACAAGGCAGTGCGCGCTGCTGGTAACTGCAGCCGCGTTTTCCCCTTCCTACTCCCCTTCCCCTTCAAGCGTCCATTGGCCGAGCCCTCTCGAGTTGCGCAGACATTTGTTTTTGTTTGCTTGCTCCAGAGATGAAGCAAAGTAAAAGGAAGGAGTTTCTGGCGTTTAAATAACTTCTTACGTCATAACATTATTTACATAGGTCACGTAACAGTGATCTATGTAAAAACAAATAAACATCTATTCCTCGAAGAAACGCATGTAAACATTTTGAATGCCAACAATTGAAAGTCAAGAGGAGGGATATTAACGGTTGAAATCAACATCCTTGTTTCTCAGTTCGAGGCCAGTGTGGCTGCCGTAATGCATTGTCGGTTTCTTCTCCTTTGGTGAGTATGCGGTATGAGCGTTGTGTGGCGAAATTCATAGTGCACGTGGCGCTTGTAAACGAAAACGAAATTTAATGAAAAATTTTACACGTGTTATTAATACACAGCATGCAATTAGTGGAAGTGAAGTACCATGATAGCAAACTGATGATAATAATAATGATGATGATGATGCATGCAGGGCCCAATTTTTATGAATGCTCCCTGAAGGAATGTTATAAAATCCTCCACAAGAAGGATATGGGTTCGATTCATGATCTCTTCATGGGTGTCATATTTTTTTTTTACTTCGTCTCTAAACATAACTCATTCTTTTGGTTGCGATTATGTAAAAAAACAGCCTTCAATTAAAAAATACAATAATTTCCATTTTCAAAACTTTCTCTCATGGCTATAATTCTAATAGAGTAAAATCGGTAGTTGCCATATCGCCCGCTGAATACTACTTTGTCGTATGTCCATCTGCACTAACTTCTCAGGAGAGTTGATTAAAGTTTGACTTACGTGGGCTTTGGACACACTACAAGATTTTCACAAACATTTTAGTATTGTTCATAATTCACACAACCTATCAGCAATTGTTATAAACATATGCCGCTCCGTAACCTGATACACTAACATGTACGGATCACGAAAACATGATCAACTCATTTCCGACTAAAAGTGGAGATAAGACAGAGCAGAATTCAGCCGGCGATTTGCATAAATTACTAATTTGATACTGATATATCATGTGGTATTTGAAAACTAAATTAGTTGTCATTATAATCGAGTGAATTAAAATCATATAAAATACATTAGCATGCTTCCATTACTTAGAATACTATATTATACATTGTAGCACTTTCATTTTCAAATCCCAAAATACACTGAATCACCAAACTCTGATTTCAAAATTCAATTTTTCTCAATGTATCATCTTCTTGTAGCAAGTGTTTTTTCTTGTTTCACATTTTATGCACGGCAAAAATTTAATTATTTAGGTAGTGAACTGTCGCATCTCGTAGCGGATAAGATGTAGGCCAACATTTTTGATTGGTTTTAGCTATATGTATTATGACTTCAGGCAAGTCACAAGTGAAAAACTTATTCGCATTTGGTACGTTTATTTTATTCTCATGAATTGGCAACACTTGAAGAAACACTTATCTTTGTTTATGTGACATCTGAAGTAAAATTTCATAAACTTTTACCTCCAAGAAATAGCTAGTTATACTTTAATTCCGCTATACATATTTGTTTTTCTGCTAGTAAATCAAGTCAACTACTGTAATTTTGAGGATATTTTGGTTGAGAAGATTGAGTTCAACTATGATGTAGCAGAAAAATTGCAAAATGTCAAAACAAACTATATATTACTCATTTCTGACATGTTTGTGTGAGATGTTTCTGCATCATTCTTTAATTAGTGTGACGATTGATTTCCATCTTCAGAGACATCTAACGACCAATGTCTTAACTTTTGTTTAACATAGTTTGAGGTTAATCAATTGCATAAGAAAATATTGTACGACAGGCGTAAACACAAAAGCACACAGTGCGCATGAAATAATGAGAATCTGTAAGATGAGGAAATTACAAGAATGTCTTAGTAAGGGGACATTTTCAAGGTCATTTGAAGCAATGTTACGACATGAACGGAACCAAATTTTAAGCGAAATGGAATAAAAAACACCAAAATTCCATGGAAATTTAAATACATCAAACTCCATATTTGTACAGATTATGTACTACTTATTATTACTATTATGCGATTTTTAGTGAAGGGACAAACTGAGTGTCAAACGGGATTTTTTCCCCTTGGAAAGGGAAATTGTGCCCTCAGATTGTGGCAACACTGATTTGAAGGTCAATCAATGGATACCTATTTTTTTTCTTGTTTAACATTTTTATTTCTCTTACAAAAATAAAGATATTTTGGAGAAACCATTTTTTCATTCAGCTAGTAGTTTCAGAGATATTTGACAAGTACAAAGTGAAAACATAAATTCACAATATTTCATGTGGATCGAAATTATTATTCCAAAAACGAAAGAAATTAAGTTTGCAACATTAACAACGCTGTACAAAAGTACAGAATTCTTCACTTCCAGGCTAATGATATCATTAGCCACTACGCTCCGAAACCATTGCCGCATACATGGCTGCGGGCGTGATTTCGCGCAATGAACTGTGGGGGAAGTTGCGAATGGTGTATCATCTTTAATTGATCACTGATTGTGTGTAATTGTTTGGGGACTGAGAGTTAAGCAACATTTTTCTTACAGTTTCTGCGCAGTAAAATATGAATCTTAACACTGTTGATTAAACCCCACTACCCTTAAAATGCTTTCCCAGATTTGTAGCTAGCTCTAAGTGAACAATTTTGGGTCACGTGTGGGACAGAAAAAAAAACTGTCTTTTTGCGTAAAAATTAATTTATTTTAATTTCTCCGAATTTTCAAATGATGAAAGATAAATTATTTAATACAAAGAGATAAGGTAATTGGACCTTTGAGTATTCTAATGGAGTTCAGGGTAAATAAAATTGTTAAAGGAGAAATTAATTGTTTATTGTTGTCATGGGTGGGACACGATAGAAAACAACTCAATCAAAAAGTTAAAATAAAGAACAATATGTAAAATATCTTCTAATTTCTAACTTAATTATGTATAGTACTTGAATTTTTATCCAACAGACAATTTTAGATTATCTACGAAGTGAAATGTAAATAATGTCAGAGTGTGTACATAGGAGAAACGAAAAAGAGGCTGAAAGACAGGTTAAAACAACATAGGGATGGTGTACGACTTAAGAGAGAGAGAAATGCGATATTTAAACACGTGAGAGAAACAGGACATGACATAGAGTGGGATGAGGCTAAGCAGATAGGAAGGGAGAAGAGAATACTAGTGAGAAAATGGAAGGAGGCCAAGGAAATAGAGAAGAAAGGTGAAGAAGACACAATGAACTGGAATGGGGGACTGAAGTTAAACAAAGAATGGAAGAAGGTGTTAGAAAGAGTTTAAAGGACAAGAGAGAAAGAGGAGATGAGAAGGAAGAAAAATGAAGGAAGAAGAGCTTGAGATAAAGAGTCCAACCAAATTCTAAATGGAAGTAAATATGTTTAGCCTTTTAGGTGAAAGTACAGTTGACAAGGGAAAGCCACCTGCTAGAATGTTCCAGAACAACTTTCTAATAGTCTGGAGGGGAGTAATGTTTGTGGATATATATCGTCCTGTTTTATACCTTGTTACATTTGTACTTGGTGCAGAGTCTGAAGAAGACCTTGCTAGAAGGTTGAAACGTTACGTTTAGTTTATGTTTTATAATAAAATGAATTACTGCCTTGGTCAGCATATTTTAGTTTTTCATATCATGGTTAGAAGGCTTAATGGTGTTACAATTTTAGATTGCTCATTCACAAGATAAGATAAAGTTACAACATTATATTTAATTTTAAAAATTGAGGTTCAGGGACACTATTACACGGAATACCTCTTTGCAATGAAATTTCCAACACAAAGTAACTGTGGGGTGTAAGGGATGACCCTTCCACGTAGTACACCCAATTGTCAACTTCACTTCTACATTGCAGACTACGTAGCGTCTGGACTTACAACCAGTATAATCTTCGTAGGGCTCTGTTTGTGTTGTCCTGTGTTTTGTCCTTATGAGTATTGAGTGCCCCTTTACAGCCTCAGCTAGTAACTGAAGTCAGAATATTCTAGTCCCCTACGTTACAATTGTGTTTTTACTTATATATTTCAGATAAGTTAAGGGGCTGGACCCTGTGTCATGTGACGGGTGCTAAATAGCCTAAGTGCAGACGCATACAAAATTTTAAATTCAATCAATCAATGAACAAAGTAACTGTAAAAATAATTTACAGTTACTTTTTGAACACAATGTATGTGCTTCTGTGTGTGTGTATGTGTAAATCAGTGGCGTAGCAACATATCGCGAGTCTCTGGGCGAGATTAGAATGCGAGGCTCCCCATTCGTTCTTTAAATTTCAAATCTCAATATGAATCGATACAAAATCTTCACGGATACGTCGAAAAATTATGATATTTAAATAATAACAGTAAGAAGAAATTACTTACGAAAATTACATTTAATAATTTTCCTCACTCTAAAAATGCATTTATCTGTTTTTCTGAGCTGAAATCTGAAGCTGTCTGAAGGATGGATTAACCGCTAATATTATCCATCCTCTTCTTGAGTTGAAAACAACGCAAGCATTCAAATGCCACACACCTTGCCTCATGGGAGTTGGTTGAGTTGGTGTAATTCCACTTTATGCACCGTAAGGCTAATCGGGACTGGACCTACAGTTTAAAGTGGGATCCAAATCACTATGTGCCTCCACCGGGTATCGAACCTGGGAAACCTTTAGTGTTGCCCACGAGACGAGACTTTGGCCTGTCTCGTCTCGTGGAAATGCTGTGAAATGCTGTCTCGTCTCGAAAATGTTCGTTCGTCTCGGGACACATGATCAATCTCGTCTCGTCTCGAATTTTTAAAAGGCTGTCCCGTCTCGTCCCGTGGGCAACACTAGAAACCTTGATTACAAGGCGACGACGCTACCAATGCGCCATCTGGTAGGGCCGTGGGAGTTGAAGGTGATTTACTGTTAACATTAAAATCGGGAGCGCGTTTCATTCAAGATAATAATTAATGAGTAAAAATGACAAAGCAAGTTATCTTGAATTTTTACGTAAATGTTTCACATGAGAAATAAGATAATATTTTTTACTTTTTGAGCTCTTAGGCTTAGGGCTCGCCCACCTGTATGTTACGTCCCTGATTTGACGTATTTATTCAAATTATAAGGTTTAACTAGAATTTACAGCCAGATAATAACATAATGTTTTAATTTTGTGCCCACAAAAATTAGCCTTTTCCATATTTTTTCCTCATTTCTATTTTTACAGCTTTCGTATCAACCCCTTGAAGCGCCCCGAGCGGTCGCCCACTTCGCACACTCCTTGCTACGCCACTGGTGTAAATGGACCTTCTCCTCCATTAATTTAATGACATCGCACCCTGACGTCCCCGTATATGAAAAAGAAAGGAAAATTCTCCTACTTCTGGCAACACTGACCCATCCCTCAACCGAGCACCTTTTCAAGGAAAAATCAATGTCTCATTGCCAGATTCAGACCAGCTTCGGGAAGAAGGAGGAAGGAAGCACAAGAAAGAGGCTGCTTGAGGATTGGAAAAATGACGCAGAGAGACTAAAGACGAGGCACGTGGCGAGAACCAACAATGGGTCCCCTAGGAACCCAACGGTTGACTCTTGGCCCGGAGGAAAACATCCAGGGTCTTCTTTTTTTGACAGCTCGCGAGCTCAGCTAGTTTGACTTCCTGTTCGGCAGACGATTTTACCAGAAGGATGTTTTGGTGCTTCTTTTTACGCGGTCTTCGCTCTGTCTGGCAGCTAATGTCAATTGCCACTCGTCCGCATTAGAACCAAGGGTCCTAGGAATGCAGCTGAGGGGAGGAGCGAAGAAATTGTGAAGTCCTCACTGTTCTGTGCCATAATTGTTTAAGGAATTTCCTTCAGGGTTGTCATAGATCGAAGAACCAATACATTCTAATAGGTTCTATTGGATTCCGCTGCAGACCGGAATCCTTTTTCTCGCAGAATTTAAATTCTGTCCAAGTTGCATATTTTCATTGAAAACAGGTTCCCAGACGTATTTAAATTGAGCCTGAAAAAAAGTTCCTGGACCGAATTTAAATTCAGCCGGAAAGAATGTTAGTGGACCTTATTTAAATTGATCTGGAAAAAGGTTCCTGGACCGAATTGAAATACTTTACAGATTAAAAAGGTTCTTTACGGTCCAGAACCCATTTACGCTTGCTGATTTTCTCTCCTGGACCGGAATTTAATTTATTTAAATTTCCTGGACATTTAACAACCCTGATTTCCTTTGTAGGCATTCAAAACAGGAAAATATTATCATATCTAATGATTTGGGACGATCTCGTGATGATCAGCACCACGCTCAGGAGGCCGGACTGGCCCACCGGGACACCGAGCAAAATCCCAGTACACCCCCTCTCGTCTCGGCGCCCTTCCGAAAACACACATTCGGCGCCTTATTTCTACAGCTCGCAATCGGTACCAAATATAGCAGAGGTGAATAAAGCTTTTCTTTTCTGTTCCATCGTGGACCCACACAGACAGCGGCAACCCTGCGACTGACAGTGACGGAGGCGCCTCCCTCGGGGAGGGGCGGGGAGCTGCCCCCCCTGAGATTTCTGGAAAATGTTAATGTAGCGAATTCGAATGGTGAAATGGTAGCGATATTTTATAACAAAAAAATATTGTTTTCTATGACTTACAGACCGTAAGTAACAGCAACTATTATTATTATTATTATTATTATTATTATTGTTGTTGTTTTAAATAGGGTTACAACATTTAAGCTTACAGTCTATTTTACATTGATTATTTATCTGTATATGGATAGGTATACAGAATATGGAAATTACAAATGTATGTAATTTAAAAAAAAAACATTGATAGTAGTAGTAGTAACAAAAATAATAGAAATAATTACTACTACTACTACTACTACTACTAATAATAATAATAATAATAATAATAATAATAATAATAATAATAATTGTATGACTGTCTCCCTGAGAAAAATCCTGCGGACGCCCTTGTTATTAAGTCCACTTAATGCACAGAAAAGCTACACGGGAGTGGGCCTACAGCTTAAAGTGGCATCCGAAGCATTATGTGCCTCTGCCTGGTGCGTGACTAAAAGAGTTGGATTAATTACAATTGTTGTTGCATAACATAATTAAGTATATTGCAAAATATACGTAGCAATTAAAACCATTTAAATAATTACTGTTAATTTCATGGCATTACTGTATGTAGGTATTAAATAAATACATGCCTTCAATAAAAAAAATCTTCTTTAGCAGTAACACTTACAGTATTTTTTAAAAAAGGTATTATTTTATTTAGCATTAAAACCGTAATTATGGTCATGTATTTTTATTATAGGAAAGTGGGAAGTGTGGGGGCAGGGTGGAAAATGGGGCGGGGTGCGCCAAAAATACACTAATAATAAGTATTATTACTGAATTATGAACATTAAAGCTTCACAATAATGAATAATAATAAGAAATGAGTTATAATGGAATCTTGGACAGAACAATAATAAAAAATCAAATAATATAGAACAATTCTATTAAATTAACTATATTTGTATTGAGCAGTAAGGTTCATATAGTGCGCTATTTAAATAGATGCGTCTTCGTAAAAGTTTGTGGCAGCATTTTTCCACTACCAAGGACATTTGCAATACGATTAAGTTTGCAAGGTCACGTATTCACAGTCGTTGATCACACAGCAGTGAACCAGGGAGTCAGGTGGCATAGTCCTGACGCCAGGGTTGTGCAATTACATGTAAAAAAAAAAAAGTTTTCTACATGACACGTAAATTACACGTAAATACGTATGAAACGTATAGTACGTAGAAATCTAGAATCAAACAAAAATTAAAAATAAAACATTTTTTTGCTATGGTTATTGTTGTGTATGACAGTTGACTTTTATATTAAAATTTTACTACAAAAAACAAAAAAAAAAACAAGTAGTTAATAAAATATCTTTGCACATTTTCCAGTTTCCAATCAAACGTATAACAATTAGCAATCAACCTGTTTTTCTTTACAGATATATATATATATACACGTATGAAAAAGGAATTTGAAACTGTTACTAAAACTATCAAATCCAATTCAAGTAAATTGTCGTTACTAGCTATGTTATGTTATAAATATAAGTACCAGTGGAAGACATACAATATCAACGGTTTCTTAACAGGGTGAGGGCGTGAGGTGGCTGGATAAACAATCTTCAGAAAATAAAGATTTTGTGCTGAAATATATAAGAAAATTAAAATTTCAAATGTAAGTAGTTTTTATATTACTAATTTACAAAAAAGTAGTTTTTTTTACATCTGTGTAAAAATCTGGTTTTCTACGCGTAATGAGTAAATTACCTTGCCAACCATGGAGAGGAAAGCAGTGGTCTTGTTCAACACGCGTAATCTCGGCACAACAGCCAGATGGCTACACAGCGAATGTGCTTGGATGATCGATACTGGACAAATTCTTTGACCTTGCCCATGAACACCGAAGCTATATCAAAGAACTATGGTTATCTTTTAAGACACCAACACATGGTGTGTGTATCGGCTGGGAACAGGAAGTACGATACAAATCCTGCAAGTCAACGACTTCTAACAACGCGAACTCGACTTAAATAACACAACCGACGAAAGAGGAGCAAAAAAAGTCTCAACAGGGCATGGAACATTGGTGTGGCAAAATATTTGGACAAAGCACTAACAAACAAAGTTCAATACTTGTGGTCTGTTTTTTAGTTCATGGTAACTACGATACAAGACTGATATGTATATATACACACACACACACACACACACACACACACACACACACACACACACACACACACACACACACACACACACACACACACACACACACACACACACACACACAGTATGTACCAGTCTTATCCGTACAGAGATAGTTGGAAAGTGAAATGATAAAGTACACCGCTAGAAAACAAAGAATTAAAAAAAGTCTTGCTCAAATTATGTTCACAAGAATGGTATATTGCTATCTTCATTCGCCTTCCTCCACACCCTGTGGTCACCATTTGATCCAAAAAGGTTTATTTTGTTCTTATCGGAGCAGATGACGTCCGTTGTCCCAGAACCTCCTGGTCTTTATGCACATGGTTTTTTGCATTCTTCCAGGGTAGCCCTAACTGTACAATGCACGACGAACGGTTGAATTGCTCTATCTCTCCTGTTGCACACTTAATTTTGGATATGCCTTATTTTGTCTCACCAAGAAACACTCCTGTCTTTCGGTTCGCCTTTTTCTCCCTACTTCTTCTTGCCCGATTCTTTGTTGAACTCTCATATTTGAATTTACCTTCTGTCAAAAAAGTACCGGGAATTTGTAATTTAAAAGGCCCGCGCAAATGATTTTTTTTTAAATCTTTTTTTCTATAAGTTGGTAGCTCTGTACTTAATTACTATGCCAAACATGAGCGCGATCTGTCAACCAGTTTGTTTACAGCAGGAGGTTGAATCAGTCCACTTCAGTAGTGCATCACAATTTTTACAATGAACGAAATTATTGAACAAAGAGTTTGCCTTAAATTTTGTGTTGCGAACGGAATTTCGTGTGCTGACTCGCTAAAAATGTTAGAAAAGACTTATGATGAATCAGTTTTATCAAAAACACGGGCTTACGAGTGGTACAAAGCGTTCAAGGAGGGCCCAGAGATCGTCGAAGACATGCCTCGTTCTGGATGACCTTCGACCTCTTCAAAAGATGTAAACATCGAAAAAGTGAACGAAATTGTGCTCGATAATCACTATTCCAGCTTAAGAGAGATAGCTAGTGACCTTAACATCTCTCACGAGTGTGTTCGTTCGATTTTGGTGGATATTTTGGGCATGAGACGCGTCACCGCACGGCTTGTTCCAAAAGAGCTGAATTTTCTTCATAAACAGTACTGTGAGCAGGTCTCTTTAGACATGCTGGATTGCGCCAATTCTGATCCAACATTCATGGAACGCGTCATAACTGGTGACGAGACATGGGTCTACGAGTTTGACATGCAAACAAGTCAACAGTCATCAGAATGGAGAACAAAATACGAGCCGAAACCGAAAAAACCACGTCAAAGTCGCTCAAAAGTCAAGGTGATGCTCATTGCTTTCTTCGATATTCGTGGTTTGGTGCATCATGAATTCGTTCCAGAGGGACAGACGGTCAATAAGGAATACTATTTGGCCGTATTGAAGCGTTTGCGTGAGAAAATCCGTCAGAAACGGCCAGATTTGTGGAAGATGAATTCGTGGATTTTATACGACGATAATGCGCCATCGCATAGAGCGACAGTTGTGGCCGATTTAAAGGCCAAAAACACAATAAATACCATCGAACAACCACCGTATTCACCAGATCTGGCCTTGTGTGACTTCTTTATGTTCCCAAAACTAAAATTGCCGCTCCGGGGTACTCGTTTTGACTCGATTGAAGCCATAAAGCAAAATTCGTGGAAGGAGCTGAAGGCTATACCGGAAAGCGCCTATAAAAAGTGTTTTCAAGACTGGAAAAAACCCTGGAATATGTGTGTTGCATCAAATGGGTCCTACTTTGAAGGCAACAAAATAAATAGTAATGATTAAATGAAAATTGTGCGTTTTATTTAACAATTCCCGGTACTTTTCTGACAGAATATATTTACTATGTACTGCACAGTAGAATGCGATTTGTTCACTAATGACCCTATTTCTCCCAAAGAATGTCCTTTAAGAGGAAGATTCACTATCACACCTTTAAGGTCAGAGCAAAGCTCCTTCCGCTTCTCCATTACGGACTGCCCACGCTGGCAGGGTGGTTGAATGGTGACAGAGTGATTACATAGACCTGCAACTGAAGCTGTAAGTACAAAAACGCAGTGTGCTGTACACAAGGACGTGTCTTGGTCACTAAGTAACTCCGTGTGTACGAACAACAAAGGTACATACATCATACAACCTCAAAAGATTTATAATACTCTCCATCCAGTACAATTACTGCATCTTGCATCCTTTGTACAAATTACCTTTTCGAAGGTCCTCCCTGAATACTGGACACCTTTCGTTATCATATTTCGCCAACTGAACACGTACAGAGAGGTTTTATACAATGTATACAGCCTGTACGAACAAGTATGGTACATACTGTATATATATATATATATATATATATATATAGTATTTAATAACATGTATTTATGTAGTATATGTAATGAACAAGATTCTATAGACCATAGAATAAGTAGGGTAAAGGAGGGGAAGTTTGCTACCAAAATGCTTTTAATTTTTTTTTCTAAACGAATTGGAGGAGAAGGACAATATTTATACGATACAAAAAGTAGTAATTGTGGATTATGAGGAATATAACATAAATACTGTGGTACTGATATTTATGACGTAATATTAAAAATACCAAAATGAGGAAAAGTGGCGAAATTCCCGCCACATGCTGGGAAATTCGCCATACTTATTTATGCTAACTTATATATAATTTTATCGTCAGTTATGTGTATGACATACCAAGTTGTTGCCAATAACTCAGACAACAAAGTGTAAAAAACCTACAAATGACAATACAATAAAAAACTGCTTAAAAAGATACAATACAAACATGTTTAAGAACACGCATTGTGAACAAGTTGTGTGTGAAAGATCGCCTGTAAGAAGGAAAATTCGACAGATCTTCTGTTACTCTGGCCAATTTACCAGCAAATGCATAGTCGAAAGAAAACAACTTATGTTTACTTGTACATGCATGCACGCTTCCCACAGCAAATATTTTCACTACATTCTTACAGTTTGAGGTTACGATATCAATAATTAAAATGAAGAAAAATAATTCTTATCTGCCACGAAATGACAATTTCCAACGTACATGTAGTATTGAAATTCGGCACCATTCTTTGTCTTCTGTGTAGACGCAACTGCGCATTCCAAACTGTACTGCTTGCTTGCTAGTTCGTTCACCACACTGTAGTTTTCAGTAGAAACAAGGCACATGTTACTTGATTTTTTACAGGCATCAGTGAGTGTTTCCAACCTATAGTTTCTATCTACGATTACAAAAACCACAAGTACGGCGAAATTCCCAGCATGGCGAACATCCCTTCTTTTACCCTACATGTCAACAAGCAAGTATCCTGTGGCAAAAATTAAGAACGATGTTTAGTAGAATATGTCGTATAACCTTGTTATTTAGTACATAGTATATACTAAGGTATAGTAAACTACATAATCTCAGAATTATGGCACTACCAACATACTAATGGCAACCAGTGCAATGGCTCATTAGCAATTCTAATTACAGGAATATTACATATGCATGTCAAGTTAAGGATTGTTTACATCATTAACTAATGCAAAAATCTATTGTGCAAAACATAAAGAATTCAAAATTCCTAAAATTGTATGTGAGTAAAAGGAAGGTATACGATAAATATTATTACGAGGGTTGCTCAGAAAGTAATGTCCCACGTTTTTCTCGGTAACTATTTATTCAAACGTCTACGACCTTACACCAGTGCAAAACAAGGGCATGAAATCCTTCCACGTACTAGCTCGTGTAATGTTCTCACTGCACGAATCACGCTCGCGTCACGGTCACAAACCTTGTCCCACGCAGGGCAGCCTTCATGTTAGTATTTGAATCGTGTTGACCTTATTTCGATATCAACATTCAATTGTTTATATAGTTGTTTATTATGAAATTGTAAGTTCAGTCATCTTGTAAGTTTAATAACGTTGTTTTTATGAATCCTCGTGATGCTCATTATCTTATGAAGTACGTGTAAGTGTGTGAATAGATTAACCTCTGCGTACATAGACGACACTTCAGTAGCTCAAACAGATGAAATTCTGACGGCGCCAGATCAGGACTGTAGGGGGAGTGGGAGCACAGTCCAACCAAATTTGGCGATTGACTCCTGGCTGGAGGCTTGTGCTCGATTGTGAGAATTCGGGGAACCCATCTTGCGCATATCCTCGAATACCTCACAGCGTCAATGAGTGCCATTGAACTATCAATACTGACGGAAAGCTGTACGGGCAATTGCTTACTTGTGATGCGACGATCCATTCGAAGAATGTCATTATCTCGCTGCAACAGGTCTGGGCTGGTGACTGGCAGGACGCCCAGACCGAGGTCGATCATGCATCTCCATTTCTTCCTGCACCCTGAATCCAACGGTGTTCCTATCGACCACAGAACTTCCACACACAGCACACAACCGTTTCTGAATGTTTCCCACACTTTCTTTCTCCGTCACTAAGAATTCAATTACAGCATGTTGTTTGTAACGTGTGTCCCTCACAGACGTCATTTTTACGTACCACTATCGCGGTGCTATCTGTCGCATAACCATGTACTTACACACATGTGTGCATTAAAGTTCAATGTTGCTACCTTTACGTTTGCAGACTGCTCTCTTCATTTTGGAATGAGAAAAAAATGTGGGGCATTACTTTCTGAGCAACCCTTGAAGACGAATAAAAAAAGTAAACAGCAGTACGGGATCTGGGTTCGAATCCAGGCATGGATTTTCTTTGTGGGTGTCCTATCATCATCCTCATAGTCACGATTATCCAATAGTGGCAGGAAAACGACATTAATAAACACAAATCAAATCCATTCGAGATGGTTCTGAGTCAACAATGCCGAGACCCAACGACAAACGAAAGACATTTGGTGCCAAACATAATCGAAATTCTAGACCGAGTCCATAACAATTTTATTAGCTACTTTCCGAGCGTCCGCCGACATATGGTCCATTTCAGCATCTCCCCAGGACTCGCTCCGAGGGCCGCAGGAAGGAAACCCAACGCCGCTCTCTCGCTCCTATTTATTGTTGGAAGATCCTCCCTCGGATCGTCTTGCACCCGGACCACCCCTGAGACCCGCCACGGTCCGGTCTAAATATTTAGATCCGATGGCAGCGGGATGGGGCTCTCCTCGCCAAGTGACGTCTCGTCTAATGAGACGGGATTCAATCTCCTGCTCAGAAGCGCTCAAGTGGAGGATTTCGAAAAGGTGTAGTGTTGCCAACTCACGCAACGAAAGTTGGTTTCAAGCAGTCTCCAGAAAGTTAGTTCGAATCCCGGCCTAGTGTGAGTATCCCTTGATTAATTTCATCATATTATCACTCAACTTCATCGTCGCGATTAGCCAAATGTGGCAGAAAAGCGACGTAATATAACCTAATTCATACAATCGATTGATTGAATTAATATTGTTGGGTGCGTCGGTCATATTGCACCCTTCTATGTACACGAGGAAATATCTCTTATTTAAAATACTCACTTAAAAGATTAAAATTTAAAATAAGGGGTGTGTAAAAAGCCTCTTGGGAAAAATTAAAAATGCAAGGTTATATAGGGGCCCGCACAAGACAAACACAACACATTAAAAAGTCAGAAAACACTAAAAACTTTCTCACAGACAATGAAAGAAACCAGCTCTTCGCAAAAAGCTAAACAAATTTGATAAAACACTGTCATCTGCCAACAGGGATGACAAACAGCTGGGAAAATTAAAAGTCTGTCTGAGAATAGCAAAATCGGCACATCCAATAAGAATATGACAAATACTTAAAACGACATTACAAACCCGACTCATTGGAGGATCCAGCCCTTGCATCAAGTAACCATGGGTTAGACTACTGTGCCCAATACGCAGTCGAGTGAGAAGTACTTCTTCTCGACGACAGGGACGGGACAATAAATTTAAAAAGTCACTCGTTTACAGTTTCTGCTACATGAAAAGTAATTGTCAATTACTTTCACAGTTACTTTCGGGTCGAAATTTTCTTGCAAATAAGTTACACACAATCAATGATTTCACGATAGCAAATTGGTAACGTCTTGGCCTTGTAATCAAGGGGTCCCGAGTTCCTTACCCGGTTGAGACACATATTGGTTCTGATTCCACTTTAAACTGTAGGTCTAGTCCTGATTAGCCTTTCTTTGCATAAAGCGAAAGTAAAACCAAACTGAAACAAAAATCAATTTGAGACCAATATTGATCATAAAAGAGCCCAAGCCCGCAAGAAAATTACAATTCATTTATAATTGTTTATAGTATAGGCCTATATGTAATCAATATCGATTTACATGTGCTTCCAGTAATCCTATCGGCATGCCTATGTCCCAAATATCCATCGCGATTACGCCCCCGGTGCCGTTTACACAGCTTCAACTCCTTGCCACCAGTCCTGGAGAACAGTTCCTCCATATGGCAACACTGAATCCTAGAAGTATAGGAGAAAGTGGGGGTAAAGTGCACCGCTGTTGGTGGCAAGGCAGCTTTTACTAATGGATTAGGCCCAACCCTTGTCTCCACCGAAAACCCGGACACTTCAACTCGTGGATCGGCTATGGTTACACACACTCACACACGCACGCACACACAGAGTTAACAGCTCGGAGAGCATCGGGAGAGGGGTGGGGGGAGGTCATTGAAATTACGTCAATCTTCCCCGCTCCCCAGCTTCTCTTCTCAAGGGGCTGAAGATCGATATTTAATTGGCCAAGAACCGCACCGGAAGTTCCGCCATTAGCCGAAGGGACTGTGGCTACCCAGAGCAGAATGATGACACGAACAAGAGTAAATGAAGGGAGCATTGAGTTGGGGAGGAAAAGAGAGGGGGGAGATTGGCTAGAAAGTAAATTGTGCATTAGAACAAACGTAACAAATGAAGTTAAAAGGGAACGTTGAATCGGCAGAGATCGCTAGTTCAGGAGCATCCCTCCCCTCCCCTCTCGGTTTCTTTTCCGAATGATTTCGCTTTTTTCCTAATCCCCTTTTCGGTCCACTGTATCATATCGAGAAGGCGATGGGGTGTGAACGCGGGATTCGTAGAGAATAAAGGGGAAATTACGCATTGTGCCCCTGAACAATGTCCCTTTTCCATGTTTTGGTGACGTAATCTGTTCATGGTATTCCCTTCTTTCCCTTGTGATCTAGAAATCAGTAAACTAATTCTTGCGAACTCTTTGAATATCTAGACATAGGCTGTGTCCGAAAGGTACAAAGTACAGACTTGAAGTATGGTCTTGGCGGAAGTGATGTCACCTAGTACAGTTCGAAAGCGCCAAGAACAGAAGCACGCAAGTGCACAGCTCGCAGTGCAGATGCTTGGTGACTAGGTCACTTGATTTCCGCACTCGTTGTTCATTTGTTTAAAACCACGGATGTAGAAAGCCAGCAAGTTGTTGCTTATAGTTCTTCTAATGTGTGGAAATGTATGTGTACGAACATTTGAAAATGCTATGTGATTTCTATGGTGAAAAATATAAAACGCGAGGAAAACAACGAGTACTCAGTTTTATCTACTGATCGTATTTGGCGCTGCAGTCGAAGTGCAATTCGAAAGGCGTGTACTTCCAGTCCACGACTTGAAGACCGCACTCCAAGACCATACTCGGAGAATGCTCGCTTCAAGTACGGTCTTGCACCTTTCGGACACGGCCATAGGCTGGAAGTTTAGACATAGGGTGTAAGTTTAGACATAGGGTGGAAGTTGTCTTCAAAATCTGTATATCAGCTTTATGTTTGGGAACCTGTTGACCAGGTTCAAAAGAAAATTTGGGAACCAGTAGATCAGCTTCAAAATAACATTTGGAAACCTGTAAACAAGCTTTTGGATATTCGGACACCAGTAGATCAGTTTCAAGGAAAAATCTGGAAATTTCTATTCTACCTGTAGGAGAATATTTCGGAACTTGCAAACCAGCTTTTAAAGATCACTCGCACATCGGAAGATCAATTTCAAGGGAAAAATTTAGATCTCTCTATCTGGGAACCTGTAGATCAGCTTTTTAGGACGATTCGGACACCAGTAGCTAGATCAGTCTCAAGGAAAAATCTGGAAATCTCTATTCTAACTTTAGAATAATATTTAGGAACCTGTAGACCAGGTTTTGGAGACAATTGGGAAACCAGTAATAAGTATCAATAGGGAAGTTTGGAACTCTATTCAACCTTTAGGAGAATATTTGTAAAAGTGTAAACTAGCTTTTGGAGACAATTTCGAAATCAGTAATCAGTATCAATTCAAGGGAGAAATTTGGAATTCTCTGTCTAACCTTTAGAAGAATATGTCTCGGGCTGCTAATTTAATAAATAAACTAATTAACTCAACTAACTCAACTGAGCTGAGCTTAGCAACGCAACAACGAAGAATCTCTCGCCTCACCTGCTGGGCGAATTAAACATTACATGAAATATAATACGGTCAGGATAAGTGCCTAACAGTCGGAGTTACCGAGAATAAACCTAGGAGGATTTGATTTTAAATACCTGAAATGACGTTACATAATACTACGGTGTTTCTGAATATACACATATATTAAAGCACAGATAAAAACACAGTACATCTTGCCCTCTTTCACTCGATCTCACATTCATACTCTCATTCCATGGCATATGGCGACAATATGACAATTACAAAGGTTAGATTAATTACTACTTTGACCATACTCTTGTTATGTCTTGGCTACATTGCCGTTTACAATTTATCGTTTAGGATTTTAAGTATAAATTGAATAATTGTTCCTTGTGCGAACTCCCTCTATCTTTTCTGAAGGTATAAATATATTCAATAAACTATTGTTTGCTGTTAACATAAACTCTCATCTTTAACATTTGATTACTCCGCCGGAAAACAGATGTCTAGGGATGCCATAGCGCTGATTTAAGTTAAGCAATGATTTGATTCACGCAGATTCGCGGTAGATAGTCGTCATCTTTCTCACGCACGCACATGGTTGGATCTTACCTTCGCTGCATTCCCTCTGACCTGGGTTGGGTGAAAGTGGTCCTACAGTTTTGGAAGGCCTCCCCACACTCCATCGTTGCACCTCGCGGTTATCCTGGTTGGCGAAAGTGGATCAGTCGGCGGCTCCATCTGGCCTCATCGGATCCTGGCTTCACTCGTTCACTGTCGACTCCATACGACAACTTGCGCAATAATAGGTCAGTTCTTCGCGGTCACTCGTAAGTACAGATACGTGACTTGGGCGATGAGACGAACATACGCGATGAGCCATTCGCGGTTTCACATGGATATCAAATGTTATTAACTTTCACTACTTAGGACGTTGTTTCGGACGATTGACACGGGTGGACGTGTCTGGCGTTATTCTCACATAACCACACGTATGTGCACGGATGCGTTGACGGCAAGGGGGAGTAACGACCCCCTGGTTCTATTCTGCTCTACTCCATGGCTCTGAAACACTCACTCGAGGAAAAACAAATCCAGACCTCGAGCCTGCTTGCAACTCGCAGCTCGGTCGCGCGTAGCTCACACTCCGGTGGCGATTGTAGGCAAACTGTGCAAAACTGTTTCAAATCATCCCTTTTATTCCAGATTTGAACGTAGTGACGCTGTACCCTCTATGATCAGGTGCTTGTTTATTGTTTCTGGTGCTTTGACCGTTGTCCTCCTATCCTGGTCAATGCTCACTCCGGTCCTTAACCTTTGGTAGCAGCCCCTCGCGCAGAGATTAGGCTAACTCTTCCTCCATTGTAGTCAGTCACGAAAAGCAAGGACATCTCAGTAGGGTAGCTTCTCCCTTTCAATTCAGCGATGAATCTTTAATAATTCATAACTCCCGTAGTTCTGTTCTGATTAGGCTCAAATCTTGGAATCAGTACTTTCATGATGTGTTCTTCCGCTGGTTAAAATCTCATCAAATTCGGTCCATTGGTTTAGAAGTTGCATTTTTCTTGTTATTCCCATAAGAATGCATGTAAATCCGAATTCGGGCGAAAAACGGTGGTTGAGCAAGCTAGTGCTGGCTAAGACAGTTCGCTAGACACCTGTATTCGCGACGGATATTAATATTACCAATTGCAATTAATTCCTACTAACGGGCAATTAGATTAATTACTTGTCACTCAATATTTGACCGTTATAAATATTTGTGAAAATGTAGACTAGATTTTGGAGGCCATTCGGACATCAAAATATTAATATTCAAGGGAAAATTTCAAACTCTCTATCTGGGAACCTGTAGACCAGATTTTGGAGATCATTTGGACATCAGAAGATCAGATTCAAGGGAATATTTGGAAATCTCTACTCTACCTTTAGGAGAATACTTTGGCACCTGTAGACCAGCTTTTGGAAGCGATTTGGAAACGAGTAATCAGTATCAAGCGGAAAATTTGCAACTCTCTATCCTATCTTTAGGAGAATATTCTTAAAAATGTAGACTAGCTTTTGAGATCATTCAGATATCAGAAGATTAATTTGAAGGGAAAATTTGGAACTCTTTGTCTGGGAACCTGGTAGACCAGGTTTCGGAAACCAGTAGATCAGTTTTAAGGGAATATTTGGAAATCTCTACTCTACCTTGAGGGGAATACTTGGGAACCTGTAGACCAGCTTTTGGAGACAATTGGAACACCAGTAATCAGTATCAAGGGGAAAATTTGTACTCTCTATCCAACTTTAAGGAGAATATTTGTAAACCCGTGGACTAGCTTTTGGGGACGATTTGAAAATCAGTAGATCAGTTTCTAAGAATATTTGAAAATCTCTTTCTACTCTTAGGAGAATATTTGGAAACCTGTAGAGCAGCTTCGAAATAATATTTGGTAACTTGCTCCAGAGAGTTATGAGAGTTATAATTTAGTTTCAAGGAACTCTGAAAATATTAAATCAATATTTTTAGGACTTAATCAGGTGGGGCGCCAGAGGGGCGCGAGGGGGTGTTTGCGCGCCCTTCAATTTTCTTCCGCACCCCCTTCATCACCTCCTACGTTCAACTGAAAATACTAACATTCATTCATTCATTGTTTTCTGCCTAATTGGCAGGTTTTTCACTGAAATCTCCAGCTTTCCCTATTCTCTGCCTTACGCTTCGTAATAGCATACGACCCAGTTAATTTAATATCATCCATAAGCTGATATCTCTTTCTTCCACGGACTTTTCTTCCTTCAACCATTCCCTCCAAGGCATCCCTTAGCAGGCAATTCCTTCTTAGACAGTGTCCTAACCAGTGTCTTTTCCTCCTCTTGATGGTCTCCAGTATAGATCTTTTTTCACCAACTCTTTTCAGTACGGCTTCGTTTCTTACCTTGTCCGTCCATTTTACACGCTCCATTTTTCGCCATGTTCACATTTCAAAAGCTTCGAGTCGTTTCTCTTCATTTCTTCTCAACGTCCAGGTTTCTGCACCATATAGTGCTACACTCCACACAAAACATTTGACTAATCTCTTCCTTAGACCTATGTCCATGGGTCCACAAAAAACATTTTTTTCTTCTATTGAAAGCTTCTTTTGCTATTGCGATTCTCATTTGCACTTCTTGTTTGCAGCTCATGTCACTGCTTATAGTGCATCCGAGGTACTTGAAGCTATCCACTTGCTGGATTCTTTCACTGTTTGCTCTCACATTAATATTCCTTGGTTTCCGTCCTATAACCATTGCCTTTGTCTTCTTTACATTAATCTTCATCCCATACTGCTCACAGCTGCTGTTTAACTCTTCAAACATACTATTTATGGTTATTTCATCCTCAGCGAATAATGCCAAGTCATCAGCAAATCTTATGCAGTTTATTCTTCTTTATCCCAAATTGACACGTCATGTAATATTATGTCATGTTGTCATATTGAGTGCCGAATGTTAGGTACTGAAGTAAGACCGTTAGTATTGTATGCAACAGGCAAGCACTGAAAGAGGTGCCGATATATGTACATACTTTTCTGCACCTTCGGCAACCTCTATAAAGATCAGCGGCCGTTTATATTTCTTTCATCAGCACTGTTGTTATGAATTTTTTTCTTTTTTTGTTTCTTCAAGTGGTCTGTTCGTGGTTTTTGATAATTGCCCATAGCTTAATGTGAGTTATGTTTTTTCTTTTTTTTGCATTGTTGATAAACGGTTTATTTCCCGGCTGCTTGTTCTTCCTTACACTTGAGCAAAAATTTCAGCTGCTTTTAAGGTATCACCAGGTCATGCTCGGGAAATTATTTAATGCGAGTTGTAACATGAGGGGTAGTTTTCTTCCAGTGGCGCAACCACAGGGGGGCGGGGGGCATTGCCCCTCCCAACGTTGGGCGGAAATGTGTTCTAGTGGGGCAAACATTGACGGCCAAGTGCACCTGCATGAGGCAATTACCGCCCACAACTTCAAATTTTATGCAAATAAAAATACTTTCCGTAAAATGTTCTTGTTCGCTTCGCTCGCAATTCCTGCTCTTCTTAGTCTTATCAAGTTCAGAGCCGTAGCTAGGTGGCGACGGGAGTCGGCCCTGGGCGCCGAACATTCTAAATGAAAATAAGTTGTAAAATTGATTGATTGATTTGTGGTTTTAAGTCCACTTTACGCACAGAATGGCTAATCGGGACTGGACTTAACAGTTTAAAGTGGGATCCGAACCACTGTGCCATGTGCCTCGACCGGGTATCGAACTCGGGATCCCTTGATCACAAGGCGACAATGTTACCACTACACCAACGGGAAGGCACAAAAGTGCCATGAAATTACTTGCGCCCTATTAAATCAATATTGATTTCAGCCTGAAAAAAGCTTGGGTCCAAAAATTTTCTTGCACGCTTCGCTCGCAATGTATCATTCTTATCTGTAATGCATTATAAATTACCAGACAGAGAAATAAGACTTGTCTTAATTGATTTTGTTTTAAAAGCATGAACGATTGTTTTGAGGAAAGGGAGCGTGCACATTTGAAAGACAATTTATGTAATTTTTGCTCTTTGTTTATTGTAAGATGGATGAATTGGTTGTGTAATGTATTTAAATAATATATATTGTATATAATATGTGTTAAAGAAACTTTGAATACATACACAATTTAGTGTCCACGTCGCTCCATGTTACATTTATGTGAAACATATATCGTGCATGAAAGTTACAGCTACATGTTAATATAAAAAAGAATTTTATTTGAAATGAATTTATCTATCAAGCATTTTCTGTCTTTCAAAAATAGTTTATGTGCTTGTTTTCCATTATTAATGTGAAATTGAACGTGATTAAAAAATAATTCAAATCGTTTGTTCGAACACAAATGCTTTAGCACCAACTTCTATCCCCTTTTTGAGTAATTTATGAGGATAATAACGTCTTTGTTACTACCACTACTAATACTACTAGCACTACTACTACTACTAATAATAATAATAAAATTATAAAAAAATCAAAAAAATCGTGGTTGCGCCTCTGTTTTCTTCTTAATACGTTCTATGTATTTGTTCCACGTAACATGTCTAGTAAACGTGCCATTTCAAGCTTTTTCAAAAATTGTAAGGAACAGCACCAATGTTCACGAAGAAATTTTACAGTTCGTTGTTGGGGATAGTACGGCAGAAGGGATTTTAAAGATGACACAGTTCCTGTGCTCTTTGCGTTTTGCCTTGTGGCACACGGAAGGTATAATTATAATAATTTTATAGTTATGACAACCTATTGAACAAGTTAAAAGTTGAATACCTTTCAGCTAGAAGAAACAGAAATGATATAAAATTTGTTGAGAAAATTTTAGAAGGTTGCTACTCTGTCCCTACGCTTTTATCGAGAATATCTATACGAGCTACGCCGTATCGAGTACGCACTAAAGGGTCGTTATTGACAACATCTACAGATTATAAATATAATGAGTTTTTAAACTCCATAGTCAGTAGTTATAATGATTTCCAACGAGCCTAAAGATCAATTGTATTTTAATCATTCACCAGGCCTATTTTAATGACTTATCATGTATTCTTTAATGTATATATCATTAATATTTTATTGCACCTCTTATTGTATTTAGCATTTCCTTTGTACAGTCACAACTTTATCATTCAATCTTGTATTATAAATTTATGACTTTTTTGTATTTACATGTATATGTACTGCTGTACTAAGGCCAGCCAGCTGTTTTTCAGCAGGATAATACTAGCATAAATAAATAAATAAATAATGTACTATGTATTTTGTACCTCCATTGGTTACATTGAAAAGGTTCAAAAATTATGTTTTTAAGGGCAGGATGATTTTATTTTGTATTTCGCTACATAGTTCAATATGATTGCAACGTGTATCTTAATGTTTACAGTATGACCACTTTCTTGGAGTAGAAGACTTAATACACATCATCATGGACTTCCAGGGGGAGAGCAAGGGGGGGCAGCATCCCTGGAAAATGAATGTCAATCTAAACGTATATATTTCTCACATATATTTTAATTTCAGTCAGTATTTTTTTTTTTTTATCCAGTGGCGGCGAGTAGGGGTGCAGTTGCCCCCCGCTTTTTGCTATTTTTGTCCCCGCACTATGCTAAACCTTGTCTACCAAGGAAAGGTAAACTGTTCTTGCCCCCCCCCCCCCACCTCCAGTTTTTTGGCACCTGGCCCTACCAGTTTTGAAAGGTTGCATGTGTGTTTCATGTTTTCCTTATTTTCAGAATAGCATCCCCTAAATTTCTTTCCGCACCCCTAGATGAATAATCCTGGCGCCGCCGCTGGACTTAAGTGAACTAAGTTAACGAATCAGAAAATAAATTAATTGTTCTTCTTGTGCACTGTTGCACCTTAGAAAGATCAACATAAAAAAAAAAAACTGTTGCCAAGAAACGGAAATTCTGATTCACGTAAACGAGGAGAACGAAGTTTGGTTTATATTACGATTCACATCACTGTGGAACCAGAGAAGGCGGCTTCTTTAAACCTCCCCTCCCCCTCGAGTACTGAAAGGACCAAGGCGTGGAAGAACAAGATGAGGATTTAATGAATCTGTAACAATTTTTCCGCCTGACGAAATCCTCTCGCGACTCAAAACGTGGATCTTATTGTTAATGCCTCTTTGCTATTCTGTGCGACGTCTCTCGGGTGAAAAATTGCGGAGGGATTTTCCCTTCGCTCTTCTTTCAATTAAATATGCTAAGAGGACCAAAGGGCCCTCAACTACGCCCAGAAAGGGACAATTACAAATTCAAAGAGGCTGTTTCGGGTGGTTATTTGGAGTGTCTTGATGGTGAAGGCCACTTTCGACTTCTGGTTGTCAATTTTCTGTTCTCACGACTTTCCTGCGAAAGTGGGTGAGGTTGAGTCGAACGACTCAATTTTGTCCGCTGTGAGAACCAATTCATCATAAACAAATTCACGCGGTTTCTGACAATGTTTGGAAGTAACTTACTTGTATTTATTTATTTATTTATTTTACTTCGCACTTCTGCCACTTTTGGCTAATCGCGAAGATGAGGATGAGTGATGACGGCCATGCCCAGGGTTGTTATAGAACCCGTGTCCTACTGTTAGGAAAGCGTTCTCAAGAGCGAATAAACGTGCCCGCAAAGACACTACCACTCCAGTATTTGAGGTATGTATATAATTTAAAGTTGCTCAATCTTTTTAGTTCCATTTTAACATCAAAATCGATGTTATAAGGGAGTCACGTTTTTTTTTTTTTTAATCTAGTTAGATGTTACCATAAATGTTTTGTCGCTAAATATGTCTATATTGTGGAAGGAATTTGCCATTTTTAGGACAAAAACGCAAATGCACTTTCGATAAGCAGAAATTTCTGTCTCAAAGAAAAGCTACGACGCTAATTCAAACTGCATATTTTACAAAAAAAGAAGATTTTGTTATTTTTTCACAGGTGTTCAAAGAAGAGTTCCAGTCCGTACAATGCAGAGGCTACGAATTTGTCACACGTGTTCCAAAATTTTCTGACTTGAGTTTCTTGTACGCAAATAGAAATAAGACGCAAGGAGTTCAGAAAGAAGCTAAGTATCCCGAGGAAACTGTTCTTCATGAAGAATTGATAAAGATGTCGGACGGAAGCAGGTTTCTTTTGTCTGATGAAGATCGGCATGACAGAATGTTGATTTTCGCAGGAGCCAAAGGGAAGGAGAGCTTGAAACAAAAAAAAACACCTTTTTCATGGACGGAACTTTTAAAAGCTGTAGCAAGCAGTTTGCACAGCTGTACACGATAAACGCGGACTTGGGTAGCACGGAAGCAGAGTCCAACATAGCGCCGGTAGTCTTTGCTTTACTGAAAGACAAGAAGAAGGAAAGGTATGTACGTTTGTTTCGGACAATCCTACGCGCGGTACCAGGTTGGAACCCTCAGAATGTGACCATAGACTTCGAAGCGTCTGCTATTCGCGAATAAAATTACCACCTGAGCGCTAGTGTCGCTTCCAATATGGCCGCTCTACGTAGGATAGATCTTTGTTTACATTCAGTAGTAGTACGTAATAGCAACGTGTTGTCATTGCTGGGATGGAAGAAACGTTTAAATTACGCGTTATATTTAAATATTGCGAATGCGATGTGAATTCCAGGAACTATAAAGAAGGTGAAGCTGTGCTGAGAGCGAAGCATTTAATTATGATAATAAAAATAACACGGAAAACGCACACGAAACTAATGTATACGCACTGGTTTTTCAAAGCGGTGCTGTTTCATCTGCACCTCGGTTGTAACTGCCTAACTGGGGCTCTCAGAAATGATTTGAAAATAAAGCAATTCACCTCTATTGCAAAGCTTGGGAGGAAATAAATGAAAACATGCTGTTGCAGTTTTTCCCCAAAGAGGCAGGCTGGTTTAATAACAACACCGGATAATGATAATAATAATAACAATAACATAAATTTTCATACTGAATGAAACAGCAACATTAGCATGTCAATTATGTTTTTCTGACTTACCTTTATGATTACGGACATTAATTAATTCTCAAACTATTTTCATCTTTGCACTTAATCGACTTGCACGTGTTCCAAATTACATACATAATACATTGTTTTCGAAAAAAAATGTTATATTCATAAAGAACAATTTAAAACTTACTTTCATGGCAATAAAATAATCTTTCTGAAAGATTATTTCGGAAAATAGAGTGAACAGACTCGTACATTCTTAGTAATTTCCTTGCCGCATTTCAGTTATGCCAATCTTATCAATCAGTTGTTTTCTCTGATTTATTTAAACATTTCATTTTGTTGATTCCACGGGGTGGAAAACACATGTAAGCTTTTCACTTGTCCTGAACCACAGAACGATTTAGAGCAAAAAACTGAACAGTATACGCTACTTTTTCGCATGTTCCCCATACTTTGAACTGCTTCAACACGGCGAAGCGCAGCGAGGTGTCCTACGTGTAGTGGTTCCTGAAAATCTCACCAGATGGCATATAGGATAATTTTAATCGCGAATTGCAGCTTTGAGGGAGATGTTTTCGACGGTGAAGTTACATGGATATTTCTTCCAAAACTACGGTTCTGGACCGTAAAGAACCTTTTTATCTCTAAAGTATTTCAGTTTGGTCCAGGAACCTTTTTTCTGAATGAATTAAAATACAGATCAGGAAGCTTTTCTTCCGAATCAGTTTAAATAGGGTCCAAGTTCCGTATTGAAATGAAACAATACGCAACGTGGATCGAATTCACTTGTGAGCATGAAAGACTAATCCAGGTGAAATGCTGTCTCGAGAATCTAAGGTACAAGGTAGAAATGGGCGAAACGCAAACGCTACAGTCACTTTGCCCTCTTGCCATGTAGCCCCATTCTCTCGCGCGCGTAGCAACACTGGCCTTGCCTGTCGTGATATCTGCTGGGAACACAGCAGCATCGCGTTACCTCATCGACGGCTCCTATTGGCTGCGGTTCCTGGATCGGATGCCGGAGCAACACGTGACGGGTTTGTTTGAACTCAATGTGACGCCACACTAATATAGTCCATTGCGTTATGTACAGTAACTCTTCGACAAGGGAGTTTTTGAACCTGGCCCACGAGAGTTTTATTCCCTGCGCTACGTTTTCTACAACCGCAGTTGGACGTTCCAATGTAAAACGTACTCGCGGACATTTTCAGAAGGCAACCCTGGTTCAAGAATTGTAAATAAATTCAATCCTGGACTAGGAGAGAAAATTAGTAAACGTAAATGTGTTCTAGACAGTGTATAACCTTTTCATATTTAAAGCATTTCAATTTGCTCCAGGAACCTTTTTTCAGCATCAATTTAAATGTGGTACAGGAACCTCTTTTCCGGATGAATTTAAATTCGGTCCAGGAACCTTTTTTCAATGAAACAATACGCAAGTTGGACCGAATTTAAATTGTGCGAGATAAAATGTTCCGGTCCTGAGACGGTTTAGGGCTCTTAGCATTAAAATAACATCCCTAAATGCTTAAATACCTGTTCACACGTAAAAATCTGGTCTCGAGTACGAAAGCCCCTTCGAGCCTCGCATGGAAATCCACGAAAACTCGTGTCCGAGTTGACAGGAAACCAAGACCACATAAGCTACTTTCAAACCATGATTTCTCCGATAAATTACACTTAGTCAAGATTTGTAACTGCGCTAATCAGTTTCTCCAAGCTTGGAACTTACTCCCGAAACAGTTTCCAGTCTTGTAAAGCAGTATTCTCCTCTATAAAACTTGCAAAAAAATCATTAAACTTTCGGATCTAACTAACTCGTGGTCGTGCATATCACATGACCCACAGTTCATATTTACCGTACGTGTCCCCACAATAAATGTGTATATACGGAGGGGGCAGAGGGGGCACTGACCCTCCTGAGATAGCCTACCTAAGAAAAGTTAATGTAATTCGAAGTTTTTGAAGTTGCAGCGATATTTTATTACCAATGCTATTTTCATGTGATTTAGAGGCTGTATGTTATAGCAGTTGGCTGCCATTTGAAACAAAGCAACGAGAGGCCATTTTCACCAGGCATTATACTCATCTTGACTGCCGTAACTATAGGGGTGTATCGGAAGGAAAATTTTTATAACCCCGAAATTCTGTACAAAAAAATCTCCATTTCCTGATGGAAAAATATTCCGTGTCGTGAAATTTTCAAAATTCCCCGTCGCTGGGAAAATCTCCAATCCTACGTGATTGCTTTTGCACTTCTAGAATAGAAACTGTTAATTTTCAAGAACTTTCAGATATTTGTAGTGCAGGAAATAGCTAGAATTAACCACACTCTTAAATACGATCGTTTGGAATTTTTCCACTGCCTATAGCCCGAAAGTCGGAAATCATTTCCTGGAATCAGGATCTGACCCGGACAATTCACATGACGTCCTTTACGATTACTTTTTGTTTTTACAGTATATTTCGGCGCGTTAAAACATGGGTAAGAGATAGCAAGAAGGACAGCAAATTAAGTGGTCTCTCGTTAAAAAGTACAAAACGTCAAGGAGCTATATCTTACCAACCCAACCATCAATAACGACGTTCAACGGGATCCTATAAGGCGGATTTATAAAATGCCGGGACTAGATTAATTAAAAAATCTTCTCTATATGTATAAAAATGGATGTAGGCTATGTGTGTATATGTGTGTGTTTGTTCCGGCATAATTCTCGCACGCCTGGAGCGATTTCAATCAAACTTGGAACACATACGACTTGCAAATCTGGAAGGAAATACTGTGGGGATAAGACACCCTTTGGCATCCCTAGGGATGGGGGTGGTAAGGGGATGACATGTAAAAATAATCGAAAACGACCGATATTAGTGTGGAATCCATAGTTTTCAGGGTCGCTAAGATGAATAATGACACTACGAATGCCGTTCAAACCCCTGGCACCCTAGGGGTGGGGGTCGAAAGGGGATGAGACGTAAAAATAATAAAAAACGACCGATATTGGTATGGAATACATAGTTTTCGGGGTCGCTAAGATTAAGAGTGACACTACGAATGCCGTTCGAACCCCTGGCACCCCTAAGGATTGGGGTGCGAAGGGGGTGACATGTAAAAATAATCGAAAACGGCGGATATTAATGTGGAATCCATAGTTTTCGGGGTCGCTAAGATGAATAGTGACACTATCAATGCCGTTCAAACCCCTGTCTCTCCTAGGGGTGGGGGTGGGAAAGGGGGGACGAAAACGGTTAAATTTGCATAGGAACTCGTGTCCGGAAACGTACCGTTTCTCAGCTACAAGCAAAACACCACCACAACAGACGTTGAACCAGTGGCGATGCTAGATAAAGGGCAACTAGGGCACTGCCCCACAACAATTTTAACATAAAAAGTTCATCTGAAGAGACGATTGGTATATAACTATTTTTTCCCTCCACTCCTACGTTGCTGCAACCAGACGTGCATCCCGTGCGAGGCTAATATATTTCTGCGTCCTGTTGGAGAGAGTCAGATCTCAGCTCTGCTCTGAGATGTGACGTCACTGACTGATCCAAAGCTTCACAGCATAGGCAAGGGACGGTACGCCTCACAATGGAAAAGCGCAAAATACGTAGCCGTCTTTGGTCAGTGGACGAGGTGCCCTGCCCATTCATGTTTGCCTCATTTACCGTTCAGTGTTTCCAACTCTTGGCAGGCACTTCATTCGTTCTTCCAGCCTTCATACTTTCACTTTCCTCAGTAAGAGATGCAGCAATAAGCTAGAAAAAAAAATCCCTCGAATGCTTTTCTTCGCGCTTGTTCCGGCGAACTGAAAAGTTGACAACACTTTTTATTGCCCAAACTAGTCCCTTGGTGTTTTCAAAAAGATCCTCCTTCCTTTCCAGTTTCCATTGTATACGGATTTGGATTTGAGTTAGTCTGTGAGTTTGCGTTGCGTTCCATCTGTGTGTTGATTGCTTATGAAATAATTAGTTTTTTTTCGCGAGTGAAGGAGTTTATAGTTACTGTACGTGTGTATTTATTTGTGTGGTTGTGCCTGTGTTCCAGACAAGTTGACATGCAGATTATCTTCGTAAGTATAAACGAACTTTTTGGGGGGTATAGGGACAATGAAAAGTGTTGTAACTGAACTTAACGGTGTATCATCTTCCTAGTTAGTTATTGATATTAGATCGGAATTTGTTACATTTCATTCCAAATAGTGACCCACTGTTCGAACAATTTACTTACTCAATGTCAAGGAACTCTTCTCAAAAACCTTAAAGAAAAATTTAGAGGTTATCTGCCTCCTCCTCCCCCCCCCCAAAAAAAATGTGCCCTGCATGCCTAGAAAGGCACACGTCGCCCCTGCGTTGTACTATCCCGCTTTTTTGCGCCAATGACCACAGTATACGTACGTTGGCCTGCACGTTAGATGGACTTGGCATCGCTCGATTATTTCCTGTGGGGCCACATGAAGAACCTGATTTACGAGACCCCGGTGGAATCAGAGGAAGACCTGCTGGTATGGCAGCGGCGGAAGTTGGACTAGCAGGTGCTGGTGATCGTGTGTACCAGAACATGATACGTAGGTACGGTGTTTGTGTTGAAGTCAATGGTCGCCACATCGAACCCTTCTTGTAAGTGGACGCTGCAGCTATGCAAAAACAACGTACAGTAACCAGCAGAAGTGGGAGTGTTCAGCGTGTGTTTTGGTGGTGTTTTGCTTGTAGCGGGGAAACAGTACGTTTCCGGACATGGGTTCCTGTGCAAAACTTAACCGTTTGGGTCCCCACTACAAGCCCTCAAAGTCTGTAATGGGAATTTAGATACACCCTGTATACTTCATTGGCAAAAACCACGTCACATCTTAAAGTTAAAAAAAAAACATTAAATCGCTGTATAAATCGTCGCACTTGCTTTCAACTGATGTTAAACTGCATCTTATACAATCTCTAATTATTTCCATCTTCGATTACTGTGACGTTTATGGCGCTAAGTTAATATTAATGAATGCTAAAATTGTACAAAACGTACAGAATTCCTGCATACGGTTTGCACTTAGTTTGAAACGAAGGGATCACATACTGTCTTACTTAAATGAGCTTAACTAGCTGAATATGACACGTCGCAGAAAACGACATCTGGCGTGCACAAACAAAAATGACAGACTCCAATTTAGACACAACATGCACAAATACACGACTCGACACTCTATGAAACTCAGTGGCGTGCGGTGACATTTTTCGTTTGGAAACAGATCCGGGAAAATTAAGAAAACCAAGGATACATTGCTTCTACGCGGTACGTTATACTGAAAAGATGAGCACTGTGCCTGATACTGTTTCCTT
The DNA here is from genome assembly GCF_977018435.1 of Lepisma saccharinum. Lineage (NCBI taxonomy): Eukaryota > Metazoa > Arthropoda > Insecta > Zygentoma > Lepismatidae > Lepisma > Lepisma saccharinum. Next base: position 39,449,527 of record NC_139247.1, on the reverse strand, counting down.
AACGTCTCTGAGGGAAAAGATGAATGTCCTGGCGCAATTGTTCATATATTCGAACTTCATTTGGGCTGTTGTCAAACATATTTAATGAAACAGACGATCGCGGATGATAGAAACAATTTTCACTATTTTCACATATTGCAAAATTCACAAATCCACTTTCGCACCACGCAGTTCTCTCCGCAGAAAATAGCAAACAAGGCCAACACTAAAGTTTTTGAAGCAAAGAAATAGAAATTCACCCGCCCAAAAAGCAGTAACTTTTCACCTCGCAAAGCGCTTGAAAAAAGTGTGACAGAGGCCAGCGAGTTTTACCAACTTTTCTTGGCGGACGTGACTATGAACGTATTAGCTGTCGTGATAGACCGGTCGCTCTGAAACGTTTACCTTTACTTAGAATACGTCATCCGTGTGTCAGCAATCATATTTTTGTGTTTCTCCTGTGCTTTGAAACTTTATAGTTTATTTATAAATATACATTTTTAACTAGCTTGGTGGATATGCTACAACGCTGCCAGTATACAGTACACGTGGACACTTAATCGTGCAGTTCGCAACACTGAGGACATCAGCAGACTTCACCGATGGCACCCGATTTTGTTTCATCCCTTGCCTAATGGAAAACAAAGTTTCCCTCCACATAAAGTACCCTTCCATTGGCTGATGCAAGGTCGCCTGTTTATATTTTGGTTGCTTGCTGGCGTTGCAGGCTACAGGCTGGCCAGAGCGATGTGTCGCAGATGTTTTGTCAACACGCCGAAAGAGGGTGCGGATGGCCCCATATCGGAAGAGGACAAACCTTGGAGGCTTGCAGGTTGATTCTTTTGAGGTAACAGGGAGAAAATAATGAAAACAAATAAAAAATTTAAAGACGTAATTTTGTAACAGTTATGTTGTGGGCCAGCACTGCTGGCTTTGCTGTACTGGAGTGCACGCGCATGATGAAACTTTTCAAAATCTCTATTCCTGTCATCTTTCAAAGCATGCTTCTGCCCTATTGTTGGAATGCGCTGCCACCAGATGCTACAACGTGTTCGACATACAACAGCTTTAAAAAGGCAGTAACAAAAGTAATACTTCTCGATGAGCAGGGACAGAGCCTTAATCCACATGATTAGATTCAGCATTCTAACGTTGAAATCAAAACCAAGTAATTTAGCAGATTTGAACCCGACACGAATATTTTGATATGTGTGAATGAGTAAAATTGTCTTTATCTTTCTTAGTGTTAGTTACTGAAATTTTCAGTAGGTTGATGTTTTCTTTTAAGTACACTTTATGCACAGTAAGGCTAATCGGTACTGTACCTGTAGTTTAAAGTGGGATCCGAACCACTATGTTCCTGCAACGGGTATCGAACCCGGGACCCCTTCATTACAAGGCGACGACGCTATCGGGGAGGCCTGACATTTTTAGTAGGGATAAATGTAATGGAATACTTATGTTATAATAGTGTTGTATTTTTGTTTGTTTAATTGTACAAGTTTTTTGCGGGTTAAGTGGTAGGATAGCCACAGGCTGAACTTTGCCCATGAATAAAGAATTTCGGTAACAGTTTCATACATCGGAGACACATTTAAATCGGATATTTTGTCTTTCTCGTGGTTAGTACTTACCAATTATGTATTGCGGAACATAGTGGAAGGTGCCATTATGCTTTTTGCACGAAAACAAACACTTATTCTGCTAAAATAAACCATTTTCCTTAATGCTACGGAAAGCACGTCACGGTGCGATATCGCTTGCTTTGCGAATGATAACGCTTCTTTTGTTTTCGAATATCAATGTTTCCAACTCTATTGTGCATGAAAGTTGTAAAAAACCGGGGGTCACGTCTGGAAATTGTACATTTTGATAAACCATCCACGGGTAGCCCCACAAACCATTGACGTTAGCCCTCAAAACCATCCACGGGTAGCCCCACAAACCATTCACACGAGGTTAGATTAGGCCTGTTAGGTTAGGTTTCATTAGCACTCATTTCACCCCTAAATTCATCGAAAAACCATTTTCCTTTCTCGAATAAAAACCGCGCGTTTCTCGAAAAAAATCGCGCGTTTGGAATCCCTGATTCCACTAGCGAGATCGCGTGACTTCCGACGCTAGAGCCATCTGCAGGTACATCTTGGAAACAACGGCATGATGATGTCGATTTTCACAAAATGCGCAATATTATTACATGAAAAGTGATTATTTATTCTTCTGCTGCATTGTACGATGAAGTTTTAGGAAGAATATATATCGACGAAGGTTGTAAACCTTGGAGAAACTCATTTCCGTAAGTAGTTTCTTGTGTAAAATTGAAGAAATGTGTCTCCGATCTATGAAACTGTTACCAGAATTTCTAATTCATATTCTAACAACGCCAAAGTATTTTCAATTCAATTCCAATTTTTGGATTTGTCAAATAATAATAATAGTAATAATAAAAGGTACAATATAAAATTGTATGAGTGAAGGGCAAGATGTGAAATCCTCCCCCCCCCCCCCCGAGAAAAAATCCTGACCTTAGGCACACCATCGCTTCCAGTAACCAGCATCCTTAATGTATGGTTTCCTTCACATAAACGATTTACTGATTCCATAAACGAAGCCGTGGCGTAATTTCCGCACTGCCTGCCCCACAGTCATCGGAAGTCCCGCGATCGCCTGTCGTTTCCATTTCGACGACGAGCCAGCACTCGGCATTGTTATGGTAGGCGCCCGCTCAAAAGATTCTGTTTGTAGCAAGAACAACAGCCTGGAAGGAAGTCCGTATTGACTTTTCCAATCACGTGTTGCCTTGGAACAACACACGTGGCGGCTGAGAGTAGGGGCGGAGGGGGGGGGGAGCTGTAACAGACTTTTCCTGCACCTTGGTAACATGCCTCTCCCTCCCTCTAGGGCAGTGTTGCTAACTGCACGCTAGCCACGGCTCTGCTTGTGCACCATATAACACCACCCTCAGTTTTTACCCACAAAGAATGGCAAAATTAAAGGGGTAAGGTGGGTTATCACCACTAGGGAGTGGATTTTTAGGCAAAAACATATTTTTTTTCCTTGCTTCAGAAGTCGACCATACTCGGTATGGCTGCAGTGTAATCTGCGATGTCTTCTTTCACATAAAAATGCACATAAAACATGCATTTTTAGGTAAAGAACATAAAATATACACATTTTAGACATTCCAGACAAAATATTGTATCCGAATTCATTGTGTAAACTCAGATTTTGGAGTTAATGAATAAGGTAGTGCGATAGTTCAAGATTTATTAAAAGACGGATGCTTACAAAACGACTTGAGGTTCCTGCTTGCAAATCTAAGCTTTTGTGTAGCGTGATAGAAAAGCTGAAAACTTCCATACATCTGCTTTACGAAAAAGTGCAGTGCAGTTGAAAGGAAATTGAACTCTCTCTCAGAGATTGCAAGAAAGTGATTAAAGAGAAGTCTGTGCGAAAAAGACATGGGGTGGGTACCAAGAAATGTAACGTTCCCGAGGTTCTGGAGAGTGAACGTGTAGGTCAGGGCTCGAAATTAAAATTTTCACGAAACGGAACGCTTTACTTTGGGTGGTGGATTAACGGCGAAAGGTCAGAAAGGCGAAACGTAACACAGGATTAAACGCGAAAGGAGTAAGAGCGAATCGGAATAAACGCGAAGGAATAAGCGCGAAAGGTTTAAACGCTAATTTGAATAAGCGCGAAAGGAATAACAGCGAAATATATTACGGGCGAAAATTTTACTATCGCGCTTAATCCCTGATACGCTTTGTTTATTTTGGCCATATGAAATATTTTATTTGTTTTCTGTTAATTTCACATTTGATTTATTTGTTAGTTTCAATACTGTTGTTCGATATTGGCTTAAATTTGTAATTTTTGCTGTACATTTGTTACACGCAATATCGGAAGCAGAAGGCATTTCCGGTTTATAAACATTTGTAGAACTGTCCAATCTTTTATTGATTCGGTTGCGGGGACAACAGTGCAAAAAGAGAAAAAAAAAATAAGTTGAGTTGCAGAAGATGACGTCTATTTTGTGAAAAACGCTGTTTTAAAGGAAAAGCAGAAACTTGATTCAAAAGTGATTGTGTTGGTGAATATTGTTATTAATTTGCAGTGATTGTTTAAAGGTAAAATGTTTTAATAAATTTGTAAAATAGTAAGAAGCTATTTTTTTGTTCAAATCGTTTAGTCCTGAGAATCCAGTGTAGTATACATTAAGGTGAGTCTCATTACTCCGCCGCACAGGGAGATTGGGTAGCTACCGTGACGTAGTAATCCGTGATCCAGTGGCGAACACCAGAAAGGAACGTCACATCCCTTTCTCGGTTGTTCCGGCGACTTGATTTTTAATTTGATGTAGTTTATTTTACTTCGCGTTTTGTGCCTCTTGGCTAATTTGCGAAGATGGGGATGAGTGATGAAATGATGAAATTGATGAAAGGACATTCACAAACAACCAAGCCCGACCGGGATTCGAACCCGCGATGTGCTAACCACTCGGCCACAGGGTCGGGTGGTTGTTCCGGTGACCCCTTTACTTTAGTTAACATGGTGTTTGTCTTCTATGGTTACAAGAGCGACGAGATAGCGACAAATGAAATGATGCGCTGTATCACAATTAATAACAGTAACATATTTACATGAACATCAAATAATATAAAATACATTGGACACGAGTTCTGGAATTCTCTTCCCTTTTAAAAATTTAAACAGACTGAAATCCCTGCTCCCAGTCAGCTCGCCAAGAGGGGGAAAGAATTTCTGAATTAGAATTTCTGAATTAAATGCACATATCTTCAATATTCAGTCTTAATTTGTGGAAGTGAAAGATAATACGTATTTTACTATTGTTATTTTGTGTATGATCAGGGATTAGATTCATTGTTTGACTGATTTGAAATTTTACTGTTAGGCTAATCTGTCAGAACAATCGAATCCACAAAACACACTAACTATCTTGCCTATTTAAACCAGAAGGTTCATGGCTGCAGCAACCCAGGCCTTCCATCTGTCCCTATCCTGGGCAAGATCTATCCGCTCTTGTCCATTCTTACCGATTTCCTTTAGGTCCATCTCAACGTTATCCCTCCATCTTCGTCTTGGCCTTTCTATTGGTCTCTTACCATTAGGTTTCCCAACCAGAATCCTTTAAGCTCTTCTTTCCTCTACCACAAGACACAACAAAGAGTAATAATTAACAAATATAAAAACTGTAAAAACGATAACTATAAACCACAAAAAGATGAAGCTTGTATGAATGTTATAACTTCGTTCACATTTGGTGCAAATTTTATGTCTTCGGTCTGCAAAGTCCATTCATCTATCGCAGTCATATGAGAGCGTGATAATTTTTCAGTCAGCCAGGCCTAATAAACCGCGGGGTTTAAAATTGCACATTAACATTTACGCTCCATTTGGCGATTAATAAGTTATTTTTAAGTCCACTTTATGCACAGAAAGGGTATAATCGGGACTGGACCTACAGTTTGAAGTGGGATGGTAACCATTATGTGCCTCCACTGGGTATCGAACTCGGGATCCTTTGATTACAAGGCGACGACGTTACAACCACGCCATCGGGGAGAGGTATTTGGCGATTAATGGATCATACATGTGAAAACATGGTCTCCAAAATTTGATTCGATAGTTAAAGACAGGCACGTATCTAGAAATATGTTTCAGGGGGATCCGAACCAAGTGTCTCATTAATAATAATAATAATATTAATAATAATAATGTTTAAATTAAAATAATTATATTAAATAAAATTAATACTAAATACAATACATAAATTAATATTATATTATTATTACACGAATAGATAAAAAGACTGTATAAGAATAGAGATATAACAGCGCATATTCATTACGTAGCTTACCTGTAGTTAAGATCGGAATAATTTACATAAAAACAAGTGCCCTGGCAATGAAATTAATGTCAAATAGATGAATAATTGAATATTTATCGAATAACAAAAATGATGTTACATGTAGTTTGGAGAAAAGTAAGTTTCTGATTAATATTTTGTGCATATTGAGTAGTAGTGTACGTAAATCTCCTTTGTAATGTCATTCAAAGCCGTATGATCCCAATATAATCCTCGCCTTCTAAAAAGTTCCGAGGAAATTAATAACCATCGTTTATGCAACAAATGCGAATATTTCCATTACTTAATTTTAGTTCTTGGTAAGTCGTTCGGGGGACCCCTGGACCCCCCTCCTAATTACGTCCTTCCTGTCCTTCAAAGCCGTATGATCCCAATATAATCCTTGTCTTCCAATACGTTCATAGGAAATTATACAACAAAGTCTAAAAGAATATATTTTTCATTATTTAACTTTAGTACTTAATAAATGTTTCGGGGGGGGGGGACGGACATCCCCTAAATACGCCCTTGGTTAAAGAGTAAGATATCAAATGCAAATCATGTAAAAACAATGATTACAATTAGGGATGTGCCGAAGCCGATTACAGATGTATGAAAATCGGCCGAAATTGACACATCGGCATCGGTATCGACATCGGCAAAAATCCGATATTTAAACCGGTACAGATTATACTAGAGTTTTTACCTTCTAATAAGTTTTATATTCTAGTTTTGTAAGATTTATTGAAAATTTGGTTAAATTCGTCATTATTGTAGAGTTTTTGTAATAAAATTATTGCAAACTCATTCAGAGGATCAACCTAACTATAAAAATGGAAATAAAACAGTACATTGCTGAACCAGGATCTGCTGTTGTATTGGATATTCAAACCTGAAGCAAGTGCTGAGAAAATATTTGAGCATACCTGCTGCATCAGTATTCATTGATTGAGTGTTCAGTTTGTTGAACAGATTTGAGATAAGAGAAGAAGTAGGTTACTTCCTGAAGTGCATCCAAATCTCGTGTTTCTGAAGTTGAATCTGGCAGAACAGGAATTCATTTTGCATTTTAAAGAATTGCCTGTGTACTAATGTTTAATTTCTTGAGAATCCATGTTCTTCTTAAAGGTTCACATAACATTTTGTAGATGCAAATGTACATTCGCATCTCTTGAGAATATAGTATATGTATATACATATGATATGCAATAGAAATGTAAATAGCAAATTTATTTTTGTCATGCTGAAAATAACATCCTATTTCTGTTTAATAGTCTTATGTATCGGAATCGGTTAAATATCGGCATCGGTATCGGTTCCAAAAATTATCGGTGAGTACATCGGCATCGGTAAATTTTCAGCTTCGTCACATCCCTAATTACAATGAATTACTTTCATGCGCTGTAACAAAAAATCACATGATAAATAAATCCACTCAGAGCCTTTGGTGGGCCTTGGCCTCCTCCACAAACAGCCTCCATTCCAATCTGTCATCAATTCTTCTCCTCCGTCCTTTAATTTTCATCGTCCGCAAGTTTGCAGCAACGTCGTCTATCCATCGAAGTCGGGGTCTGTCCTTTCTTCTTGCGCGGTGAAGCTTTTCTCTCCAACAACCTTCTTCTTGGCATCCGGTCTTCCATGTTTCCCTCTACTTATCCCAACCAGTTTATCCTCTGAGCTCTAACAAATTTCACTATATCCTGGCCTTTTATCAATCCATTGACTTCACGTAACCCAAGTGTATTGAAGGTGAAGTTATTCATGAACATATTTGGGGTGTAAGGGTGACCTTCCGAAAAGGCACCCCAGTGTCAACCTCACTTCCCCGTAAGTACACCCCTGTAACTACTTCTTGCAGGCCAACCCATAGCCATTATAATCCTCTGTGCGTTCGCGTTGTCCTGTTTGTTCGTATGTCTGCTGAGTGCCCCCTTGCAGCCTCATCTTCTAACTAGAGTATGGAGATTGTATTCTCTGAGAGAGAGTAAAGTTTTAATTCTTTATTACGACAGTATTAGTTTTAGAAGATGATTCAGGAAGTTTAAAGCAGACATGTTCTTTTCTTGTTACAGTCCTGTCTTCCATTTTGTTTAAGTTAATGGGCATATTGCCTGACGGGCACAAATAGCCTATGTGCTAACGTGCCTATAATTTAACAATCAATCAATTAACGAACATAATGTTTCCAAACTTGCCGATTCATAACTCTGCAATGCTTGAAATGCTAGAAATACAACTTGATTGGTTCTGTTAAGTTTCAAATTCAGAAGGAGACCTCTCTATTTTTCTCGGTCGCGATTAGTCAACACGGAGAAAGAAAAGCAACGAAAAATAAGTAAATTACAGTGCACTCAAAGTGAGTGTTCCAAGAGATGTACATGAAATTTACCACTGATGAATATTCTGAGGTTGTTCTTAGATCAGAAAATAGTATTTAGTCGTGTGTAAAACAGCAAAACAATTTGGTCAATCGCGACGTTGAAGATGGACTGATGAGATGGTGATGAGACAAGCATGGTGGTCGTTGCCTGACCATGGTTGGAAACTGTTAACTTTCGCGCGTCTGGCGCCAAATATATTAAATAGTTGCGAATAAAAAATAATCTCAGTCATATTTTGCCACTCACGATCAGAGATGGTCACCCTCCGCCAGGCGGACCCTCATGAGGATAGACCTCATCCTCAACCTCCGAAGACTTGTGAGGGTGGGGGCGTGTGAGGGTGAGGGCTAGGGTGAGCCGTGAGCGTGAGGGCATGAGAGTAAAGGCGAGAGGCGATCTGTGAGGTGAGGGTGAAGGTGAGGGTGAAGGTGAAGGTGAGGGTGAAGGTGAAAGTGAAGGTGAGGGTGAAGGTGAGGGTGAGGGAGGTTGAACGAAATTGACCACTTCTGCTCACGGTCACTATTTTCGAACACACCAGATATTAATAATTATTTTTAGCGTAAAGCTAAGTCAAAGAGGATAAAATTTGATAGCCATCTTAAATACAAGTAAAGGCGATTAACTTGGGGATCATATGGGCCCCGAGCTTTCATCTACAAAGGCGCCTGACAGACTTTGAAAAATCCCTATATACAAAAGTGGGGATGGTAACCAATAATATAAGAAGCAACTAGTAGTCGGTAAATATGTATTACTATAGTGAAATCGTCGTATCTTCCGACGCGGGACCGGCCTTGGCAGTGACCCTCTGTTGCCTTGTTTACCTACGAAGGAACTTCCAGTCAAACAGCCAATTAGACCTACCCTGCCCCCTCTTTGGGCTACAAACGGCAATCTTCGAATCCCTCCTCCCCGAAGCAGCCATCAGGAAAAAGGATTTTGTCAAAATAACCGTTCTACGCTGTGAATGGAAACTTGTTCTTAGCCCTACTGTAGATCTCGTTTTGTACAGCCTGTACAAGTAGACTGCACAATTAGGCAGTAAAGTGTCACTAAAGGTCGTTTCTACTGTTACGGCGGCCGATCCTAATGCTGGCAAGGGAAATGGGGAGCGGGGAAGCGACCAATCCAGCACGATAAGAAACGCAGCAGCCAGTAGAACGAGGGTCACATAGTACTTCTTCTGGCCGCGTCGTAACTCTCGGCGCCACCGCTGTTGTTCCCGATCCCCACTTCCCTTGCCAGAACTAGGACCGGCCACCGTAAGAGTAGAAAAGACCTAGGCACGATAATCAGGTAGTAGAAAACCGAAAGTCACTATACTAAGGCATATTGTCAATAGGCCTAATGAAAGAAAATACATACATCTCCTATCCAAGAATTAACATTCCTTAAGTTAACATTAAAAACCAACCAATTGTTTATGTAGCCAGGCACCAATTTAGGGGAGGGGGCCTCAGAGGACTAAGCCCTCCGGTGTTCATCTGCAAAGGGGTCTCCAATGGGGAAAATTTAATTTGAGAAGGGGCACAAAATGAAAAATTAATGAAAGTTTCTAAACATTTGGTACCTTTAGAATACTAGACAAGGGAATCAGTTGCTGGGGCAAAACTATTTGGATGCGTTGAGCTACCCGGACATTAATTTTTATCTTCTCTAGATTCTCCTATATAATACATTTGTAAGCAAACAGTTCCTAGTTAATATATTGAAACAGTGGCATACCCAAGGAGGTAGGTTGGGTATTACAACCCCCTTTGGCTCACCATCTCTAAAAGAAATAACTTAAATGTTGAAAAATATGGCAAAATATACAGCAGACTATTATAAACGTCAGACAAAATCCCTCCCCCACCTTGTAAATCCTGAGCATGCCACTGTCACCCTCTGATTCACCGAGGTACTTATCTCAAACGTGATGTTACTAAGAATATATCTACTCACCCCTGGGAAATATTCCGGTGTAAATGAATTACTCTCATCGCTTCAAGTCGCCAAAAGAAAAGAGACAAAAAATCAGAAAAATATCATAGAAATATACACCAGTACTAGAAATAGAAATTCTACTAGTGGAACTAAATATTCGTTTTCCACACATAATTTTCTAGTTTTTAAAAAGTACATAAAAATGAAGTGGGTAGGCTACAATATTCGATGATAAAATACTGTGATTCCGAATTACCATTTATTACTAGTGGAGCCATCTACGTGTATTCTTTTCCTCCCATTATTATAATTCTACGATACCTAACTGTATCCACATTTGTCAACCTCTTGTAGATATATGAAGTTGACAAAGGTGGGCCAACACCCCCCATTACTTCTATTTCATACACACAGAGAACTAAATGCGTCAGAACGCATTAATTGATGCACTAAAGTGTGTTTTATGGCCTCTGCGAAGGATCACATTCACATTTGATGCATTTTGGTGCATTTTTTGTATGTCGTAAAAGAAACACCAAAGTGCATCAGGTGATGCAAATGAAGATTTTTTTCAGTCGAGATGCGTTTCGCTTCACCTTGATGCGTTTTGATGCACCTTCCTGCACCATTTCTAATGATGCACTTAAACGTTTTGTCTGAGCTACATAAAGTCTGTAGCTCAAACCTAACGTGTAAGTGCATCATCGATAAAGATGCAGGAAGGTGCATCACGGATGCATTTAAGTGTATCTCGACTGAAAGAAATCCTCATTTGCATCACATGATGCACTTTGGTATTTCTTTTACGACATACAAAAATGCACCAAAATGCATCAAATGTGAATCTGATTCTTCGCAGAGGCCATAAAACACACTTTAGTGCATCAATGGCTGCGTTCTGCTGCATCAATCGATATGATGCATTTAGTTCTCTGTGTGTACCGCAAAATTCTTCTAGCACAGATACTATTGCATTACATGGTTCCTAAAATCAAATCCTCTCCCCCATTTCGTGGATACTTATAGATTAAAAAAATATATGTATAAATCCTTAACGAATGTTCGTTCGAGATTTGGTACGATTTGACAATTTTGCCTCAACGAAATTTTCTTCATGATACGATTGTTTTTATCAAGCGTCGCATGTCTGCCACTTTTAGCTAATCGTGATTATGAGAATGAATGATGATAAGATGAAATTGATGAAGGGACACTCACGAAGCCCAGGGCCGGGATTCGAACCCGGAACCATTGCCGTTGCAGCGCAGTGTGCTAATTACTCCTCCACGAAGGCTGGCGTGATGATTTACAAGAGTACGCGACCATAGTTCCTTGTCCCGGTGGAGGCACATAGTGGTTCTGATTTAACTTTAAACTGTACACTCAGAAAACTAAATGCATCATATCGATTGATGCACCAGAATGCATCGATTGATGCACTAAAGTGTGTTTTGTAGCTTCTTCAAAGAATCAGATTCACATTTGATGCATTTGTTTGCATTTTTGTATGTCGTGAAAGAAACACCAAAGTGAATCATCATTTGATTCAGGTGAGGATTTCTTTCAGTCGAGATGCACTTTAATGCATCATCTGATGCGTTTTGATGCACCAGAATGCATCTTTTTTGATGATGCACTTAAACGTTTCGTCTGAGCTTCATAACGTCATTAGCTCAGACCAAACGTTTCAGTGCATCATCCAAAAAGATACAGGAAGGTGCATCAAGGAACATCAACTAATGCATTGAAGTACATCTCGACTGAAAAAAAATCCTCACTTGAATCAAATGGTGCACTTTGGTGTTTCTTTCACGACATACAAAAATGCACCAAAATGCATTAAATGTGAATCTGATTCTTTGAAGACGCTACAAAACACATTTTAGTGAATCAATCGATATGATGCATTTAGTTTTCTGTGTGTAGGTTCAGTCCCAATTTGCATATATTTACATAAAAGTGAATTGAAAACAAAACTGTGTAAAGGGGTGAAGACACTCAATTTTCAACCTCACTTCCACGTTGCATCGTAGACTCAATTGTTGCAGACTAACGAAGCTCTGGCGTCTTGACCTACGGCCAGTGTGATCCTCTGTGAGGCTGTGTGTGTTGTCCTTATAATATGTACTGAGTGCCCTTTTACAGCATCATCTTTTAACCCAAGCAAGAATATTTCAATCCTCCGACATTAGAGCTATGTTATGTTATAGTCCGGCCGTCGTAGGAACCGGTGTCCATTCACAGCACAGAACGGTTATTTTGAAAAAAAAATCATGTTTCCCTGCTGGCTGCTTCGGGGAAGCGGGATTTAAGTGTTGCTGCTTCTTGCCCAAGCAGTAGGCCTAACTGGTTGTTTGACCGCGAGTTCCCTGTTAGGTAAACGCGACAACAGAGGGTCACTGCCATAAATGTAGTTATATTTTAGTTATGGTAAGGGGGTGGACCCCATATGATGTGACGGGCTGACGCATTCAAAACTTCAAAATCAATCAATCAATCAATCTAAAACTGAAAAACTCATAGGCGCTTTGTGATTCATTCTCATCGTTGTGATTCCTTGTAACCAAGGGGTCTCGGGTTTGGTAGCCCGGAGGAGGCACATAGTGATACGGATCCCACTTTAAACTGTAGGTCCAGCCCCGAATTACCTTACTGTGCAAGGACTAAAACACCCAACTCATCGTTGCGATTGCCCGAATAGGTAGAAAGCGACGTGAAGTAACAAAAAATTGGCAATTATCTCGATGCCGTCCCAAGCGAAATCTGAAAAAAAAATCTTGCTATGTTTAGTGTTGGTTTCGTGCGGTTAGCAACACTGCTCCGAAGGCGAGCTTTATTGGCCAATCTTCCAACTCGTACCAGGCGTTGAGTGCGGAGGGCGTGTCCCGAAGACCGATGACGTCACGGACTAGGGCACCGCCCCCTTCTTGGTATCCCGGATGAGTTTCCCCTCTCGCTCGGGAAGTGACTCCCAAGTGTCGACAATCTCCGACGTTGCGGCAGGAGTGTCGGGTTTTCGGTTTCCAAAATCTCCTCTTCACCTGGGAATTTCTTCACGTGACCTTGCTTGACCTTGAGAGGCGAACCCAGGACCGGTACGTGGTGCGTGTGTGTGGTGCGGAGTCGAAGGAAGGCCATGGAAATGGTTCCCACTTCGCTGGCCATAGGATCCGTGACACCCTTTTCGATTTCGGACATTCTTACCAAAGAAGGGGCCGCCTTGCCCGGAAGGGGGCTACAGATTGTGGCGCACGGTTCGAGTCCCGGTGGGGCCAGAGGGCTCGGTCAGGACGAAGCCTTGGATATGACGCAGAAAACGTCAATGAAACAAGGTAACTCTTTCACCATATTTTTAAATTTTCTTTCTCAGTTTACAATAAAAAGGTCAGTTTTCGAATTAAAATTTCATTCAGGAGGGGCCCCGGGTTCGAATCCCGGCCTCGGCATGGGTGTTCCTTGCTAGTGTCCCTTCATCAATTTCATCATAACAGCACTCATCCTCATGGGACCTAAGTTTAGGGACGCAGAATTAACTTGGGACTTGGGGGGGCAAAATCGACTTGGGACTTTGGAGGGGCAGAATCAAACTTGGGGCTTAACTTTCGAGGCAGAATCAAACTTTGGCTTAACTTTCGGGTGCGGAATCAAACTTGGGACATAACTTTCGGAGGGAGAATCAAACTTGGGACAGAATCAAACTTGAGACTTAACTTTCATGGCAGACTCAAACCTGAGACTTCACTTTCGGGGGCAGAATCAATCTTGGGATTTAACTTTCGGGGCAGAATCAAACTTCAGACTTAAATTTCATGGCAGAATCAAACTTGGAACTTAACTTTCAGGGCACAATCAAACTTAAGACTTCAATTTCGGGGAACAGAATCAGTCTTGGGATTTAACTTCCGGGGTCAGAACTTGGGACTTAACTTTCTTCGGCTAAATCAAACTTGTGACTTAACTTTTGGAGGCAGAATCAAACCTGGGACTGAACTTTCTTCGGCTGAATCAAACTTGAGACTTAACTTTCATGGCAGAATCAAACTTGAGGCTTCACTTTCGGGGGCAGAACCAGTCTTAGGATTTAACTTCCGGGGGCAGAATCAAACCTGGGACTTAACTTTCGGGGGCAGAATAAAACTTGTGAGTTAACTTTCGGGGGCAGAATAAGACTTGTGACTTAACTTTTGGAGGCAGAATCAAACCTGGGACTGAACTTTCTTCGGCTGATTCAAACTTGTGACTTAAGTTTCTTCGGCCGAATCAAACATGGGACTGAACTTTCGGGTCAGAATCAAACTTGGGACTGAACTTTCGGGGGGCAGAATCAAACTTGGAATTTGGGGAGGCAGGATCGTCAAGCTTTCCATTGCATAAAATGTCCAGGACAATTTTTGCTAAATAGCTTACATTTACGCAATCATAAAATATACTCTTAGATACTCTGCTCCTCAGGTTCCAGGAGGTTAACAAAAGTATCCTAAATTTTTAAATTTGGTTGCCTGAAAATTTTGGGGGGGCAAGTGCCCCTCCTTGCACCCGCTAAGTATATGCTCATCCTCACGGGATTAGCCAAAAGTGTCAGAAAAGTGATGTCAAGTAACGTATTTAATCAATGAACCATTCGTGAGATTTCCCACACTGAGAAACAAAGTTTGTTTCGAAAAAAAACCCAAAACTAGTTTTTCTTCACCAGATATTTGTTTAACTAGGTTTGTTTTTGTTATTTAGCGTTGCTTTTCCTGCCACTTCTAGCTAATCGATCGCCACGATGAGGATGAGTGGAAATATGATGAAACTGATGGAGGGACGCTTACAAAGAATACCCACGCCGGGATTCGAACCCGAAACCCCCGGCCCCTTAGCGCACTGTGAAAACCACTCCGCCACGAAGGTCGGCTTGTTTAAATACACACAGAAAACTAAATGCATCATATCGATTGATGCACCAGAATGCATCGATTGATGCACTAAAGTGTGATTTGTAGCTTCTTCAAAGAATCAGATTCACATTTGATGCATTTGGGTGCATTTTTGTATGTCGTGAAAGAAACACCAAAGTGCATCATTTTATTCAAGTCAGGATTTTTTTCATTCGAGATGCACTTTAATGCATCAGTTGATGTTCCTTGATGCACTTTCCGGCATCTTTTTGGATGATGCACTTAAACGTTTGGTCTGAGCTAGTGACTTTATGTAGCTCAGACGAAATGTTTAAGTGCATCATCAAAAAAGATGCATTCTGGTGGATCAAGACGCTTTCAAGGTTCATCAAAACGCATCAGCTGATGCATTAAAGTGCATCTCGAATGAAATAAATCCTCACTTGAATCAAATGATACTTGGTGTTTCTTTCACGACACACAAAAATACACCAAAATGCATCAAATGTGAATCTGATTCTTTGAATAAGCTACAAAACACACTTTAGTGCATCAATCGATGCATTCTGGTGCATCAATCGATATGATGCATTTAGTTCTCCGAGTGTATGCCTGAAACAAATGATTGTACATCAGAAACAAAAAATATTTTAGTAATCGTCCACTTTTGCTGATAACGTTTATAGTTATCAACAAATTTAGTCAACAATTCCAAAACTTAAACAAACGTGTTTTTTAGATTATATCAAATCCGTTTTCTTTTATTAACTTTTACTGATACCCATAAGTGCTTAATCCACAGCCGTTTACCCTCAGTGTTGCAAACTTTCCATAGTTTTTGTGCATGGGGCTATCTAGAAAAATATTTCGGGCGAGCATGCTAAGTGTCTCAGCAATAATAAATAATAATAAAATAATATTAGATATCATGAAAAGAATAATAATAATATAAATGTTTAAATTATTGCGTTAATATAAATTATAGTTCCATTCATAACATGTAATATTGTATCGTTAAACATGAATAGGTAAAGATAACGGATATAACAGCATGTATGCATTATCTAGCTTACGTGTAGTTAAGTTTGCCAAAATGCTTGTAAAAACAACTGTTCTAGCAAGGAAGTCAATGTCAAGAAGATAAAGAGTTGAATATTTATTGAATAACAAAAAATAACGTTAGACCCAGTTGACGAAAAGTAAAGTTTCTCATTATTTTATGAATATTATTATAAGTATTACTGTACCGAAATCTTCTTTGGTACTGTCATTCAAAGTCGTATGATCCCAACATCCTTATGCTTTTCAATGAGTTTTGTGGAAATATATAATCCTCGGTTATACGACAAATGCTAATCATGTCTATTTTCATTATATATTTATTTAACCTCATGTCTTTTGGGGGGAGGTTCGGACCCCCTTAGCCCCCCTAAATACGTCCTTGCAAGTGCGTAATATTATCAGCACCTAAGGATCTCTGTTGCTCTACTCATAGAAAACAAAATACATCAAATTTAATTTATGCATTAAATCCATCACTTCATGTAATTGAATGTGTTATTTTTGATCTTCAATTATCATTGACCGATGTACGTATTTTGAATATATCAAGGAAAACCAAATGTTAGAACGAATCAAGGAATCCTGGCCTTCAGGGAAAATGTATTTTTTTTTTTGCATGTATAGCTGGTCGCATCATTAGTTGAAGACTAAAAGTGGTAAACGTTGTAAGTACCAAAAGCGAAAGTGTTGGGAAATCGCATCGTTCCGCACATCAGCCCGTAAGAACGTGTACACTAGTGACCTCTTTACACGCCCTTTGAACTACTTAGAGGGCTACCAGCCACCTTTCACGTTTACCACATTATAAAGCATGGCACATTTCACAGTTTAACGTGTAAAACGGTGTTTGAATTATTGTGGAACTTACAGCGTATACCAACTTTAGTTTTCATTTCACATAATCCCTTTACTTTACATCTGTATTTCCGATTTTTAAATTTGTTGTTAAAGATTTGAAAAAGTTATCTGAAACATCAAATTGATTAACATTTAATACGTTATGTAATATGTAACAGTATTTCCTGTATATCAAAGTAGGAAACATTGTTCAAAATTTCAAGATAAACTAATTATAGTTTAAGAATTCAAATTAACCTAGTTTTGTCTCTAAGTTTTTTTACATACACGATATATTTGTTGTAAATGTAATAATATGATGTAGTTCAAAGTACTCCCCTTATAATCAGCATTCCGAAGAGACAACGTTACAATAAAAATGTCATGTTTGATAAAATAAAAATAGTCACCAAATACTTTGGTAAAAATGATCAAATTTAGTAACCAATTATGGTTACCGAAAATCTTAACCAAACGCCTTCTGTTAATTAAAGCAAACTGGTTCTTTCATGTTGAGTTTTTGGACTTTTAACCACTGTTTTAAACTATTATATACACCTATATTTCGGAGCAGACCCGTAGCTATATGTTTTGGCAGGATTGTGGTTTGCCCCCCTTTCGTATTTCCAACCACCGAAATTTTGTGTGCAACCTTCAATATCTTCTTATTACACCATGGTTTGTGATCTTTACATCTTACAAATTTTGAAATGAAACAAAGAAAAAAACCCACTAAAAGAAAATATACATTGTATTTAAAGATTCGTAGTTTACATTTCTGATTAAAAAGAGTTTAGAATATTTAAGAACATTTCAGCTACGTCCTAGTGTCTGAGGAACATATTTAGAAACGTTACTTTTGCAAACATGAACTTCCAGCAGTGTGCTGCAAGAATATAAGTTTACAAATAAAAAAGAAAAAAGGTTAAGAATAATTATTAAGTAAATAATAAAGTGTGCAGTATGTTTTCAATAGAAAAATTTCTAATTTAAAATTATGAGCTCTGCTTGAAAAAATAATATCCTCATAAAGAGAGTTCTAAGTTCTAAGTAAGATTTACAAAATATTTACAAAAACCTGACTGATATCTTACAAAAAAGAAATAATTAGAATTTAACTTACCTTGCTTTCAATGAAGTAAAATCATCAATACTATCAAAATGGACAATTTTTGCAATTTCTTTTTCAACTGACAATATTGAGAATGTACTTAACCTATCCTTTTTATTCTCTGTCGCATATTCTGATTTTGATGTCGTTAAATAAAAATGGTCTTGAATGACTCCCTCTATGCATAACACACTAGGCTTCAGCCAGCCCCTATACTCAGAGAACTAAATGCATCATATCGATTGATCGATTGATGCACCAGAATGCATCGATTGATGCACTAAAGTGTGTTTTATGGCTTCTTCAGAGAATCAGATTCACATTTGATGCATTTGGGTGCATTTTTGTATGTCGTGAAAGAAACGCCAAAGTGCATCTTTTGATTCAAGTGAGGATTTCTTTCAGTCGAGATGCACTTCAATGCATCAGCTGATGCGTTTTGATGCATCAGAATGCATCTTTTTTGATGATGCAGTTAAACGTTTCGTCTGAGCTACATAAAGTCATTGGCTCAGACCAAACGTTTAAGTGCATCGTCCAAAAAGATGCAGGAAGGTGCATCAAGAAACATTGACTAATGCATTGAAGTGCATCTCGACTGCAAAAAATCCTCACTTGAATCAAATGATGCACTTTGGTGTTGCTTTCACGACATACAAAAATGCATCAAAATTCATCAAATGTGAGCTACAAAACACACTTTAGTACTAGTACATCAATCGATGCATTCTGGTGCATCAATCGATATGATGTATTTAGTTTTCTGTGTGTACCTCCCTAGTGGCTTGTTTCGGATACTGATTCCGTAATTAATCATTTGTCCAGTCCCTGGACACGATGCGTGTTTGGGGCAGGCGTGGATATGATAGTTTTAATTAGAGAAGGGATTTGAAGGTGCAAAATTACGGTCAGGAAAGAGAAGAAAAGTTCTGAAAATGCTTTCAAAAAGATACAGAATAAAGGTGCTGCTAAAATGCCTTTATTCGATGCTCACTTTTTCTGCACCTTCTGAATGCAATGCGCGCGGACCGCATAGAGAACTATGCTCACTTTTTCTGCGCCTTCTGACTGCAATGCGCGCGGACCGCGTAGAGAACTATGCTCACTTTTTCTGCGCCTTCTGAATGCAATGCGCGCGGACCGCATAGAGAACTGTGATTTTGTTGAAGTTTGTGTTCTCCCTCGTGGGTTTTGCTACATTATCTTGGGAACTATTGGGGCTGCAATGATTATATTGTACCATTCTATAGCTCTCATTCTGCTCTACAAAATGAGACTACATGATTTTATGTAGCTGCTCAAGAAGAGTGAAAATCATTTATTTTTCTGTCCAATGTTTTAATAAAACATGAAAGAAAAAGTAGGAAAAAGTGCTAAAGCATCAAAGAGGGTAAATGTGCTAATCTCACGAAAAGGTGCAACAAAGTGACAAGTGTGCTCATTTTACTTGATTTCATGTCGTAAAATATATATCTCAAACGATCGGGGTGAAAACAGCTATATTAAAGCAGTGCTTAAAAGTCCAAAAACTCAACATGACTGCACCACTGATCAACTTCAAAGGAAAAGAAAAGTATTTCTGTGTAGTGACATTTTTCTCAGAGTAAATCTCACTCAGCATCTTTGAAAATTCTATGAAGAAAATGTAAAAGATTGAAAAAGTGGTGATCGAGCTGTTGGCTCTTGCTCCTGTGAATGGCAAACATGAATTTTTGTCTTCAGAGAATGCTGCTCGCAATGCCATTACCAGACAATTTCAGGTGGACTCTACTTTGGCTAAGGGTGTGCCGTGCGAGGTGGAGGTACAACCCCCCTCGAAATATACTCGAAATAATAGTAGTGAAGGACTAAAATGAAATATGAAAAAATAACTTCATTTTTCACTTCGTGACAATATTTAAAAGTTCTCCATTTCTTGCCTACAGATGGGGAAGCAGTGTTATATAAACCACTAACTATATTGTATTGTAACGAGAACTTTTCTAACCACTAACACACTTAGGTAATGTAAATATAACTAGTTGACTTCAACTCTTTGTTTGTACTGGTACAGAACCCAAATCGTGTCAAATGACACAAATATGTTGAATCCAGTCACATATAAACGTGCATAAATATGCATCATAATATGTAATACACGTAATAATATTGATTTTGCCTAAGTGTTATCCTCTTCTTGTATTCAAGGTTTTGCACTTCACTACGCCAACCTGTTAGTACATTGTTTTCAATCCACACTACGGCCAGCGTTATTACTGGCCTCCAATAGCATAAGAGCGTGGGCAAAACATTCTCGTGTGATTGGCTGCTTCGAGCGCCTGCCGTGACGCGTTGCGGAACCCCGCAAGTGTCCAATCACGTCCCCTGCTTCGTCCAATGACGCAACAGCATATAGGTGAAAGGGAAAAGGTCACGTAGGAAACTACAACGTCTTCGAGAATCTACATTCACTACGGCATCACAGCTTGTAGAAACATTTAGTGAGACAACATCATGCCGGAACACATGGAAAAACCTTAGGCTACTACAGAAGTCATTTTCTTAACTCATTGGACATTTTGCAACACAACTGTACGATCTGTTTCACAAAGACAAGAACATTGTTTCAGCGATTACGTGGGAGGAGCGCACGTGAGATCAGCGCACATCAAGATTTCGTGGGACTAGCGCATAGGATCTCAGGTGTTAGTGGGATTGCGCACAGTATGTTCCGTCAAGGTAGAAAGAATCACAAGATGTTAATAATTTCTTGCCAATGTTTCTTACAAACACCAGATATTTCTTTTCGTTGTCCACTGTCAGATCAAGCATAAGGAAGCTCGTCCCGTCGGAAAGTCTCGACACATTTTCATCCAAGGAGGTTCCGGAAATACCAATCGGATTTTGGGTTGTTCCCAGTGTTTTCCTACGTATTTCACACAAAGAGGTTTTTACGTTATTATATTTTGGAATTTCAGTAACTAGTTCATAACCTCTATTCGTCAATTTCCCAAATTCTTGTTTGTAGACGACGTTCCTCCCTTGCTCTTTTCCTGCACACAGACATGGTTTTTACGACTTCCAACTCTGCAACATTCGGAACACACTGATGAGGTTTTCTTTCCAAAACGTCGTTGTTTAATAATCCCTTACACTTCAGCCGGATTTCCTTTACACATCTCCAGTAGATAACATTTTCAGTCTTAATAACTTATTGTTATATTGTTATAATAACTTACATTGCGCATTCACCTGCAAGGAAAGAAAGAAGAACATTTGAATGTGCGCTTCACCCACGATCTTTTTCTCTCTGTGCGCAGATCACACTGTGCGCTCCTCCCACGTGCGCTTCTCCCACGACACCGTTTCAGCACTGGCTGTGCTTCTTGAGTTGTTTTTTGAAGTCCGCGCAAAATCGGGAAACAGGGATTCGAAGCACTATTCGAATCCGGGACGCCTTGATTACAAGGCAACGATTACCTCGCCGCCATCGGCGAGGACCTTTAACATGGTGCGCAAATGCATTTCTTTTATCCACCTTTATCAAGTAAAACCTTTGAAAGTTAGTGTTTCTGGCACGGAGTCTGTCTGTTGTGATTTTGCGCGTGAAAATAAAAATATTATTGTTAGGAACGTGGGCGTAGCCAGAAATTTTTCAAGGGGGGAGATGAGGCCATTGATAATACTTGGATAGCAGAAATAATATCAACCAGCCCACCTGTGCTGAGCCATGTGGGAGTGAGGCCTATAGTTAGGCCCTGGCCATCAAAGGCTGTTTAGCCACGGGATATTATAATAAATATTACCACGGTTATAATTGTTATTGTACAATAAAAACTAATAAAACTAAACCAATATTATTATTATTATTATTATGTAAATGGAAACACTTTGGTGCTCAATCCACCAGATAAGTGAATATCCAGTACAACTGTTTTCCATTTCTTTTAAATATTTCATACAGTTAGTGTACTGATTTTTAGAGCAATTGTATTTTGTTACGAACTTTACACACCTCGTTCAAGTTTATGTTGTGTGACCTCTCACGCACAGAACCCAAAACGTGTCAATTGACACATATATTTTGATTTCAATAACAGGTTAACGTGCATAAACTGCAAATGATGCACCTTTTAGTGTGTCAAAATACACATAGGAATGTATTAAAGGGTATTTTTATGGGATGAAGTTCCGTGTGATGCACTAAAATGCATCAATTTGGAAGATCAGACAAGATCATTTCGAAGATAACGAACTTTCACTTTTAATGCATCAATTGACACAGCTCCATGTGTTATTTCGTTATCTTCGAAATGATCTTGTATGATCTTCCAAATTGATGCATTTTAGTGCATCACACGGAACTTCATCTCATAAAAATACCCTTTAATACATTCCTATGTGTATTTTGACACACTAAAAGGTGCATCATTTGCAGTTTATGCACGTTAACGTGTTATTATATGTGTCAATTGACACGTTTTGGGTTCTGTGTGCACATAAGATTTTCTTATTTGGAATTTTGAAAACTGATGAATGATTTATTCTTTGGATTACATGTTAGAATATGAATATATGTTCCTGTATTCCTGTATTTTACACTATATTTTTCGATCTAATGCACTTCATGCTTTGGTTATTATATTTGATGGGGGTCGAACCGTGCCACCGCCCAGAGCGGCAAATTTTCAGCGCGGCAAAATTTGAAGAGATGAAATAAATAAGCCCATTGAAAACTTGAAAGTTATAATATTACGTATAACTTGGGAGTTAATTATGCCAACCCACCGTTTTGAAGGAACATATAAGTAGTCTTACTTTAGAACCACTGAGTGCCACAAGGTGGGAAAGCAGATTTGATGCCTTAACTTTGTTGAGATATCAAGTGGGGGAGGTCTATGATGCGCTCCTTCAAATAAGTGACGACAATAAAACTGTCCAAATGGTCGCACATGAGGCTCAGTGTATTGCGAACCTGTTGTGTGGCTCTACATTCCTTTGCTCGCAAGTTATCTGGTATGACGTTTTACTCCACGTAATGTAATGAGCAAATGTCTTCAAAGTATTAATCTACGATGTGTTAGATGCTGTTAGATGATTTCTTGCAAACATATCAGCGCTTTGAAAAAAGCAGGAGCGATGAAAAATTTCAGTTTCTTAGACGCCACTTGGCAGCCTGGCAGGGCCTCCACTCGTGGAGGCGTCGGGGGGCGGCGACCTGTGAGCCCCGGTTGATGAGAAGGAATTGCCATCGATTGGCAACACTGCTCAGGGCCGAAATCGAAAGAAGAAGCAGTTTCAGTATGATGAAACTGTTGAAGATCCACAAAAACGGTACAAATTTGATTTCTATTATCAGGTCCTAGACGATTATTTTAGCTGTAAGAGAAATATTTGAGCAGCTTAAACATCACAGTGAATTCTCAATTTCTTTTATAATATTAATAAGCATAAAGACATGGCATCTGATATTTTGGTTCAAAAGTGTAGAAAACTCCCGGACTGATAACACATGAAGGCTACTGAAAAAATGAACTAAAAGTATTTTCGGCTGTAATAAAACAATTACACCAAAGGAGACCTTAAACTGATAATGGGTCATGATTTTGCACCTAATGTGAGTAGAACTTCGAATTTATTAACTTTGTCGGTAACCGGGGTAAGGTTTTTGGAAATTGAGGCTAATAAAAATAAAGATTATCTTTGTTCAATCATGTCTGAAAGACGCTTGCACCCATTTTATGCAAGATAGCGTTATACGAAAAGGAATATTACATGCAAAGCTAAAGTTTCCTGTGCATATAGCGCCATGTCATGAAGGCACATTTAGGGGATGTGGGGGGTAGGGCCACACACATTCTAGATCTCGGCCATTTTGGAGGTGATGTGATCAGCACCACTCTCCGGCCACCTTTACCTCGGAGGGTTGTCCCCAGGTTCCCATTAATTGAGGCTGAGTGAATACCAGAGCCGCTTTATTTGGGGGCAACGCAGGAAAGAATTCAGACCTCAGATTACTCACGCGGAGATCTAGGAATCGTACATGTAATTCTTTTAAAAATCCAATCATATATCACAGACCTACAACGGTAAACACATGAAGTCAAGCCTACATTTCTTTCCTAATGCTTGTTACATTTAAGAGACAGAGAGAGAGAGAGAGAGAGAGAGAGAGAGAGAGAGTTTTCATAAAATATAATAATAATATAAAATTAGTGTCGCATTTTTTGAAGTTTGTCTGTTGTCGAGCGAGATATCCTTTTGTGCTTAATAGTATCGAAATGGTGTAACAAGTCTCATTATTTACTTTATAGTTTGATGTTTCACTTAGGAATATATTGATTTTCAATTTCCCGTTGCTGCGTAATGACGGAAAGGGGGGTTCGAAAGAGAGCGGCATCTGCCCCCCTACCGCCCAGGGCGGTAAAATGACTAGCGCCGGCACTGATGCTAACATAATGAACTTGATTTATGTTACTAATAATAATAACAAGATTTCTGCTTTTTGTAACATGAAGTAAATTATATTATATTTCTAGGGGGGTCGACGAACCCGTTGGACCCCACCCCTCTCGACACCCCTGGCTTGGAATATTTTTCATTAAAACTTATTGTCTGGATCAACTGAAAATTCGAAAACATTAGGCCCTGGCCTGATGTGCATTTTACACTTTAGTTTGGAAACTACATTTAAGTTATTCCGATGACCATGCTAGAACCTGCTGTGAATCGCTCGGGCATTTATAGCCGGGTTCAAACACCAGGCAAAATAAAATAAACAAATGGGAATTTATGTACTTAATTTCTATTGGTTGGATAATTTCTAAACTTTTTTGTGCGATTTGGCTATCCCCACTCTTTCTCCAGAATTCGCCCACTCAGCCTACCTGATCACATAATCACTTATTACTCTTGTCTACTCTTATGGCGGACGTTCTACGTGCTGGCAGGGGAAGTGGGGAGCGGGGAAGCGACCAATCCAGTGCTGTGAGAAGCACAGCAGCCTGTAGGACCAGCGCGCGCAGTACTTCCTCCCGCCACGTCGCATCTCTCGGCGCCACCGCTGTTGTCTGGTTGGTCTGCTGCGTATTCCCCGCTCCCAACTTCCCTATGGAAACAACTAAGAAAGAGAAATGAAGCAGGGGAAACGATATGTCCTTTGTGCGATGGGGAGGAGACGGACGAGCATATCCTACTGAACTGCCCTTTCACACGTGACCTAAGGGACAAATAGATGAAAGACTTAACAGGGAGGGAGGTGATAGAAGTGGTAGACGACAGAATAAAGATAAAGGAAGCGGGGCAACAAGTGAGGAAATTCCTGGGAGAAGTAAGAGAACGGCGGGGGAAAGCTATTAGAGAAGGCAGCGAAATGAGTGATCATGCTCCAGACGAGCCATCTTTATAGTGTAAGTGTTTGTAAAGCAAAATGTATGCGTTTTTTGGTGAGAGTGCAGGAAAAGAGAAGTGGGGCGAGGAGGAAGGAAGAAAGACTGGCAGAAGAACTGTCGAGGAAGGGGAAGAATGTGTATATAGGGGACAAAGTAAGAGACAGCTTAAAAGAAAACTAAATGTAACAAAATAGTGTAGAAAAATCAAAACTATGTAGTGCGTACAGCCTATGGCTCGCACAAAAAATCCTAAATCTGTAAGAAATCTATCAGTATTTAGGCCACCCGCCGTAAGAATAGACAAGAGCTAAAGTAGACCCATTCCTTATGTTCTCAAATCTACTAACCACTGTGCGAACTTCTTGTTTTGGAAGGGGGGGTAGTGCCCACTCAGTGGCGTACTTGTGATTTCATTTCGGGGGGTATGATCGTTTGGTATACAAATTTGTGCATGTAACCAGTGTAAAGTAAACTATTGCTTCCGGTTCCAAGTAACGTAGAACCACAGATAAAGATATATAAGCAGATCTTCATCTAAGGCAGGAAAACCGATGCACGGACCTCCCACTGGGAGTCGCCATTCCCAAGAAGTTTTGTAATAACAAACATTTTTTTTAGTTCGTCGCCATGCAGTTTTACGAAAAGGGTGTAAGACTGCCTTCCAGAGAAATTGCTGCGAATATTGAATTCACTCAGTAACGTCTTTTATATCTATTGAGGTGGTATATATGTCGAAAATGCAAATTAAACTCAAGATAAATAAATCCACATAATAAACGATTTATCTCGTTGCTACGCACATCTGTGATAAATTGCTGAAGTGTTCCTTGAAAAAGTAATGGTTTTATATAACGTTGTTTCTTGAGTAACCTCTTATCTGTTAGGAATGAGTAGTCAGGTATTTTCCAGAATATATTCTTTACATGGATGTCCATCATTCTATTTTTTCGTAACCGCTAGTAAAAGTCACACCTTCGCGGTCAGCTTTCAATGCCGAAGCACTGAGGCTTCGCAGGTGAAGATTTTCTCGGAATCCATCGCTTCAGGGCAATGGTTCCGGTGCAGTCTGGCTTGACAGCTGTTGAAATTTAGCAGTGCCATCTCTTGTTCTGTTTGTTAGAATAAGTGGGAGCAAGATTGCGAGTAGTGACTCTCAGCGGATTATTACAAAACTTCTTGCGAATGGGGCTCAGGAGGAGGTCAGTGACCCTCTGTTGCCGCGTTTACCTACGAAGGGACTTGCGGTCAAACAGGCAATTGCAATAGTATGGGGGAAGGTGGGAATATGTAACACTTTTTTGTTATCCACTGTCATTAGACAAGTTGCTGACTCTAATTATTTTCTAGTATTACAGAGGTAACTATACTCCTTGATATTGGTATTACCAAACGTATATTCTAAACTGTGCACTCATTTCGGAAATATACAATTTATAAGAAAACCTTGTCAAAATTGAGGGCTGTTCAAAATAAAAGCATTCATCATATCTTCAGGATTCCATTGTTGCCTGATGTTTTTCTTCTTAGGATCAAGTTGTGTTCGTGGCATCGTGAACCTGAAACAATGGAAACCGGGGTTGTAATATGGAACAGGTATTTCTTACAAATTCAAAGTGTTCCATATTGCCACCAGCAGACATTTTCCAAGCACCGTCAAAAAACTTTACCTACATCTACCGCTTCCCATTCAATACTATACGTTAGTACAGAAGTCTAATCTGAGGACTTTCGAGAACACGCTATTTTGTTTTGCTAATAAAACTAATAATGCATCAAAAACATGCACAATTCTTACCTTACAACAATTGTTTCGAAAACCTGCCGCTCTTGCCTATGACGACGTCGCTAACTCAACTGCGTCCAACGCGCTCTAGTAAGAAATGGTGAGTATTTTGCAAGTGTTGCCAACTGCCAACATTAGATCCCAGCAGTGAGTAGAAAATTACAGCGAATTTCATATTACAACCATGTTTCATATTACCACCTTATCCCCTATGAGTTTTTGACCAAATTTATATTGCCAAGTTATAGGCTATCACTCGTCTAACCTACAAGTTTCTTGTGAACATATTATTTAATGTAAAATATATGCGCTATTTGATGAAAACTTAAGTTGAAAACAGCTTATGTGGGTTCGGTGAGGTTGGTCAGTTCCAGAATGGTGTATTTTAATCCAAAAGGCTGCATACTTTTCAGGAGGGAAATTTTTCATGTATGGACAATTAATGGTAGGGGTGTGGTCGGGAAGGGATCGGAACGGGAAAAATTCGCAATTTCTCGACTTTGTCGGGAAATTTTCCTTTTTCCGGACGGAAAATGTTCGAAATTTCCTGGAGCTCTGGAAATCTCGAATTCTAGATGTCGTTTTCACCTGAAGTGATTATTTTTGCATTTCTGGAATAAAAACTAACACTTTCCAATAAGTTTCAGACACTTCCAATGCAGCAGAAATCATCGAGGATTAACGACTTTTTAAAATGACCATTCTGCATTTCCCGACTGCTCGGGATCCCGAAAAGTCGGGAAGCCATTTCCCGAAGTCAGGATCGGGACGGTAATTTCTTTTTTCACCCCGATCCCGGTGCCGACTTTTCGGGATCCCGCACACCCCTAATTAATAGACACGAACGATTTTTCAATTGTGTTTGTTAAGAAATGGTATACTACACGCTTTCAATTCCCTTTTCATTGAGGGGTGAGGGATATAAACATCCCTGGCAGGGATATAGATAATTATATTTATTTGTGCGGGGATGGAGATACCGGCATCACCCTCCCGTTAATTTGCACACTGCTAATAACATAGATTTTCAACTACATAAAAAATAATAAACTCGTTAACAGCCATAATGTGTTAATGGGAAATACTAGAGGAGAAGGTCCAAATATGGGCGAAGGTTTAAATATGGGTTTTGGAGTTATCAGCGCTCTCGGGTGCTGCAGCCTGGCAGAGGCTATTGGAACTGGTTATCTGTCAAGGACAAAGGTTGCGGCGCCAATTCGCAAGATATTGTGGTGGTTAGTATCGGCCATGGATGATGTTGTAGAATTGCGACCTCCGAAAACTTTTTGCAGGTATGTTTTAACTCAGCGTTTTCCGAATTCTCATCTGCTTTGTATAGGTTATGATATTAGCGGTACATAAAACAAATGTGAGCTTTTATAATGCCATGATTTGTTTGTTAAATATGTACCACAGAGAGCGAAAATAATTTGAAGAAGAAAAATAGCGTGATGGTCTAAATATGGGCTATGACATGAGGTCTAATGTTGAGATCACATTTTCAACAAATATTTGGAAGTTTTTCTTAATTTCGATTTTTCCCATTCCGCGTGATTTTCAAAACAACAGATTATTCATAAATATGATTTTTATAATGTTTTAGCGATAAATGACTGTTTATTAAAATTTTAATTGCTTTTTGTGATATTGCCACTAGTAGCCCATATTTAGACCACAATTTTGAAATACATCATTTTATAATTTTTTGGAAATTGCTTTTTTTTTTAAAAAAAAAATGGAGACCTTCTATACTTTAGCATGCTATTACATTTAAGTATATATTTCATAGATATGCATTTTAAAGGCAGGTGCTTGATATATATTATTTTTTCCCCTCCGAAAATGACAACATAAAAAGGGGGGCATATTTAGACCTTTTCCTCTACCGGTACTGACGATACTAACGAAACAAACAAAAATTACCAAATATGCCGTGGAAATTTTATCTTAGGTAACTACAATATCCATATATTTCTCTGTATATTAAAGTGCAAGAGGGTCATATTGGCTTGTTCAAAAAATGTTAACAGAATTTCATTTTATAGCGAATAGCTAATAACCCTTATTTCATAAGACATGGAATGGAAACAGTTTTGTTTTGCGATCGGCGTAGGTTCGAATCCGGCTCTGGTCGGAATTTATTCGGCCTACGTATAGGGCCGGTGGCAACCCACCATCGTGAGGAAATTGGGAAGCTTCGAACAAATAAGCGTAATCCGGTCCCGGAAACCTACTATAACGGCTGGGGATACGTCGGGCTGACCCCCCGACTATTCCAATACTGGTTGCAGATCTCCACGCTTAGAGGTGACGAAGGAAAGCGTGGGAGGGAGACTGGCAGTCGGTAGGTAAGCCAAGGCCCTTCAGGGCTGTTGCGCAAAGGATTATTATTATTATTTATTATTATTTTTTGGCGATGAATGCAATGTAAATTACAGCGTTTCAAGAAAATAATAAAATAAATGATGATAAAACCTTAGGCAAGTGGAATGGACAAGACAATTGCAGCTGAATTACGTGGCAGAATGGTTAGAACAGCGTGCTGCGTCGGCAGGTGTCCCACTTTCGAATCCAGACTTGGGCATAGGCGATTTTTGAGAGTATCTCTTCATAATATCGTTACTCATCCTCATCTTTGCGATTTGCCAAAAGTATCAGAAAAGCGAAATAAAATGAACCAAATCATTCGATCAATCTTTTTCGCTTCTTTAGTTCGAGTTCATACGAACCACAACAACCCCTTTCACCGTATCTCTTTATGTCGACTGCGATAGAGAGGTTTTTTTTTTCATAGAAATAAGTAATAATGCTATGTACAGACTGTACACTATTGGCTTCCATTGCATCCAGTGTTGCCAACACCGCACGCACACAGTGACGCCAATTTATATGGACTTGCGAGCAAGGACTTATTTAAGGGAGGGGGGTTCAACGGGTCCAACGCCCCCCTTTTTTGGATCAGTAAAATTACCAGATTACCTGTTCTATCCGCTATATGCGGAGACTTGTCCGTAAACATTTCTTCGGACTTATTTTATTATACTAAATTAGAGGCGTATATTGCAATATCCTGATAGTGGAATTTCTTTGGAAATTACTCAGACAATTTCTGAAATTTCACAAATTCTAGAATCTTACATGTAATTTCTGCCCGAAGTAGTTGTTTGTGAACTTGTAGCATATTACCATTTCATTTTAAATTCTGGATGTGGTGTGCTACCATTCAAGAATTCACAATTCCTCAAGTTTTAATTTTTTGACAATTTGAGATTTCCCAACTGTTCAATAATCCCACCAAAATGTAGATCGGAATGGGAAACATAGTTTCCAATTTGTCTTCCTTGGAGATGTAACTATCTGAGCGAAGTGAATTTCTGTTTTTATTAAGAAGCATAAAGACTTTGATAATTATCTTGTGTATCTTCTGAAGGTAGAAGGTGAATTAAATGGTTAATATTCAATATGCATTTGTAGTTCAGAATTGGAGAATTTTTAGAAAAGCAATATTTTACCACCATTTAAGCAGTGCCATCTATTGGGGATGCGATGAAACTACACATTTTGTTGTGAAATTAAGGCAGTTAATAATTATATTGCTGTTTTCTGAAAAACTAGACGTGATGGGTAAAAATAGATTTTATTTTTGGAATCACCGTGCTGAAATTATTCAGAGACAACAGCCATCCAAACCAATGCAGACTGGTGTAATGGGACTGTATACAATCATTACGTTGTACAAACATATAATTTTGTCGGCACCAGCAACCACCACTCCCGCTTCTCAACAAGCTTCCGGTCAGCAGTGTCCCGGGTTTTCACTAATGAAATATAGCAACCCTAATCATACCAAAAGTTGAACCCCTCCCCCACGTGAACTATACATACGCCCATGCTTGCAAGGCTTGGTGCATGCGATACAGTCTCCACGGGACTCTTCCCAAGCTCTTCCGCCCTTGGCAGTGTGCCAACTTAGCTCTCTTGGAGCCAGATCTGGCTCTTTGGTGCACTCGTTCGGCTGTGAACTGGGACGCCCAATCCCGTGCCCCACTATGATGCAATCACTGGTTCCGGCTTACATAGACTAACTTTTGTCATAATTATACATTTTGCACGTGACGTGATACTGTTATATTGGCTGCGTCGCCCCACTCCCTCTTATCTCTCCAGCTACTTCCTTATAGCGCCCTGTTTGACGTGAAATTGACATAATATTGTTATCAGGGAATTCTTTATTTTCGATTTCGTACGACCATCGGTGGATTATTGAGATGGGCGATGCCGCCGGATCTAGATGTTGAAAACTAAGAATAAATTGTCATCAATTTAGAGTTAACGATAATAACAGTGCCCCCACCCCTTGACAACAAACATTACCATAGGAGGCACTTTATCAAGACTTCGTAAATCTAGCTCCTTGAGAGTGAGTTTTATCTCCATTCAAGGTGAAATTTAGTTCTTTTATGTGCATCAGGTTTGGCAAAACTGCCAGGAGGCAAGGAGAAAAGCCTTGATCATATGGGAGTATAACTTGGTTCATTCTCTTGGGAATATAAAACTTCCGACGGAATAGAAAAAGATGTCAACGGGAAGAGGACAGTTTGAAGATGCATTTCACCAGCGGAAGAGTCGAAACTTCCATTTGTTTAGCCTTAACTTGATGTTGAAGTTGATTCCCCATAAGGAATACATGGGATTCCGAAAATTCTTATTCATCACATTTTTCAAACATTGTGTCCAGCTTAATAATAAACATAAAAAAACGCTTCCACTTACAACATGGAGAGAAATTCATACTCTTGGATACACCCAGCGTTTTTTTAGTAGCAATACCCATTCGGGCGATATTGAAATAAATGCACAATTGGTGCGTAACTGTATCTCCTCCCCTTAAGAAAACAAAATGCTTCATCATTATACATTTAAAGAATTCTCACAACTGTATTACTAACCGAGTGTTATTAAAATATTTCAAAAAAAGTTGTTACATCTCTATTATGACACTTTTCTGCGTCATTTATTATGTACAGTATCCGTGTTCATATCGCTATTATTAAAATAAGGGAGGATAAGGCCTTATAAGCAGGATGAGGATCGACAGGCATTAAAAATTCAAAATAGGCAGCAAACATGCAGCGAGAAATACAAATTAGGCACTAAAATTGACGAACATCTTCAAATTTTTCATCACTTTCCCGAATTAAGCACTCGAAAAGCAGTTATCTTCGTAATAGGCACTTACGACTAAAATAGGCACTTACGACTAAAATGGGCACTTACGACTAAAATAGGCACTTGCGACTAAAATAGGCACTTACGACTAAAATTGGCACTTACGACTAAAATAGGCACTTACGACTAAAATTGGCACTTACGACTAAAATGAGTACTTACGACTAAAATAGGCACTTACGACTAAAATAGGCACTTACGACTAAAATGGGAACTTACGACTAAAATAGGCATTTACGACTAAAATTGGCACTTACGACTAAAATAGGCACTTACGACTAAAATTGGCACTTACGACTAAATAGGCACTTTACGACTAAAATAGGCACTTACGACTAAAATTGGCACTTACGACTAAAATAGGCACTTACGACTAAAATTGGCACTTACGACTAAAATAGGCACTTACGACTAAAATTAGTACTTACGACTAAAATAGGCACTTACGACTAAAATTGGCACTTACGACTAAAATAGGCACTTACGACTAAAATTGGCACTTACGACTACAATGGGCTTTTACGACTAAATAAACACTTACGACTAAAATAGGCACTTACGACTAAAATAGGCAAAAACAGTCACTATGAAATTCATGTATTCCTCTCAGACATAGCCTGAAACATTATTTAAACACAAAAGTCTACGTTTCATGCCAAGGAACAAAAAAGGCAGTGTAGGGGAAATCATCAGTTTATTTATGACATTGAGTAAAGTTATACGTAGCTATAACAAATCTGCGAGTTCAGCCCACTCATATTTTTCAAAACTTGGCGCCACTGCGCACACAAGCAGAACGACCGTGCAATTTGCACTAAAGCAAAGTTAGGGCAAACGTAATGCATTCGTACTTATTTTTCAACTCATTGTTCACTATAGCTCTTTTCAGTTCTTACGGCGGCCGGTCCTAGTTCAGCCAAGGGAAGTGGGGAGCGGGGATTACGCAACAGACCAACCAGACAACAGCAGTGGCGCCGAGAGACACGACGCGGCCGGAAAAAGTACTACGTGAAACTCGTTCTACTGGCCGTAAGAACTGAAAAGAGCTATAGTCGGCTCGCGAAAATGGCGGCGCCACAATATAAACATTATTAACATGTAATAAACAATTAATGTATATATATTGCGTATCATTAGCTCAGAGCAATGAACTGAAAGTCCTCAAAGTTAAAAATAAAGACCATGGGAGGCTAATTGAAGTTTCCAAACTATTTTTTTTTCATTTCCGATGTGCCACTGTTGCAACGTTCATTAAATTTTATTGTTCAATATTCTCAATCATATCGAACAATATTATCTGTCATAATTCTCTTTGTTTAGTTTTTATTGGCTTTTGACTGTAGTGAATTTACGTTCGTTCATATGATATAATATTTTTCACTTCATGATTTAATTCCGTAATTAAAGGAATAATGCACATTAACTATTATATTCTTGATTGAAATATTTGAACAGTGGTCTTAGATGTACATTGCCCCTGAGATCTGTGGAATGAGGACGCGCATAACAGAAAAGAAGGGGAGAAAGCGAGTGCGGGGAGCAAACGGCTGGTAGCTGCACTCACTTCCCCTCTCAAGAGTTCATTTGTCGAGCCCTCTGGACTTCCGCACAGACTTGTTTTCGTTCGCCTTGCTCCACAGATACCAGGGACATAGTTTACTAATTTCTTTAGAATGTGATATGATTGTAAAATTTACTGTCAAAGCAACCCATGATGTGAGAAAAAATAAGAAAAGTTGCTTAATTGGAAGTCCAGTGTCCTATAAACCCGCAATAAACCGTACAAGAAATATTTTCATCTGGCACGGTGCCTTTGAAGCGCAGGACCTCGGGCGAGTGCCCCAGTTTCCCCTCCATAGGGGCTTCTAACAAAACAACAAATTACAACTACATTCTTAACAAATGAATAAGGCCTCTGCACACAAACCCTATGCCTACGGAACATATTGACGACATAACAATTTCCCCTACTTTTAAATATTCCCCTTCCAACTTGATTAGTCGAAATGATTTCGCCTAAAATGGTAGACATGCCTCGATTTAGATAATATTGTGCTGATAAGCTATTTTGCGAAACGGGATGGAATACAGTTGAATGAAAGGCCATGATTTCAGGGGTCCCGGGTTCGATTCCAGGTATTGGCATGGCTGTTGTGGGTGTTTCTTCACCAGTTTCATATCTTTATTCATCCTCATCGTCGCGGTTAGCCAAAAATGGCAGAAAAGGAACGTAAAATAACCTAATTTAATTAATCAATCGAAAGGCACTGATTCAATGTGCATTGATATTTTTCATAAGGTCTTAAAGACCTTGTTCGAAGGTATGTAACTTAGCACCCATTCCTAGCAATAAATACAAAATTATAATACTTACTTACTTACTCTCTAGCCTTCTTAAACCCGAAGGTTCATGGCTGCAGCAACACAGGCTTTCCATCGTCCCTATCTTGAGCAAGATGTATATACTCTTTTCCATCCCTGCCGATTTCCCTTAGGTCCATCTCGACGTTGTCCCTCCATCTTCGTCTTGGCCTTCCTACTGGTCTCTTACCATCAGGTTTCCCAAAAAGAATCCTGTAAACTCCTCTTTCCTCTCCCATTCGTGCCACATGGCCTGCCCACCTAAGTCTTCTTGATTTAATTATTCTAATAATATCTGGACATGAATACAAATTATGTAGTTCTAAATTATGTAACCTTCTCCACTCACCTGTCTCCTCATCCCTTTTAGGTCCAAAGATTTTCCTAAGGATCTTATTTTCAAATACTCTCAATTTATGTTCCTCTTTCAATGTAAGGGACCAAGTTTCACAACCATATAATACTACAGGCAAAATTACTGTTTTTTATATTTTAACTTTCAGTTTCTTAGATATTAAACGAGAAGACAAAAGTTTATGAAGAGAGAAGTAAGATGCATTTCCTGAATTAAGCCTACTTTTTATTTCCTCTTTAATATAATTTTCATTTGTTAGTATTACTGCTATGTAATTTGGAAACTGGTTGAAACGAGTTGTTATCAATAATTAGATTTTGATTATTACCTAACACTTGGTTTCGGCCTGTAAGCATATATTTAGTTTTCTCTTTGTTAACTTCCAAACCTATCTCTTTAGCAGTTTTGAAAAATATTTTATCATTATTAATAATTGTATTTATATTATCCCCTAATAAGTCTACATCATCTGCATATGCTAACAACTGAGTCACACCATTTAATTTTAGTCCTTCTTTAGTTTCTCTTACCTTCCTAACAGCATATTTACAAAATTACAATGCTATTATAATTACTTAGTCCTTTCTCTAGCATAATTTACACTTGTCAGAAGTTCCTTCAATTCCAATTGGATATGTATCGTATAATATATCTCCTATGAATGAATCTTATTAAAATATGTAATATCTATGGTGACTTGCAGGGACAGTTTTATGATGAGCTAAAAATATTTGCACTCTAAATAGGTTTAAAAATAGGTATACGAAACATTGTCTCTTGATTGTCGAGAGAAAGTTTTGCGAATGTTTGTTTAAAGTTATTGGAGAAAATCAAGAAATTACAATCATATTTTGGGTGAGGTGCTGCCATGTTATGAAAAAAATTGTCTCCGAAAATTCACTTCCTTCAACTCCATTTTTAAATCTAAAAGTGTTCTTTCATGTTTTCTTCAATGATAGGCCTATATGTGTGAAACATTGTTCAGCTGACAAATTTGTGTAGAGAGAATCAGGTTAAAACTTGTTGGTATTAAGGGTAGATGCGATAGTTTTTTTTACCTACTTGATATTAAATGATGTAAATAGAAAAGTTTCTTTTTTTAATTTCGTAATGAAAGAATTAACCATATTTCAAAATAATGATTGATTTTTACATGAATGTAATGAATTATTGTCCTAACATATATCGTTTATATATTTAAATTCATATTTTTATATTATAATTATGAGCACCTATTTCTCATGTTCATATTTCATGCAACATATTTATTTTCAAAAAAAAAATTGGAATGCTCCAGAAAAATTTGTTGAACAATCTTATTTACAATTTGAATGTATTCACTCAGTATGACTGTATACTCTAGTATAGAAAGGTTAGAAGTGTTTGCCCAAATCATTTTGATAGAAAATGAAATTTTTAGCTTTTAAATTTTCGTAATACATTTCATAGAACTTCAATTGAACCTGAATATAGATAGATCTTTTAGTTCTTCTATTTCTAATATGGGCTCATCAGCACCCTCTTGTGGCAAGGTAACAAAATATCTTCCAATATAACCCGTCGTCCGTAATAGAGGAAATGAGTTCGAATTGATTTCAAACTAACCAATGGCATGTCACTTTACATTACATACAGGGATACTTCCCCCAAGGGCATCTGCAAGCGGGGGGGGGGGCACTTGCTCCCCTGATATTTCTAGAAAGAGTTAATGAAATTCGAATGGTGAAATTTTAGCGATATTTTATCAACAACAAAATTGTTTTCTCTGACTTACAGGCCGTAAGTTACAGCAATTATTATTATTATTATTATTTTACTATACCGTTCTGCACGTAAAATCATGGATCAGAGGTACCATGAAGGACAGTAGATTAAGTGGTCCTTCTTTGATATCTATGCATTGTAAAAAGTACAAAAATACAAAGAATTGTTCATCAACAAGTGACAGATGTTTATCGAAAGGCAGCAAGGCGGTTCCAGTTTTTATTTAAATAGTAGACTTGAGTCTGAACTTGTATACAACGCCAAAGTATTTTCAATTCAATTTGAATTTAGTAGTAGTAGTAACAATAATAACAAATAATAATAATAATAGTAATAATAATAATACTAATAATAAGAGCAGTTTCTATGACTGTCCCCTGAGAAAAAATCCTCCGAGCGCCCTTGCTCACCCCCCTTTAATGGACAAAAGAGGCGACGGAAGACATTTTCTTTATCCAGTGTTGCAAACTGTAC
The DNA here is from genome assembly GCF_977018435.1 of Lepisma saccharinum. Taxonomy (NCBI): domain Eukaryota; kingdom Metazoa; phylum Arthropoda; class Insecta; order Zygentoma; family Lepismatidae; genus Lepisma; species Lepisma saccharinum. The sequence continues at coordinate 39,412,146 of NC_139247.1, read as the reverse complement.
ACACAAAACCCAAAATCTGCCAATTGACACACATTTGTTGACTTCAGTAGCATATTATTGCAAATAATGCACTTTTGGTGCATGAAAACACGCTGAAACGCATTAAAAGGTACACTCAAAATGCATCAGTTCAGATCACACAGAATCATTTCAAAGAAACCAAAATTACACGTTTAAATCGGCTTCGCATTGGACACATTCGTCTCATACATTGTAATTTGCTGCAAGTGCTGGACCATCCGATGTGCCATGTATATGTCATGTAGTTTTAAGAGTTCGGTATATCCTTATTGAAGGTACCGATTTTAATGTTGTCAGGCAAACGCTTCATCTTCCTTCTCATTCATGTTGAGAGATGATGACTAGACATGCGATTTTTATGTAGCCAAATTTTGCGATTTCATTTGGGGATGCTTTAAGCGGAGTTTCAATAACCTACGTGCACAATGTTAGCCTAATTGTGATAATTTCAATCCCCTTTTACACAAAAGCTCTCAGGTATATGAAGACTGAGCAGTGGCGGCGATTGGGTTCCAAAACCGGGGGGGGGGGGTGGCACGGTGCCAAATTTAGGGGGGGAAAGGTTTGTAGATAAGGTTTAGCATAGTGCGGGGGCAAAAGTGGCGAAAAGTGGGGGGCAACTGCCCACCCCCTCGCCCCCCTAATGGCCGCCACTGGCTCTGAGTATGCGTTATCAATTTAGTACAGTTTTTCCTATCATTATGACGATATTTATAGCCTAAATAATGAAAGTAAACAATTTAAAATCAATATTCTTACAGAATTACAAACTCCTAACAAATGTTATAAAATACAAACGTACATATCTACAAGTACTATCAGATTAACTAAATCTGTAGATTCATTTAATTTCCTTTGACTCAAGAATGCCTAGTTTTTTGACTCCGCTAATTACAGTGCTTAAAGAGCTTATGATATACAGAAATCCACCAACGGATACTTCTATTGGCTGTTGTTCCGAGTCATGCACTGAAAATTGCATCAATTATGATCAGGCAAGATCATGTTAAAGAAATCAAAATTAAGGCCGAACCACACGGAACTGGTTTCACATAGGAATGCCCTAGTTGGCGCTGGACTGGCTACCTGGTTGGAAATGATGGCTGCCAGGCTGGTTTTGACTGGTTTTAACGGCTAGACGGTGTTGTAATTGCAACTAGCTTTGAACGAAAGTTTTGACATTTGAAGATATTCTGTGAGTTCGGCAAAGAATATAAGGTTTTTCTTTTGTGTATTTTCCGAGAGTTGGTTGTTTTTGTTAGCTGCTCGATTAAAGAAAATGAGGTGCATTCGTGTTTAATGATATTTAGGAATTTATCCAGAGCGATGAGATTTATACACGACATGTGATTAGCCGATAATGAAAATCCTTATTATTTATTACCAGTGTGTTAAATGCTTGATGTATTCATTCTTCAAAATATTTCTTTTTAATGAATGAATCCTGCGAATTTCACTTGTGAACCCTTTCGTGGGCAATGGGAAGCATACCTCCCAAAAATACTTTCATCAATTGGATGATGTTTGGTCCACTGGAAAGCATTATTCCCACTACCAACATGTTTTGATTTTTAAATTAGATGTCTTAACATTTGATTAATTTGATTAATGCCCTTCGTGGCTCTGCTGCCATCTATTGAGCAAATATTGTATCATATTTTTATATTTTTTCCCATTCTTTCCTGCGAAGCAACGATCACAAACTTTGTTATCTTTCCTTTGTTCTGAACAACTAAAATTGTATTGTTGTTCTTCTAAACAAACGGAAAATGTCACAAACGACCTTCAATGCATAGGGAATCATAATTTGTGGTATTTTTTTATGTGCAATGTAATTCAAACTTCTATTCAGTAACATATTTGAGTGGAGTTCTTGGACAGGTTCTGGCAATCTTGAAAGCTGTGAGTAATCTGTGGGTTGTGACTTTTAGACTTTTCACCAATTTTTAGTGCCTACAAAACAAACTACCTACAGAAGATGCCGTAGATGTAGCTCCAGGGGTGTTGAAAGTAGAACATATGTAGTGAATGCGATGTTCCACTATGCACGGAACCATGTTTCAGACAGTTGCATGGCTTGTTTCCTTCTGTGGAAACTCAGAGTATATTCTAATAATTAAATGTTGTCAGATAAAAGTGTATATTCAAACAAATGTAACACAACTACAAAAGTGAAGTTTGTTCACACTAAAAGAAATAAGTAGCAACACATGTACAAAACCAATGTCAATAAACCATTCAAAAGGATATCATTGACATGGTTACTACATTGTTATTCTCCATTTACGATGTTATTTATTTTGAATATTTTTGCAGGAAATGTAATTTTATTTGAAATTTAATCTCATTTTTCATATTGGACACACAATATCACATAATGTTGCAAATGGAAATTAAAACTTTCCTGAGTACCTGTGACGTGAATTGGTCCAGTGGGGAGAATACTTCCCACACCATAAAATTATGGGAAACCATGGAGAAAACATAAAGTAACAACAGTCTTTACTATGCACATACACATTATAATCCGCAGAAACCAATTTCGTCATACTTTTAGAAAAAATTGGCCCATGAAAGGGTTTAAAAAATCTTGTTCATTAGCATTTTTTCAGGAGCCAATTTCTAGCTCATGCTTTTCTTATAATTGTATATAATAACAGCAGTAGCTATTTTCCTAGGAAGTTCTACCTCAAGTCGCTCGTCCATCTTTGTAGATTTTCTGCTTTGCGCAATGCCTTGTGGGAAGAAAATTATGCCAAGTACGGTAATGAGTATCGTGTGAGGCGAAAAAACAAGCAGATGAGCAAGTCTAACTGGAAAATCCAACGAAATCTAGCCTCGTGTGATTCCGGCGTTACATGTTAAACTGTTCGACTTGATAGACCAAAACTTCGATTCAATTCATATCTTGTTATGTGTAAAGATGTGGAGTTTCCGGTGGAAACTTTAGCATGTAGTTGATCTACAAACTTCACGAAACGAACTTAAGAACGAGAGAGATAAGAAATGGGAAAGAATAAGATATGACAAACGCTAAAGAAAGAGAGATCAAAATAAAGATTCTGCTAAAGAAAAAGAGATCAAAATAAAGATTATGCTCAAGAGAGATCAAAATAAAGATTACGCTAAAGAAAGAGAGATCAAAATAAAGATTATGCTAAAGAAAGAGAGATCAAAATAAAGATTATGCTAAAGAAAGAGAGATCAAAATAAAAATTATGCAAAAGAAAGAGAGATCAAAATGAGGAGTATGCTAAAGAAAGAGAGATCAAAATAAAGATTAAGCTAAAGAAAGAGAGATCAAAATAAAGATTAAGCTAAAGAAAGAGAGATCAAAATAAAAATTATGCTACAGAAAGAGAGATCAAAATAAAGATTATGCTAAAGAAAGAGAGATCAAAATAAAGATTATGCTAAAGAAAGAGAGATCAAAATAAAGATTATGATAAAGAAAGAGAGATCAAAATAAAGATTAAGCTAAAGAAAGAGAGATCAAAATAAAGATTATGCTAAAGAAAGAGAGCTCAAAATAAAGATTAAGCTAAAGAAAGAGAGATCAAAATAAAGATTATGCTAAAGAAAGAGAGCTCAAAATAAAGATTATGCTAAAGAAAGAGAGATCAAAATAAGGATTATGCTAAAGAAAGAGAGCTCAAAATAAAGATTATGCTAAAGAAAGAGAGCTCAAAATAAAGATTAAGCTAAAGAAAGAGAGATCAAAATAAAGATTATGCTAAAGAAAGAGAGATCAAAATAAAGATTATGCTAAAGAAAGAGAGACCAAAATAAAGATTATGCTAAAGAGAGATCAAAATAAAGATTATGCTAAAGAAAGATAGAGATCAAAATAAAGATTATGCTAAATAAACAGAGATCAAAATAAAGATTAAGCTAAAGAAAGAGAGATCAAAATAAAGATTATGCTAAAGAAAGAGAGCTCAAAATAAAGATTATGCTAAAGAAAGAGAGCTCAAAATAAAGATTATGCTAAAGAAAGAGAGATCAAAATAAAGATTATGCTAAAGAAAGAGAGCTCAAAATAAAGATTAAGCTAAAGAAGGAGAGATCAAAATAAAGATTATGCTAAAGAAAGAGAGATCAAAATAAAGATTATGATAAAGAAAGAGAGCTCAAAATAAAGATTAAGCTAAAGAAAGAGAGATCAAAATAAAGATTATGCTAAAGAAAGAGAGCTCAAAATAAAGATTAAGCTAAAGAAAGAGAGCTCAAAATAAAGATTAAGCTAAAGAAAGAGAGATCAAAATAAATATTAAGCTAAAGAAAGAGAGATCAAAATAAAGATTATGCTAAAGATAGAGAGATCAAAATAAAGATTATGCTAAAGAAAGAGAGATCAAAATAAAGATTAAGCTAAAGAAAGAGAGATCAAAATAAAGATTATGCTAAAGAAAGAGAGCTCAAAATAAAGATTAAGCTAAAGAAAGAGAGATCAAAATAAAGATTATGCTAAAGAAAGAGAGATCAAAATAAAGATTATGCTAAAGAAAGAGAGACCAAAATAAAGATTATGCTAAAGAGAGATCAAAATAAAGATTATGCTAAAGAAAGAGAGATCAAAATAAAGATTATGCTAAAGAAAGAGAGATCAAAATAAAGATTACGCTAAAGAAAGAGAGCTCAAAATAAAGATTAAGCTAAAGAAAGAGAGATCAAAGTAAAGATTATGCTAAAGAAAGAGAGATCAAAATAAAGATTATGCTAAAGAAAGAGTGATCAAAATAAAGATTATGCTAAAGAAGGAGAGCTCAAAATAAAGATTAAGCTAAAGAAAGAGAGATCAAAATAAAGATTATGCTAAAGATAGAGAGCTCAAAATAAAGATTAAGCTAAAGAAAGAGAGATCAAAATAAAGATTATGCTAAAGAAAGAGAGCTCAAAATAAAGATTAAGCTAAAAAAAGAGAGTTCAAAATAAAGATTATGCTAAAGAAAGAGAGATCAAAATAAACATTATGCTAAAGAAAGAGAGATCAAAATAAAGATTACGCTAAAGAAAGAGAGCTCAAAATAAAGATTAAGCTAAAGAAAGAGAGATGAAAGTAAAGATTATGCTAAAGAAAGAGAGATCAAAATAAAGATTATGATAAAGAAAGAGAGATCAAAATAAAGATTATGCTAAAGAAAGAGAGCTCAAAATAAAGATTAAGCTAAAGAAAGAGAGATCAAAATAAAGATTATGCTAAAGATAGAGAGATCAAAATAAAGATTATGATAAAGAAAGAGAGATCAAAATAAAGATTATGCTAAAGAAAGAGAGCTCAAAATAAAGATTAACTAAAGAAAGAGAGATCAAAATAAAGATTATGCTAAAGAAAGAGAGATCAAAATAAAGATTATGCTAAAGAAAGAGAGATCAAAATAAAGATTATGCTAAAGAAAGAGAGATCAAAATAAAGATTGAAGAGAGAGATAAAGGAAAAGTGACAAAGGAGGAAGACAATAACAGAAGGGGAAAATGGGTAAAGTAGAAGAGAAATAAACGGATAAATATAAGAAATGAAGAATGATGAAATAGTGTGGTACAAAACGCTGAAAAGGAAAAAGAAAATGTAACGTATGAGTAGAAATGAAGGTAGTGCAATATTTCGTTTGTCCAAAGGAGGGCCAGTAACAAAAACTAATATAAATTTTTACCACTTCATATTCGAAAAGGTGTTGTGTGAAATTACAAAAACACAAACTGTTTGATACACTTAAATATATGTCACAGATTACTAAAATCATATTCTAAGCAAAATAATAGATTTAAAATTCACTGTAAATATCTAGGTACATTATCAGTACCTACCACAAATAGCTTCAATGCACACCTTCTAATACGTCCTCGCCTTGTAATCAAGGAGTCCCGGGTTCGATACCCGGTGGAGACACATAGTGGTTCGGATCCCACTATAAACTGTTGGTCCAGTCCCGATTAGCCTTACTGTGCATAAAGTGGACTTAAAACACCAATTCAATCAATCAATCAATCAATACTCCTCCACATAGAAGAATATACGAACACATTCAAAAATTACGTTTATATGTAAAGGTGTAAATTTCTGCAGCGTATTACAAAAAAATAAACAGTAAAATTATGATTGGATACTACCAATTCCAACATATGAATACACACCAAGAAGAATTAGGATTTCACAACAATATGTCGGAACGGCTGTGTAGTGCAAGTTTTTAGCATCCTCATAACCAGATGAGAGAAATTTCTCATCCTCTGAGAGCGTATGGACCTCACACGAGTCGCAACAGTAAATAACCATTCCTGCAAGACCCCCATCCACAGTGTGTAAGAGCTTCGGTCTCGCCCACCTGGACCTATCAAAAATTTAGCGGCGAAAAAGACAATTCCCATCTGCTCTCTCGCGATGCTTACGCGCGAGTTGATACACATTCGCAGCACCAGATGACAGCACCTGTCTTTATAGCGCGCGTGCCATATTTGCCTGCCCTCCCATATTACCCCCTCGTTTCTTAATGTGTCTGAGTGGATGGTTCCATTTGCAGCTTAGCTTCTTCTTTGGCTGTCGGGAGTGGAATGCATGTTGATTCTCGATGCCGACATCTTGAGAACATTTGGTGGCCGGTGTTTCACCAATATTTTCTGCCGAGTCGTATCTTATCACGCATTGTATTCTTTTTACTTTAAGGTTGATTTCCACATCTCAGAGCGACGCGACAGATGACATGTAGAATACACACCGAAGCGGCGAGCATAGGCGTAACTTTGCGGGGGCAAGAGGGGACTTGCCCCCCAAATGTTCAGGTTTATTCAAATTTGGGATCTGATGGGCAAAGAAAAAAATAGTAATATTTTGTGATTTCGCAAATGTCACAGTTATTTAGCATATAATCCTGAACACTATTTTTTATAAGATGGAAAATCTTTCGAGTTTGCCCCCCAAAGTTAAGCTCCTAAATTCCATTCCGCCCTCTCAAAGTAAAACCCAAAGTCACGCACGTGACGGCAAGCGACAATCAAGACAAGCTCCTCGCGTCTAAAGCAAAACATTCGAACAACAGACCGAGGCAACACGATGCACGGTGTTGAGAAAACGATCTATAGTGGAACCACAAGCAAATCAACCTGCGCAGACCCGCAACTCCTGTACACCGTAGTCCCGCGAGGAGGGGCGGGGGAGGTGGACCATGCTTCCTTATGGCCCGAGCTGATGGGAAGAAGGTAAAGATGCGCGGGGACTTTTCGTCCAAAGTTTTTCCTTCTGGTCGATCTATAGCTCGTGCCTCTTCGGTTCGAAAGGCTGCATTGATTACTGAGGGTTGGCTTCCAAGCGACACGTGCAGGTTGTTGCTTGTTGCTTCAGTCTGAAATCTTCCTAACTTAATCTCGACCATAGACGTCCGAAAGGGGGCAAGGGTGAGGGGGCTCGGCCACTCCTGGAAAATGAATGTCAACCTAGAAACACAAGATTAAATATTCCACACATATAAGTTCATTTTAGTCACAGTAATTTATGTCAATTATTATAATTGCGTTGCAGGATCATGATAACTTGAAACCGAGGTAGTGTTTTTTGAGGCGGCAGCACTATTATGGGGGATGTATATGCCTCCTCCTGAAAAAAAAAACCTTCCTTGCCGCTGGAAAAATCTTTTGGACGTGTGATCTCGCATCCCCCCAGATCATGCCATTATACCAAAAAAATATTTTGCCTACTACTATCCTACTAAAACCAGCTCTTTCAGATTTACTGAACATTTTACTTGATCTGTCCCTCTGCCTAAATTCTTTCTCTTCGTCATTAAACAGATTAAAAGGTTTGCACTTAGTAAGAAAAGTGACTTGGAACCAACTAAACTAAATGAGTTAGTAAGGAAATATATTCTGATTCTCCAGCTACATCGCACATATTGCAGTATGTAACTACTAGAACGTCAACCGTAACGCATTTTCGAGAGCCTGTGGTTAACGACCAACCTTCATGGAAAACTCTTTTAAAATTAGAACGAGAGATTATGAGGACTAAAAGTGGTAAACGTTGTAAGTGCCAAAAGCGAAAGTGTTGAGAAACCTCATCGTTCTGCACATCAGCCCGTAAGAACGTTCACACTAGTGACCTCTTTACACGCCCTTTGAACTACTTAGAGTGCTACCAGCCACATTTCACGTTTACCACATTATAAAACATGGCACATTTCACAGTTTAACGTGGAAAACGGTGTTTGAATTATTGTGGCACTTACAGCGTTTACCAATTTTAGTCTTCTTATAATCTAGAATGTTGGTTGTAAAGAAAAAGGGCCGGATGTAACAAATTACATGTTTGTTGATTGTTCTTCTTGCCATGTTTAAAAACTAACTGAAGTTAAGCGTGTTGTTGATTGCGTGCATAAGTATGTTTGCATAATGCAAGATTAAAATATGAACCTACGTAGATTGTAGGGTGTTATTTGGAATTTACGTAGTAGCATATATTAAGTGTATAAGAAGACCCGGCACGAGCTAAAAAGTGGTAAAAAATGTACGTTTTCATCCACACAGAAGGTAACGTAAAGTGCATTGATTCTCCCCGTCTTTAGAACTAAGAAGTCCAATCAAAGGTAGAGAAAAAGAAACACAGGACTTTGCTTAAGATCTCTAGGTGCTTGTCAAGCATGGTGCCAAGGTGCAATTTTGTTTACATATATTTTAGCTTTTTAGCATTTACAAATATAATACGTATGTTGAATTTTATATTAGGCAAATTTCTCGTATCGGACAAACGGCTGAAATTTGCTAGTTCATTTAATTTGAATATTCGTACTTACGTATTCTGCATTGAGAAACACTGTTGTAGGTGGTATTTCGCTTATTTCACGGAAATAAGCTCTATTTGCGACATATCGAGTAAGCTTTCTTCCTTTCTTTTTGCCTTCGGTAACACGCAAAATGGCGTTCACAGTTTCACTACCGTACTCGGCATGCAGTGTTTTCACCCCACTGCACCCAAAAATACTTACGTAGCCCCACAAACCATTGACGCATAGCCCCACGAACCATTCATACATAGCCCTAGGAACCATTTCCGGTAAGGTTAGGTTAGGTAGGATCACGTTTAGGTTAGAATAGTCAATAGAAAAAAAATATGCGTAGCCCCACACACCATTCTCGCATAGCCCCACGAACCATTGACACATAGCCCCACGAACCATTGACACATAGCCCCACAAACCATTTGCGGAAACGTACCTTCTTCAGTTACAAAAACACGTGTTTGGAAACACTGATCGGGGTTACGTCATCACACACAGGCTACATCCACCTGGAAGTAAATGGATGCAACAGCTTTCGTGCATCGGTCACACATTTATATCGAAAAATAAATGATTTACCGGCAAAATTCAATGAACGATGCGAGAAAACACTTCCCCGAACTTCCACAGGTATAAAGAAACTGCATTCGGTAAGTAATTTCTCCTGTAAATTTGAAGAAATCCGTTTGTCCGATACGAGAAATTTACCTTATATTATTTTAAGGAAATAATTGCACCTTCTAAACTTAGATGGCGCGGTACGCACCAATTTCCCCACCGTGGGCACCCATGCTAAGATGGTTTTAATAAAGCTTGGGCTAGAGGTATGTTGTCATTCTTACATTATGTCCTCAGAAGATTCAGTGCGGCCATAATTTCACACTCACAAATCTACCGCGCAAGGAGAATGGACATGTCACCGTGACGTGGTAATCCGTGCTTCCAGTGGCGGCGATTGGGGGCCAAAACCGTAAGGGAGGGGGGCAAGGAAAGTTGGTGACAACTGCCCCCAACCCACCCCCATCCCTGCCACTGCTTGCTTCTAAGGAATGTTACACCTTACTGAAGAAAATATAGATATACTAGGCATGGCAATTACTTTCTTTTGCGAGAATGCAGGACCCGCACGAAAATTCGAAATATGTAAATGGCACGGGGCACTGTGTGGTACTTTCGAATGTATGAACAATGCAGATCATGTGTGGCAAGTGTAGGATAGGGAACCTCTATCAAACACTTATAAACGACAGCGTCGTACAGTGGGGTCCAGGAGCATTACCGTGCAAATTGTCCATGACTATTTTCATTAATTTTTCTCTTACATCCTGTGTGTTTTTAAGCGATGGATTTTTATGTATGTTGGTGCAGAAGTTGTCAACAACTTGTTTTGAGTTTTCTTTTAAATCTTGTTATGCTTTACTTGCTCTTCTGTGGAAAGTAACCTACCTTGGCTTGACCTGTCACTTGTTTTCGTTACTTCCCCAGGCAAATAATTAGCAAAATACTTGAAAAAAAAAACTAACAATGCGGTTCAATCGAATAAAAATACATAGAATAACTACCATATTCTTTACCATGGATATTAGGGGAAAACTCAGTTCTTTTATCTCAATGATACCCAGGCGTTCGGTTTAAAAATATATAAAAAAAACTTATTTATTTCGTTGATTAAATATATACAAAGAATTACATCGAAATAACCCCTCATAGGAAATGACATGATCCTCTTTAATTGAAACACTGTAATATATAGGGAGCGGAAGTTGATGAAATGTCATCTTTTCTCTGACATCTCTGACACGATGCCCATTAAATATACACAATATTAAACTTCGTCTAGAACCCAAAAAAGGTAATTTTAAAGTACTTTTTTTTGCATTTTTTTTGCCAATTTTCAGGTTTTAGGTCATTCTGCCCGATTTTCGGCATTTAACCGTCATTTTTCGCAATATTCGGTGTATTGTTTCGTCATATTTTGTAACTTCTTTCATTTTGGTAATATTCTTGAGTCTTTTCACCAAGGAGAACATAGGCCTATATGATATATTTCGCAGGATTGCAATTTACGAGCTTCTTCATTAAATTGTTTAAAAATTATTCAGTTGTTTCCATTGGAAATTTACGTTGCATATTTTAATTGAATGTGCATGTGCTTTCATTTGGTATCTTTTTTTTTATTATTATTGAAAGCAAGATTGCATTTTGTTTAATTTCCTTTTCATTTAAATTTTTAACCTGAAACTAACAAATTTAATGGTCATTTTTTGCATTTTTACGTCATTTTCCCCATTTTTTAGGACATTCTATAGGTCATATGCCTATATTTTTTAGGTCATCAACTTCCACTCCCTAGTAATATATATATAAGAGAGGTTCGTAGGCTGGCCTAGACCAGCAGTACTAGTTCAAAAATGTATCTAGCTTGTCACTAGCGCTACATGACATGTTTCTTTAATTCCCTCCCCTTCGTGTTTAGAACGAAAATTGCCTCGCAAAAATAGACTAAACTTGATTGAAATTACTACAACTACTCGTAATATGCGCTGTTCTTTGAATTATATAAAAACAAAACTGTTATGATTCTTTTTCCACCCTGTCACAGTCCCTTTAATCCCAGTTTAAATAAAAACCCGACCCTTGACAGTGTCGAATCTACAAATTTAAACTAATATTTCCACGCAACAAGTTACTTGACTATTCACCGACAGATAGACATATACTTGAAATTAAACGCGTCCCTTAATTCCCTCGCATATGACGTTTCTCTAAGAATATTAACAAATGTCCACCGAAAACTAAGCGTTGGCTTGTCACCAAACGAATAAAAGAAATGCGTGGACTTGTCTATGTATTTCGATGAAAGCAAATGGTTGATCCGTGACCGCTAGCAATTTGACTAGCCCAGCCACTCTACAGGCACCGAAGAACCTTCCAAATGTCTCCCCTCTTGCCCAAAAAACGTAAGAATGCCAACCCCCTACTCAATCGGTTCTCTTATATAGGCGATTCGAAAGAGCCAGTAAACTGGACATTTCCACCCCCTTCTGGTTTGAAAGGACAAGATTTTAAAACTAACCGCCTTCTGCAAGCTGGCTTTCACCGTCACGTAGGACAGCCCTACAGCAGTTTGCATTGGTAACTGCATAAAAAAGAAGTATAGCTGTCACTAAAAAAGAATAACATTGAACATACACGAAACAAATAATAATAAAAAAAAGATCTTGTAGCGATTCTATCATTACAATCTTGTAGCTCTTGTTGGGTCAAATAAAGTGCACGAACATGGCGATGGACAATTTGCACGGTAATACTCATGGATCCCACTGTACTACATGTGCTTATTAGTTAGAAACCATAAGATTACAGTGTAAAAACGGGCGCACACATATTTGCCTTAATTTAAGCACATTATTACAATTCAAGGTAGTTTTTCATCATTTTTTCTGAACACCAGTAACTGAGAAACAACAGGTGTTGCAATTAAGTGTGTTAAACAGGGTTGTTAAAGGTGTAGAAACCCATAAATTCTAATGGGTTCTATTGGGTCCCGCTGAAGGACCGGAAACTTCTTTCTCGCACAATTTAAATTCGGTCCAAGTTAAGTATTGTTTCATTGAAAAAGGTTCCTGTACCGTATTTATATGCATCCGGAATAAAGGTTCCTGGTAGAAACCGCAGGAAATAAATCATAACGCTGTTGTTCTCTCGTGGGCCAGGTTCAAAACCTCCCTTGACGAAGAGTTACTGTACATAACGCAATGGACTATATTAGCGTGGCGTCACATGGAGTTCAAACAAACCCGTCACATGCGGTTCCGGCATCCGAACCAGGAACCGCAGCCAATAGGAACCGTCGATGAGATATCATGCTGCTGTGTTCCCAGCAGATATCACAACAGGGACGGGTAGTCTTGCTAGTACCAAGTGAAGGAACACGCGCGAGAGAATGGGGCTACATGGAGAGGGGCAACGTGACTGCAGAGCTTGCGTTTCGCCCATTTCTACCTTGTACCTTGGATTCTAAAGGCAGCCAGCGCCTGGATTAGTCTTTCAAACTCGCAAGTGGATAATTGTTTATCGTCAGGTCCGTAATCGATCCAAGTTGCGTATTGATACATTTCAATACCTAACTTGGACCCTATTTAAATTCATTCAGAAAAGGGGTTCCTGGACCGAATTGAAATACTTTACAGATAAAAAGGTTCTTTACGGTCCAGAACACATTTACGCTTGCTGATTTTCTCTCCTGGACCGGAATTGAATTTATTTAAAATTCCTGAACCTTTAACAACTCTGGTGTAAAATGTTAGGGGATTCTCATATCTCAATAAGATACATTTTCTCTTTTTTAAAACAGAAAGTTTTCGAAAACAATTCAGGTCCTTTTTTTTAAAGAAAAAAGACAAACAATGGTGATATTAATTTTAATTGCACATCATTTATGCTACTGTAGAATTATAAATTCATATTTATAAATATTTTCAACTTGAATTTTTGTTGATATGAAGTAAAATGTTTTCTTGTGGAAGTAGGAACAGACACACTGAGCAGAGATTGACTGACACACTGTTCCGGGTGTATCTGGAGCAAGCGAACGGAAATAAGTATCTGTACAAGTACTGACTCAGGAGGGCGTGAGAGGGGAAGTGAGTGCATGGAGGGGAGAACGCGACTGCAGCTGCTAGCCGTTTTCAGCAGCTCGCACACCACTCGCTTTCTCTCTTTCTCTGCCGTTATGCACGGACTTGCTACACAGATTACCGATACATAGTGTAAACATTTCCAACCCCTCCCCCAAAATGTTCCCCAACAATTCTTAAAATTTTCCAAAAAGACCACGGCCATGTTAGTTCTAAATTTACCCTTCAGAACAGAAAACTCTGAAAAAAAAAAACACCTAGTGACTGAGGGTACACTAAATAAAGATGTGTGCACATAAAAAAAGTCTAGCACGTGGTCTGTTATAATCGGGAGAGTAAGTGTGCTATGAGAAAATCAAAAGCGGGGAAAAAGTAGTTCCTTTCCTCACCGCACTTACAAAAGCGCCATTGCCCTTTGAGAGGAAAATGGAGGTATTTTCGGTACAGAACCGTCTCAATTGTTGACATTATCATTCGCGCGATGAATACTCTACATTGTATTAAGAAGGAGGATAAAAAAGTGCTCCATCTTGAAAAATAAGAGCCTCATTATAACAAGACGCTCGGCCGCATTTCATTTGTTTTTAAAAAAGAAGATCCCATCTCAAAGCAAGGATGGATTAAACGTCACTTATCCTCACCTAGCTTCTATTCGAGCTCAAAATATTTCTTCTCGTCTGCTCTTAGAGCCTTGTTCGCAGTCGGGCGCTTTGTCGAGAAACGTGATAGCAGTGTTTCCAACCCCTCTTAATTTTAACCAAATCCGGTGGAAACTTTAGCTGTTGGAAAAGATGTACCAGCAAAACTGGCGATTCATCTACTTCCATCTTGCGTGACTTTCATATCTCTTGAGTTAATCGTGGCGTTGAGGATGAATGATGAAGTAATGAAACGATTGGGGGACTGACACAATGATGGGACCCATGGCGCTAGAGTTCGATTATAGGACCTCAGGCTTCATAACGCGTTACGTTAGTCACTATGCCATTGTGATTCATCAATTTAGCTTCAATCATAAGTATAATCTCTCAATCCGGATACAATTGCGTCGAGATATCCGCCATCGATATTTATTTGACGACCTCCATGGAGGAGTGGTTAGCACAGCACGCTAAAACGTCAGCGGTTATTGGTTCGAATCCTTGCATAGGCATGAGTGTTTTAATGAGTGTCCCTTCGTCATTTTTCATAATATCATTATTTATCCTCATCGTCGCGATTAGCCAAAAGTGGCAGAACAGCTACTAAAATTAAGTTACTAATCAATACACACACACATAGGTATATATATATATATATATATACACACACACACACACACACACACACACACACACACACACACACACACACACACACACACACACACACACACACACACTGGGTGAGTCTGTTAAAAGAAGCCTCAGTGCGGAGACAGTCTTTGGACGCACTTTTGGCCTATTCAGCACGGATCCGGTTTCCCGCCATTTTGCAATCAGTTTTTGCATTACTGATTTGGTTGGGGCCTTCGCTGGAACTCCATTCACCGCGAACTCCGTCGTAAACAAATCTGCACACTGTTTCCAAGAACCGAGGCGTGCATACGTCTCGACAACAAAGATACGCTGCTGCACCGTTAACACCATGCTGACCCACCGAACCACACTCACAACTTTCCTCGCCGCTCAACTACACTCAACTGACCTGCACGCTGCCTGCCTCAAGGTCATCATTAGACACTTTATTTTCAATCCCTCTCTATGTCGTGTTGTCGAAACTACTTGGCACCGATATCCTGGACTGTTCTCTACCCCGCTCTTATCTTCGGTGTACCAGGGTTGCCTACGTGCAAGGAGCACATTTTCCACGGGGACTCACAGTATATATATATAGGGTTATGTATTTATTTATGTAGGGGTCTATATAATCAGGGGCGTATATATTCTATACGTATTGGGTATGCAATTTGATTTCTTAGCAGTTTGTTTGTTATCTGGCTGCCGTTGGCATGGCAACGTGGTTTCCTTGAAGACACTGAGGACGGGCAAGATGGACGTGTCTTATCACTTATACACGGCGTTTATGATGGCCTAGTCATCTCCTTTCCTCCAGAGCCTGTATTTCAATGTAGCCGCCTCGGTGGGCGAGAGTGTTAAGTGTTAACCAGAATCAAAATAACCATAACGGTTATTTGGACAAAATCCTGTTTCCGTCCTGGCTGATTCGGGGAGGAGGAATTCTGAGGTTGCCGCTTTTTGCCCAAACAGGGGGCAGCGCTAGGCCTAATTGGCTGTTTGACCGGACGTTTCTTTGCAGGTAAACGTGGCAACAGTGGTCACTGCCATAAAGGCGGTCCACGCGTCGGTTCTTAGCTTGCCCAGACTCTACTCTACAAAGCGATTTCACTGTCTGAAAGGCTTCTTCCGAAGAAATTTCACAAGTGAAGCATTTTCTTTAGCATTTTTGCTAGCATAAATGCTATGTAAACGCTTCCAAAAATCTTATGGCAGATAGTTCTTTACACGGAAGCATTTCATGTAACTTTTCGGCTAGCTCTTGCGATTACAATGCATAACATATACAGCATGAAAGGCACGTCGAGTTACGCCATCTATGCTGAATGCACGGTGTTTACATTTGAAATAACTAAAATATTCTTCCATACGTGTACAGTAAACGTTATAAAGTGTGCATTTAAGCAGTGCCATTCCATTTGTATCTAATAATAACGTTTTGTACGAAACATTATTCCTCTCGGTTCAATAGTTATCGAGTTTTAAAATTGTGAAGTGATACATTGTTTACATCTCACGCGGCCGCCATTACAACTGTACTCGTGACCTAGAGCTCGTATCTGATTGGTTACGTAACATGTTAAGAAGAATGCTTTCGTCTAAAGCGAGCCTTACTTGTATAAATGAGACACCGTAACTATGATTGGGAAAACATATAAACTTGCTGGAGCAGTGGCACAACCACCGGGGGGGGGGGGTCATTGAACTCGCGAAATTAATTCTAGGGGGCAAACATTGCAGTAAAAAATTAAGGCTAGCAGAATCTAAGAATAGCAGGGCAAAAGGATACTCAAGATGGAATTAGTTTTCATGTTTATCTTGCATTTATTCTTCCAGACGGCCAAGAGCACCTGCAGGGGGCACGGAGGGGCAATTGCTCCCCTGGATTTCAAATGTTATGCAAGCAAAAATATATTTCGTAATTTCTTCTTGCTCGCTTCGCTCGTATTACCTCCTTTCTTGCAATCTCATCAACTTCAGAGCCGTAGCTAGGGGGCGGCGGGAGTCACCGAACGATCAAAATGAATAAAGTTGTAAAAAAGAGAACGCATGGCGACGCGTGAAATTATTTGCGCCCTATTGAATCGATATTGTTTTCAGTTTGCAAATAATTGGACCAAAAAAAAAAAATTGAATGCTTCGCTCGCAATATTATAATTTTCTGTAATGTATTGTAAATTACCACAGGGAGAACTAAAACCAAATATGTACTTCAGACTGTTGCTGCTAAAACAGTTTTGCCTTAAATGCATGAACAATTGTTTTGAGGAATAGGAGCGTGCACATGTGAGAGACAATTTATATCATTTTGGCCTTGGGTTTGTTATGAGATGGATGAATTGATTATGTAATGTATTTAAATAATATATGTTTTATATACCTATATATGTGTGTCTGTGTGTGTTGAAGAAACTTTGAATAGGTACACAATTTAGTGTTAACATGTTGCATATGTATTTTCTTATTTTACGTCGCTCCATGTTACACATGTAAAACATAATAATAATAATAATGCTATTATTATTTTGGTTATTATTATTATTATTATTATTATTATTGACACTTTTATCCTGGTACTTGCCCCCCACAGACAAAAATCCGTAGTTGCGCCTCTGTGCTGGAGTACAAATCATGACGATCTAAGAACGTAACGCAACACAGAAACAACGAATCTTCGAAAGTTAGGATTTTTTGTTCAAGCAATGTTTGTCAATTCTGTTATTCTTATCAGGATATGGCATAGTAACCAGAAGTCTAAATGGCTCGCTCGCTGTGTTCAACGTGGTTGCACTTTTATCTTATAAGTTCACCTTTACGAATTATAGAAATACTTACAGTTATGACGCTGAAAAAGATTTATATGATGCTAATGTAAAAGTAATTTCCACTTATATATCGTGAAGTTACACTTACTCTAAATAAGCAATCAAAACTTATCGAATGTAAGAAAACCTAAGGGATGCTTAAAGGGTAGAATGCAAGAAGTTTAATTGTCCCCTTCGACACTCCTGTTGATATATATTTTGATTGTTTCATCTCTATATTTATTCTTGTGTCTACTTTGGGCTATGCATTACCAGAGGTTTCTCTCGTTATGTACAGTCATGCGCAGTTATGGGTTGTAACTATCTCATTGAAACTCATTGTTACAACATAGAAATGACCGTGACTGTACATGTTTCTGGGCATACAAGAAGAAAAACACGTGTGGGAGACACGTATTTTCAAATATCGTGTGCAAGTAGTGCCAAAGGTAATCACAATCATAGGTGCAGATACGATTAAAACAAAACAAAAAAAAAAAAGGTAAAGTGTTCCCCTGTGCATAGCACCACGCCATGAAGGCGTATAGGGGGTGTGGGGGTAACGCCCCACACTTTCTTGATCCGGTCGTGAGTGGGGGTGATGTGATCAGCATCACGCCCCTGACCGCCTTTACCCCCCAGGGTTTCCCCCAGGTACCCATGTTATTCGACGCTGGGTAGGCGCCGGGGCCGCTTCCACCGTTAGAAAAGTTCCCGGATTTGAACCGGCCGGGGATCGAACCCGGGACCTTGAGCATGGTAGTCAGACGCGTTACCGACTGAGCCACCGCGGCCTCTACGATTAAAACAAACCTAGAACAAATGTTCCATCGTATAAATCGAGAAAAATAGCATTCCAAATTTGGAAACTTGAAAAGTTAAGTAATCATATAGCTAAGAAATATAAAAGATAGGGAAAATATACATCAACAGTCAATTAGGCAATTTTAGACATAATACAATTTCAGTGTTCTATTGCTATACTATGACCCTTCAGCTTTGTATGACCGTAAATGTTTAGTCTCGATTCAAGATATTATTGGCATATACCATAGCGAGTAGTGTAGCACATTGAATTTCGAATCGTGGATAAAACATCTTGTCTGTTCATGAATTCGCTGTTCATTTTCGTCTTCACGATTAACTTACAGAGGTTGAAAACTGACGTAAAAGAAACTACAAGTTTCGTTACCCGACTATAGGCCAGAAGTTTTTATGCTAGTACATTTCCCGCCAATAACAGATCTTTCGTCTGTAGGGCGTTGTCAAACGCATGGTTGTGCAAACATAGCGAATGGGCGTCCTGCTGCAAAAGTCCTTCGAAAGGGCAAGCAAAAATGTCAATATGCTATTCAGGCCCTTACAGGAGAAGTTATTTTCCTCTGATCCCTATCTTTCATTTGCTCCCCCCCCCCCTTCCGATGTGAATGTGGCAACCCTGTGTTCAAATTTCTCGCGGAAAGGGAACGACAAGCTCTGGTTCGCAGAGAATGAAGCACGTGCTGTCTCCAGAGCCCCTGTCAGTGGTTGCAAGAGCTCACGTGACGACTGGCAAGGTCTTTCAGCAGGCGACAGAGTGGCGGGAGAGGTACCGCAGGATAAACCTGAGTTACATTGAGCCCCGCGTTGTCAAATGGATAGCACTCTTACCTTTGTACGAGGGGTACCTGGTTCGATTCCGGTCCGAGCCGATGTTCTGTGGCCCAGCATGGTGAGAACAATTGGGGTAGCTACTTCAGAGCAATAGGAGAGTGTGCTGGTCTCGAAAGCCATAAAACAGCGGCGATGGGATTCAATTCGTTGGCCACACATCACCCAATGAAAGCCTTTTCGCAACCTCGCCGTGAAAGTGATGTTTGTGGAGTTAGTCTATGATTATGTGTTTCATAGAATAATCCTTGAACACCTTAGCCTTTTGGTGATAACGGTCTTGAATTGAATTCCCGACATTCATCTTCTTCTTTTCGGTTATAGTATTACTCACTTTTTACATTTTTAAAATTCTGAATGTAGCACTTCGTGAGTGCCCCTCCAGCAATTTCAACACATGACCAATGATCCTCATTGTCGTGATTAGCCAAAAGTGGCAGAACGCGACGCTTAATAACGAAAAGCAAATCCAATAAGAACGCTAATTCAATATGAGCCGTGGTGGTATAGTCGGTAGGGTGCCTGACAGCCACACGGGAGACCAGGGTTCAATTCCCTGCATAAAGCGGCTCTGGTACCCAGCCTCAAATCAATGGGTACCTGGGGGCAACCCTGGGGGGTAAAGGCGGTCGGAGGGTGGTGCTGATCATATACATCACCTGCCGAGAACGAGAATGTGTGGGGTCCTATCCATAAATGTGCCTTTATGTAAAAAAAAGTAAAGTGCTCTCCTGTGCTTTGCACCACGCCATGAAGGCCGTACATGGGGCGTGGAGTTAGGTCACCACACTTTCTTGATCACGGCCGAAGGTGGGATGATGTGATAAGCACTACGCCTTGACCACCTTTATCCGCCACCCCCCCCCCCCGAGTTTCCTCCAAGTAGCCACTTTATCCAATACTGGGTGGGCGTCGGAGCAGCTTAAACAGGTGGAAAAAATTCCAGGTTCTCCCCCGCCGGGGATCGAACCCGGGTCTCTCGCATGGCAGTCAGACGCCATAACGACTGAACAAAATGTGGTTTCATTGTTCAAAATGTACCTTGATGGCACGGTACTATATGCACAGGGATCTTTACCTTTTACCTTATGCTAATTCAAAATTATTTCTGTAATTTTCTTAATAAAGGGTGTTCCGTATAGGACACCGAATTAGAAAATTAAATAAAAATAGAGAAAATATCATGAAAGTAGTTATATTTCACATATATGTAAGCAGTAACATCTCGCATTTACGTATGAAAGACAATGTCAGGCATATGTCCACCCCTACTGAGTCTGCATGCATTTATACGCTGCACAAAATTATTGATAACCCTTTCGCAGATGTCTGTCCCGATGCCTCCAATCACCCGTATGATTTCCGCCTTCAGTTCCAAAAGGGTTCGTGGTTTGTTGGCGTACACCTGTGATTTCACAAACGCCATAAGAAGAAATCACAGGGTGTAAGATCACACTCCACCCTCCAAAACCCACACCACACAGTCGTTCTCAGCGGATGGATGGATTTCACGCTCTTGGATTATTCGAGGATTTTCGGAAGGAAACCACAACAAACGAGTCAAAACAATTGAGGCTACATTAATCGGCATGACAACAGATACCAACATTGGTAAGAACAGGCCTGCCAACCTCGAAACAAAACAATAGCACTCGATTCAAATTCGGCGTCGTATACGGAACAGCCTTTATTATCCTGGGGTCCGGCAGGAGACAAATACCCGGTTGTTGTATGGACCTCTTCAAAACTTTGACTGCCATTTTAGCGATGTTTTGCGTCAGGCAGTTGGCAACACTGCAAAGTGCAAAGTTTTGGTCGGGAAACCCGATCCCGCTATTACCAAAGGCCGGAGATCAACATGTCAGTCACTCCCATCCATTTCGAGAGAGATCCTGGAAGCGAACCAAATGGACGCAAAGAGGCGAGTGGGGAAAAAACTTTTTTTAGAGCTTACATCGCGCAGTAGGCCCCACTGTCACTCCTTTACATATCTCATCATCGGGCCCTCTTGTCAATAGCCGAGCGTCCATTACCACAAGAGCTGTCCAAACAGCGCTGCCCTCTTTGGGACAGAGTGTTTTCGTATTTGGGGGAGGAAAAATCACTTGCGTCTACCGATGCTCTAGTTATTTGCACAAGTCGAATCTTCATCCAGCCAATCGACGAACATCCTGAAAGCCAAATGCTGATCGCTTCCTTTTCAATTAGTGCTGTCTGTACCGCGGGATCCATTCCAAATGCAGGGTGGTTCGTAAGTAACTGCGTGAAATCACGAGGAAAATGTGTTAGTGCTTTGAATTGAGCTAAACGTGTAACAGAATATTGATGTTATTATAATTGTTACTAACACAACTGAATGATAATTATTATAATATCAGCGGCCGAAATTCTGCGTTCGAAGGCCATCCAGGACATTCCATATCTCTTCATCAATTTAATCTAATCATCATTCATCTTTATGATTAGCCTAAAGATAGCGAAAAGAGACTACAATAGAAGTACAATCCAAATATAACAATAATAAGTAATAATAATAATAATAATAATAATAATAATATGTAAAATAAACTAAACTAAATCAATGGTGCAACAGCCATCTAAGGACCCGGGCCTACCAGAGCGGCCTCTTTCATTGGTCAGAGCATCGAGTCCCATCGCCGATATTTTCTGTCCTTCGAGACCGAAATCCACTAGTTTGCAGAAATGTTTGGGGCTCCCACCGGGACTCAAACCCGGTACCTCTCGCACCAGAGGTGAGAGCGCTAACCATTTGGGTACGGAGGCGACCGTATAGCGAGAATAATAATTGCGATTTTACACCAAAGCTCTTTTTCTTTGTAATTAAATACAATAAAATGTAACAAGAAAACTTAAGAACGTTTACTATAGAAAGCAAACTGTTTTAAGAAATCAAGATTATAGATAGACTTGATGGTCAAGAAATTATAAAGTTACTAATAATGATGGAGATTATTTGGAAACACATGTAAACTCTTACATGATCCATGGCGAAAAGTATGGGCGAGATTCAAAAGGTTTATCATAGAGGGACAAATTGCCTCCAAAAATTATGAGTACAAACAAAAGCACAAGTGGAAACTCAGGAAACGATATTGTATTTCTAAGAAGTCGAAAAAATGTATGGAACTTTCAGTATCCTGACTTATTTTTTGTTGAGCAGCAGGTATATCTGATTCAGCTGCCAAGTGGGTATGGGCGGGTAGAAATCAGGCCTCTGAAGGAGTAGATCGAGTACCAGGCAAACCTGCTTCAGGTGCTAAAGCTTGAATCACACAGAACTGGATCTCCAGTAGGAATGCTCTAGTTGATGCTGGACTGGCTACCCATTTGCTAGTTTTCGCCTCACACGGTACTTGTTACACCGTACTTGTCGATAGTCTTTTGTTCCCATAATGGCGTCCGCGTGAGATGTAAACAACGTATCACTTCACACTTTTAAAATACGATAACTATTCAACCGAGAGGAATATCGCTTCGTATTAAATGGTTTTAGTAAGAGAAGAATGGCACTGATAAAATATATATTTTACAACGTTTACTGTACACGTATGGAAGAATATTTTAGCTTTTTCAATTGTAAACACCGTGCACTCGCCATAGACGGTGTAACTCGACGTGCCTTTGGTGCTGTATGTATTATATGTACATTGTAATTGGAACAGCTAACCGAAATGATCCATGAAATGCTGTAAAGTACTCTCTGTTATAAGATTTTTGGAAGCATTTACGTAGCATTTATGCTTTCGTCTAAAGCCGGCTTAAAGGTGGACGTGGACGAGCAATTTGAAGAATGCTGTAGGAGAATTACAGCTTTGTGCTTTTATTAAAAAAAGAAAATAATGAACGAGAGATTGGCTGGAAAAAAATATGGTAATCAATGCGTACCGAACAAGCTTTTTAACTTGGGTTTGCATTATTCATACATGAGATTCGCAGGATTCATTAAAAAAAAGGGTCAAACATTTATTAATACACTTGTAATAATAAGAATTTTCATTTTCAGATAATCATATTTGTCACGTACACATCTCATCGCTTTGTATAAATACCTAAATATTAATGAACTGAACACGAATGCACTGCACGTCATCTCTTTACTTTTTTTTTTATAGAGAAACGGAGAAACTATAACATAAACAGCCAGCACTCGGAAACCACAGACAAAAAACGCTCCTTTGCAAACTCACAAATTATCTTCACATGGCCAAACTTTGCTCTGATTGGCTGTTCCACAGAATCCAGTCGAGGAAAGCTAGTAGCAATTAGAACATGTCCTATTCCTCCAAACCAGTCAAGCAGTCAGTCAGGCAGCCAGGATTTCTATCTAGAAAGTCAGTTCAGCGCCAACTAGGGCATTCCTACTAGAAATCCAGTTCCGTGTGATAGCGGTTTAAGTTTGTATGGGCGGGTATAAAGTAGGCCTTTTATGGAAAGGATCGAGTAAAAGGCAAACCTGCTTCAGCTGCTAAGTGGGTATGGGCGGGTAGAAAGTAGGCCTCTGAAGGAGTGGATCGAGTAGCAGGCAAACCTGATTCAGCTGCTAAGTGGGTATGGGCGGGTAGAAAGTAGGCCTTTATGGAAAGGATCAAGTAAAAGGCAAACCTGCTTCAGCTGCTAAGTGGGTATGGGCGGGTAGAAAGTAGGCCTCTGAAGGAGTGGATCGAGTAGCAGGCAAACCTGATTCAGCTGCTAAGTGGGTATGGGCGGGTAGAAAGTAGGCCTTTATGGAAAGGATCAAGTAAAAGGCAAACCTGCTTCAGCTGCTAAGTGGGTATGGGCGGGTAGAAAGTAGGCCTTTTATGGAATGGATCAAGTAAAAGGCAAACCTGTTTCACCTGCCTAAGTATGGGTGCATAAGAAGCAGGCTTCTGAAGGCATCAGAGAAAGCAAATTTCAATTTCAAGTCAACTTTAGGTCAGTGTACGAATTCAATTTTTACCTTGGGGAGGGGTGGGGATCCAGAGGATGCCATCTATTGATGCATATACTTATTCCTACCATGGTGTAATTAGCATAACTAGAGAAATACTTTCAATTAGTATGAACATTTTTCGATCATTGACTCACACTTTTACGAGCATTACCTGTTTGCCCTACTGAATTTTCTTCTCCAATTACCATCGCATTTTGCAACACACCTATAGTATATCATTTTCTCGTTCTACAGAAAATTTTACTTTTTAAATAGAATTTAAAATACATTAAGGTTACATATTTTGAAAAATTCCAGTGCGGGGAAATTCAACCAGGAGGCAGGCAGGGCGCATCACAAGCTTTCTATCTTCAACAATAAACGACTAACAATGTATTTTTATGCATGAACAATAACAAACAAAACTGAAACTGCAGGTTGATTACTAAGTTATAACTTTAATCATTATCCTATTAGAGAGGCCTGGTGTGGAACCAGTAATGCGAATTTTGAATATGGAACTTCTAACATATGTTGTCCATCCATTGATTGATTGAGTTAATGTTTTAAGTTCACTTTATGCACAGTAAGACTAATCGGGACTGCACTTACAGTTTAAAGTGGGATCCGAACCACTATATGCCTCCACCGGGAATCGAACCCGGGACACCTTGATTACAAGGCGACGACACTACCACTGCGCCATCGGGAAGGCCTATATTGTCCATCAAGAAACTGCAGATAGATTTTGAGAACATTTAAATTGTTATATCCTGTGCGAAAAGTTTATGTGTTCAAAAATGACCAAGTCTTCTATCGAAATTGATTATAAAATTTTCTAAAAATGTTTTGAATCTATTTTCTCATTCGATAATAGCCAAAGCTACAGAACAAGCTTTCCATCGTCAACAATAAAAGACTAACAATGCATTTTTATGCATGAACAATAACAAACGAAGTTAGCATTCAACTTGTATGATTGATCCCTCTTTTCAGCCTATCGTGAGCCGTTCTCAATAGCTCATAAAAGTTATTGATAAACAGAATTCATTCGGGTCGTCCAACATAAAAAGAATAATGAAATGAATTGAAGAGCCTTTGACAACAGGATGTGGGTGCACAACGTTCAAGGGCATTATAGATGTGAAGCCTATATATCATGTACGTCACATAAAGAGTACATAGATATTTGTTTCTGAACTTATGACGTGACCTTTACTTCAATGCCTTCAGAAGTTTCTTTCATTTTTTGTTTGTTCAAAAGAAACAAGTGTCATTGCTTGTACCAATTTTCAATTTGCGATATTTTAAAAGGATTTTGAGTTCTTCACAGTAACAGCGAATCGTGTGAAGATGGTTTCGGTGTTTTGTTCGGTGTTGGGGACAATTGAAAAGACTGCTTCTTGTCTTTAGGTGAACAATTTTCCATTCATTCGATTGTACAAAAGAGGTGGAAAGAAATGTGGAGTCTTTCTATTCATTTTCCTACTGACCTAATTTTTATTCATTTTTTTTGCGCTCCATTTCTTTTCTTAACCAATTTCAATTTTTCTTTACTTGTCAGCAATGTCGTTAATGGGTGCACTAGCACACCGAAACTTTCCCGTGCACCCCCAACATTTTCGTGACTTACAGAAAGTTTTACTTTAAAATTTAAAAAAAAACTCTAAAAATTTGTATGTAGCTACTCGAATTTCACAATCGGTATAATCTTTGTAGTTACTGCACTTGTTGGGATATATGGACTAAGTTAAATTTAAATGTCATAACAATAATGTAATATATGTTAATTACCTGTTTGAGTCTGGTTTCAAGTCCACCTTATTTATGCACAGAAAGGCTAATCGAGACTGGACCTACAGATTACAATGTGATCCGAGCCACTAAGTGACTCCACGGGGTATCGAACGGGGAGCACTTAATTACAGGGCAACGACGTTACCATTACACCATCGGGCAGACCCTAGTGTGTGTGTGTGTGTGTGTGTGTGTGTGTGTGTGTGTGTGTACTCCTCAATGACCTTGCATTCTAAGGCTCTGTGCTCCGACCGCGGGACGGCAAGGGTTCGAGTCCGTATGAGTTCAGTCTCTGGGTTCTCGGCCTGCGTATAGAACCGGTGGCAACCAACCATCTGAGGAAATTGGGGAGCTACGAGTGAGTGGCGTCACACCCGGTCACGGAACTCTCCTATAACGGCTCAAAGTTTAACGTTCTGACCCCACGTCACCCCATTACCTGCTGAAGATGACCACACCTCTACGTAGGATTGTGGGAGGGAGACTGGCAGTCGGGAGTTAGGCCAAGGCCTTTCAAGGGCTGTCGAGCCACTGGTTATTATATATATATATATATATATATATATATATATATATATATATATATATATATATATATATATATATACACACACACACACACACACACACACATACCGGGTGGTCCATTTATAACGATAGTATGGAATATCGCATGCAGTCGAAAAATTCCACAGAAAAAAAGTTTGATACTATTGAGGGGGTAAGTCAATGCCGCAAAAATTTCATCGCCGCCACCCACCCCTTAGGGAGGTGAGGGTAATTGTGAAATTTCAAATGGAACACCCCCATTCGTTTTACATATTTGGATTCCGTGTTGAAAAAGAAGTATTTTTTGTTCGAAAAATTTTGTAAAAAAATTGCAACCTTTAAACACTTATAAACATTTGGTAGTTTCAGTTTCATTTTGTTCCCTTTATGTAATAACAGTTTTGGTTTCCGTTGAGAACATTGCAAAAACGAATTTTATTCAAAAAATGTATGCAAAGAATTCTGCAAAAGAAAATTGTTTGCAATTTATGTTTTTGTGTAACAATAAATAATATTAATTTGTTCCAACTCTTTGGTTTCAAGGAACAATTTCACATGAACAACAAAATTAAGTATGTTACTACAAATTAGTTATCATTTGAGGTACACAAACAAATGTTTAAAGGAACAAATGTTCAAAATAATGACTGTTCTCTTCAATGCATTTCTAAACACGGTGTCTGAAGCTCCAGACTGTTCGTCCCAAAATGTCAGGAGTGATCGAGGCACAAGCATCAACAATTCGTTGCCGCATGTTTTCTGGCGTTGTTGGAACAATTATTTGAAGACAGGGTTTTGTAGACACACCCAAGTTCATCCTGTTCATTTTGAACATTTCTTTGTTCTTTGTGATTGTCTTTTCATTAATTGCACTCATCATTAGGGCTAGGATTTTGATGCAAATGCATATTTTTTTTTTTGGTAAGTCAGAAACATTGCTTAAGTAGATAGGAACGTGTTTTATTCGCAAGTGAATAAATTGGGATGCCTTTGTTAGGACATTTTTTTGCATTTTTTGACCCTTTTTTGGAGTAAAGGGCATTTTTTAAACTTTTTAAAACCATTTAAGTCATTTTTCGGCCTTTTAAAAGTCATCACATGCATTTTCTTACATTTTGATGAAAGAAGGGGCATTTTACATGCAAATGTAACCCTTTGAAGGAGAGAGGTTTCCGACTTTCGTCTCATTGCCTTCAGCGCAGTTCTGAACGATTGTGTTTGAAGAAAAAAAGAAATTCTGTGCAGTATTGTTGATACAAACTGTTGTGTAACAATTCAGCTCAAACAATGTGATTTCCCCCTCTATCAGTAAATATATCTTCGCGAGACGGATTATTGTCAACAAGGGTGTACAAAGTTTTGTACTCTGTATCGGACATTTTGTCAGGGAAGAAATTTGCACTCCATGCAATTGAAAGTGACTTAACAGCAAGTGATATTGTTCATTGCAAGTACGCTACTCTTGTGTCGGTGGAAGACGAGAGAAGTTTTTCCATGTACAAGGCTCTCTTGTCCGACAACCCACAATCATCCACTTTTGAAAATTTGCATATGATGTTCGTTGTGTACTGCAACTCAGTACTTAAAGTGTAAAAGATGACAAAAAGTGAACTTTCTTACTTGTACTATAATGCGCAATGAACATGTGATAGATACTGTAACGATAATTTGTAATTTGAATTTCTCTTGGCAGTTTATAAATTTGTTCTACAATCTTTCAAAATTTTTAGGTCATTTTTCTAAGTTTAAGGGCATTTTCTTTCATGTATTAGGTCATAAATGCATTTTTAGAGGTCATTTTTTGGCAATTTTAAGGTCATCATCGCCGCGATTAGCCCAAGTTGCAGAAAAGCGACGTGAAATAATAAAAACACAAATCATAGAGGAATGGAGATATACGAAATTTCTCTTCATTTGTTCTGCTCATTTTCGCACACAACAAAACAAGAGTCTCTACGGTACAGTAAACAGCTACACCAGTGTGATCTAGTTCCGCGGTTTTTAAACTTTTATTCTTATTGTACCATTTAGTTGTAACTAAACGTTTAATGTACCCCCAGCATAGGTTTTCTCCGAATCGTGGTTTTGGGGATTTTTTTTTTTTGTGCTGCCTGATTGGTGGGGTGTTTGTTATATGTCGGAGTCGTGTATCTGCGACTGAACAAAATGGCATTCGGGATGTACACACAAAAAACTAAATGCATAATATCGATTGATGCACCAGAATGCATCGGTTGATGCACTAAAGTGTGTGTTATGGCTTCTTCAAAGAATCAGATTCACATTTGATGCATTTGGGTGCATTTTTGTATCTCGTGAAAGAAACACCAAAGTGCATCATTTGATTCAAGTGAGGATTTTTTTGCAGTTGAGATGCACTTTAATGCATCAGTTGATGCAGCTTGATGCACCTTCCTGCATCATCAAAAAGATGCATTCTGGTGCATCAAAACGCATCAGTTATTGAAGAAAATAGCAATAAACAGAAATAAGTTTGTAAAACTCTCCAGCACAATCATTTTTTTTTTTTTGTAAATTCTCAGTTTCCAGTGGGAAGGATGCGCCTGCATATTATTATTGATGTCTGGTTGTGCACATGAAACTTTCAAGTGGAGATTCGGCTCCAAATTTAGTATATTTCGATACCACACTTCAACAATATACCCAGTCGTACTCGTGACGTTTCTACACTTTAACAAATGTTTGTGGGCTTGAAGAATGAAATGAGTAGAAATTTCGAACGAGTATTTTATTTAAAAAGATTTGAATCAAGGATAAGAGTGTCAGTGACAAAATCAGCATAATTTTCCTGTTGAGTGATGAAGCTATGAAGTATGAAACAATGAAGTCTGCTCCACATTGCGCAGCAAAAATGTTGTCGTGTGGGTATTCTAGACATTTCTCTTCCTAGCTGATCGCGTTCCCCCTTCAAGTAGTTCATGTACCCCTGGGGATACACGTACCACAGTTTGAGAACCACTGAACTAGTTGATATAGACCATGAGCCTATATTCTAGGCTAGATAGGCTATCTGCGAAGCCTGAAGTCTAGAGAATAAAATACAGGAGAGAAATCGATCACAAATTGTAAATAATATTATTAATATCAGTGAGATGATGATGCTGATTCTGGAGTTGGCAACCTGGTTTCTTATGAGTTGGTAACCTGATTTCCTGAGTTGGCAACCTGATTTATTATGGGTTGGCAACCTGATTTCCTATGAGTTGGCAACCTGATTTCTTATGAGTTGGCAACCTGATTTCTTATGAGTTGGAAACCTGATTTCTTATGAGTTGGCAACCTGATTTCCTATGAGTTGGCAACCTGATTTCTTATGGGTTGGCAACCTGATTTCCTATGAGTTGGTAACCTGATTTCCTATGAGTTGGCAACCTGATTTCTTATGGGTTGGCAACCTGATTTCTTATGAGTTGGCAACCTGATTTCTTATGAGTTGGCAACCTGATTTCTTATGAGTTGGCAACCTGATTTCTTAGGAGTTGGTAATATTATTTCTATTCATAGCCTACGACCACGTGACATAGTGAGATAGCCCAGATCTTGGACTCCGTATACGCCACTGATATAGACCGTTTGGGACGGCCACCCAACCTCAGTATTAATTCTTGGGGATGGATTCCCTCCGTTCCGAACATTTGCAGAGCACGTGACGTGTAACGAACAAAACCAGGTTACTTGATATTGCTTTCCCTTTAACGGCATCCCTTGGGGTCCTGAGAACGAGAAGCGATGGAGGCACATCGTGGTCCCAATTAACCTATCTGTGCACAAAGTGGACTCAGACTTTAAACCAGATCCCATTTAAACAAATTCGGGTGGTATAGTCGACGCGCTGGCTACGTTAACGACCGGCTGGCTTTGAAGTCGACGGAGCGCGCCCACCAGCTCCAACAATGTGACTGAGACTCCACGTGGAGTAGACGAGCACAATGACAGCTGCGCCCAATGGCTGAAAGTTGAGTGTCATTGGACTAAAACTTCTCGCCCGCTATTTATCCCCACCCACGTTTGTGGCGGCCGTTTTCTTTGTTCTTCGACGTTAACGAAGTAACGCGTGGACTATACTTGACCCTACTGTGCCGTGCTGACCATTAACAATTGGTTTTCTGTCCCTATTCATCCATAAGAGTAGTTGATTTATCATCTGTAAATAGTGTTGTTTGATGTAATTCAAGACTAAAATTGGTAAACGCTAGTGCCACAACAATTCGAACACCGTTTTCCACGTTAAACTGTGAAATGTGTCATGCTTGATAATGTGGTAAACGTGAAAAGTGGCTGGTAGTTCCAAGGGGGTGTACAAAGGCACTAGTGTGAACGTTCTTATGGGCTGATGTGCTGAACGATGCGATTTCCCAACACTTTCGCTTTTGGCACTTACAAGTTTACCACTTTTAGGCCTCAATTGTGGAATTCAATGTCCCACTAAGGTGTTTCAAGACTGAGAAAGCAATCGAGGCTAGACGGAGAACAAGATCTCCGTACCATCAATACCAAAAATATGTACACAAGAAGTAAAATTATGTATTGATACTCTGTTTTCTTCTTTCTAGAAGACGGACTCAACGATGTCTCCAAGCCCGACAGCAAACCGAGGAAGAAGAGGTCAAGGGCAGCCTTCTCGCACGCACAGGTCTACGAGCTGGAGCGACGATTCAACCACCAAAGGTACCTCTCCGGCCCAGAGAGGGCGGACCTCGCCCAGGCCCTGAAGCTCACAGAAACCCAGGTGAAGATTTGGTTCCAGAATCGCCGCTACAAGACGAAACGGAAGCAGCTTCAGCAGGACATGCTCCCTCCCTCGTCTGCGAAGAAAGTGGCCGTGAAAGTTCTCATGAGGGACGACCAAGTGGTGTACAAACCGGATGACCTCGCGCGACCTCTCCTCTACCCAACCCTGCCTTTGCCCTTTCCGGCTGCGTACTACTACTACCCGCTGCTTTGCCCTCCTCCAATGACGTCACCGATGCAGCAGCACACGACCACATGTCAAGCAAACTCTGTTCCTTGCACTCAGTGATCTAGGCAGCTCAGCTCTCTTCAGAAGAAGAGTTCTGAGGACTGCTGAACCAATACTGAAGTTTCTTACACTCTCTGAAGACTATTTCATGACTTACCAGCCAAGAATAAGCAGTGTATAAGCACGAGAGAAGTGTAGAAATATGGTTAGACCATGACTCATGGATATCTGACATTACATGTCAGATCTCTCTACTATAGGTCTTGTTAGCTAGAGGAGCTTTGAAAGTACAACTGGACAACACTCCTTGTAACGTGGCTTCGGCGTAAAGTGCGTTCTCATCTACATTTCTATTAGGACATATGAAGTCGGTGTACGTGGATTTGCTTTTACCCAGTGCAAGGACCAAGTATTGAGAAACATTTCGTTACTCTTGATGGTCAGTGTGTTTACAAGAGAGTCCCATTTGGGTTCAATATATGGCCATGGATCCATACACACTTCAATCACATTATCATCACACGTGCAATATTAATGATACAGGAATGTTAATATTGGACTCTCGAGTAACGAATCGATGCAATGGATCAACTACGTTGTTGCTGACTGTTCAGTGTACGAACTACAAAAACGTTCGTGTTCACTTTTATGCCCAGACAGGTTAATCGGGACTGGATCTACAGTTGCATAAGAACAACTACACTTTGCCCCTTTCAAGAAACGTTGAGTCCGTCTTCTAGAAGTTACAAGAGTGGATTAAGCATGTTAATCTTAACTGTGAATAGTTAATGGAAGTGTCAGATTCCTTGCAAGATATGGCGAGAGAACTTCAATTTTACTTTTAAAAGTACCATGAAGTGGAAACACAATCATACTTAAAAACGTTAACTTCATTTGCTAAAAACATCTAATAGGACACGGAAAGATGGCGGCTGAAACATGTAATTTGGAAGAATACTGAGCTAAATATTCAGTGCTGAGACAAAGGACGTACGATTAGTTTCATTTTAGGCAAACAAAACAGCAAAAAAAAACGAAACCTTTGTAGCTAGTGGACTACTGACAAGTAAGCCCAAATGAATTATTGTATCACTAGAAACTCCGATAAATCCACAGAATATTGAATTAAAGACAAAAACTTGTTTAAATTATTGTGGGACTGTGCAATCAAGTGTCTTGCAGTGTGAAATGAACTGAAATCACGCTAATCAATACATCTCTACGACTTTATGGTTAATGTGTGTTAGGACACCGAGTTGGACTTTGAGATCCCCATTTATATATGTATGACATACATAACATTTACTTCACAGATTAATTTATTCACTTCAAATCAGAAAATTGTGTTTTGCACACAGTGTGTTATATTTAAAACAATTTTGAATTCTACACATGTCACAAACACTGTAAATGTTGGTCATTCTCTGTTACTATAAAAGAAAATAAGAAATATTTATTTGTTTTGTTCTTTACTTAAGTCAGCATTGAGAAAATCAGAGGAAGATTCAGTGGATAACAGTAATTACATGTGTGTCACACAAAGTAGGTGATAAATACATTTTACAGAAAGGCAACGAAAAGGTATATTGTTGATTTGGAGTACATGTAACTACTCAATGAAAGAATAGGGAATAATAAATTATAAGTATTAAGTATATTACAAACAAGGAAGAAGTTGTGGACATCACGAGAAAAGAAACAGAGATTTTTCCTTAGATTAATATAGTGGGAAATAACATATTTAAGTTTTAAAACTTTGAGCTGGCGTATTCTTTAATCACATGAAAACAATGATATCCCTTAACAAGATCAGTGTTGGCATGTGTTTCATAGGGTTAATATACCTAAGCAAACACCTTCACTTAATTGTCACATTTATGTAAAGTTTCCAGACAAAGAAAATTTTCGTTATGCAACCCTTATATAAGATCAAGCCTTTCTAAATTGCTCATTAACAATGATCAGTTGTTCTTATACCCTAAAGGCAGTGGAAGTAAAATGTTGCGGGTATAACTTTTCTGCCCAAATATAACAACAGTAAGAAATATTTGTACATTGACATGAGATAGTTTCATACATTATGCAGTCAATCATAAGTTCGTCATATATAACATGTCTGACCTAAACACATCTGAGAATTTGATATTTAGGTTTCATGGAATTATCCTATTATAATAATATAATAATTTATATTTTGATGAAATTTGGTACGAAGATATATGTGATTTCTTTTTTTTTTTTTGCAGATAGCGATATTCTAGCATTTTTTCACTTTTGTATATCCTTTGCAAAAATAACTCTAAAGTGTATCATAATATGATGCAAATGTGTCTTTTTTTGTAAGTCCACTTTATGCACAGAAAAGCTTATCGGGACTGGATAAGCCACTATGTGCCTCAACCGGGTATCGAACCCGGGACCACTTGGCTAGATGGCGACGACGTTACCACTACGCCATCGGTGAGGCCCATGATGAAATTAATTCTTTTTATGTCGAGCTGTACTATAGTGCATCAACTGATGCAGTTTTCTGATTCATTTTCCTGCATCTTTCTCGATGATGCACTTCACCATTTGGTCTGAGCTATATACTTTATGCATTTTTGTTTCATCTGATGCATTTACTTTTCTGTGGAAAAAGGGTTGCAGTGTAAATCCCGAAGCTATGCACGAGGTAAGCTTACTCCGTGGACCACATTTGGCATACATGTGTTCGGCAGCCAATACTTCTCATCCCAGAAGAATGCAGAGGCATCAGACCGTGCTTGTCATGTCACTTAGCAGGCTCTTCAGGAAACGACAACTATGTTTATTGTTGTTAGGGGACGCCAGAGCGCGATGCTCAGATGTTGTGCACCTCTCATCGGCAACCATGGTGCAATCTTGGTGACTCTAGAGCAGCGTAAGAGGGAAGTGAGTGTCACTGCTTTTTTGGTCCTCGTTGGATTGGTTGCGGTCGGGGAACATGACATGAATGTCTTGTGGTGAAAGTGGTGTTCTAATTAAAGGGGAAGCCCCCCCCTTTTTCGTATTCCGATACTGCATTTCTGAATCAGTTCGCAGCTGTGGAAAGATAGTTCCTAGTGATTCATTAAGAATTGGTACTTTTGGAACTTAGTTCCTAAGCTCTCCTGAGGGACCCACCACTTCTTGTTTTTCTATTTTTCAACTGTGAACACTTTCATGAAAAATTGGGGAGAAAATCCCTAGTGTGTTACCAATGTTTCTGTACTATTGTTCAAAAAACATAGTAATGGTAGCATGATGAAGCCTTGTATCCATGCCAGAAAACAACACTACATATGCTGACCAAGGCAGTCTATATTTTAGTAAAAAAAACAACAAAAAAAACATGACGTTTCAACCATCTACCAGGGTCAAATCTGAGGATGAAACGTCACGTTGTTATTTTTTTTTTACTGAAGTAAAAGTAATGTAAATGGGAGAAGAAAATATTTGGCTGTTGTATCTGGCAAACTTCTATGGATGCGTGTTCTTCATGCCGCTGCTGGCAGTAATGATTGTAATTTTTGTAATTATTGTAAATTATATGTAACTGCACCTGTGTAAACAAAACAGCATTGATGCAAAATTAATATGTTTTTAAGTTGAGCGAATGACACTCATTCAATAATTGGTTATAATTTTTTTATCAACGATGGTAATTTTTGTAATTATTATAATTAATATATAACTACACCTATATAATCAACAAAGGAAGCATTGATTAAATAACAAGATGGTTTCTTGAATTTTAGTAATAAAAATATATTGGCCTCAGGGGAAAATTTCTCGTACGACAATGGTAAGCTTGGTTAAGGTGTTATCGTGATGTCGACAAAGCTTTTGGTTCAGTAGACTCAAGGATGGGTGAAATATTCTCAGATACGCTTACTGTTGGATGCCATGCATATGTACAGTCATGTGACTGAGACTCCACATGGAGTATACGAGCAGAATGACAGCTGCGCCCATTGGCTGAAGGTTAAGTGTGATTGGACGAAAACAACTCGCCCGCTGTTTATCCCCACCCACGTTCGTGGCGGCAGCTCGCTTCAGATCTTGGACTTTAACCAAGTAAACGAGTGGACTATACCAACCGTGTGCGCACAACTTCACTCCGTCCACTCCCTTTCTCCTCTTCTCTACCGTTATGTGCGGCCTTCCTGCACATACTCCTGAGGCGTAATATATCTAACTTAAGAAGACAATGCCACGCAGTTGGTGAATGACATGAACCTATCTTCTTGGAAAGCTGAATTTGTATTAAATAAACGCAAGATCAGTAGATGGCGCTGATAATTGAATGCTGGATTATCCCAAATGAACGACTGGCGTAGAAAATTTAAGAACGAAGAAATAAGGAACATTCTGAAGTGTATTATTGTGTAAAAGATAAAATTAATGCCGCTAGACTGTGGTGGAAGATTCAATGTACATTATCACAGAACACCATTGTGTAGAATAAATGCATTTGAATAAAGTATACAAAGTGAAATACTCGTATGTAATAAGGAATTATGTATATGCTTTTCAAGCGTTAATTTCTGCCTGTTTGACACGTTTAGGAAAGCTAACTAACTAACGAACTCTCTAGCCTTCTTAAACCTGAAGGTTCATGACTGCAGCAACAAAGGCCTTCCATCTTTCCCTATCTTGAGCAAGTTCTACATACTCTTTTCCATCCCTACCGATTTCCTTTAGGTCCATCTCAACGTTGTCCCTCCATCTTCGTCTTGGCCTTCCTACAGGTCTCTTACCATCAGGTTTCCCAACAAGAATCCTGTAAACTCCTCTTTCCTCTCCCATTCGTGCCACATGGCCTGCCCACCTAAGTCTTCTTGATTTAGTCATAATATCTGGACATGAATACAAATTATGTAGTTCTAAATTATGTAACCTTCTCCACTCACCTGTCTCCTCATCCCTTTTAGGTCCAAAGATTTTCCTAACGATCTTATTTTCAAATACTCTCAATTTATGTTCCTCTTTCAATGTAAGGGACCAAGTTTCACACCCATATAATACTACAGGCAAAATTACTGTTTTGTATATTTTAACTTTCAGTTTCTTAGATATTAAACGAGAAGACAAAAGTTTTTGAAGAGAGAAGTAACATGCATTTCCTGAATTAAGCCTACTTTTTATTTCCTCTTTGATATAATTTTCATTTGTTAATATTACTACTAAGTATTTGAATTTGGAAACTTGTTCAAACGAGTTGTTATCAATAATTAGATTTTGATTATTACCTAACACTTGGTTTTGGCCTGTAAGCATATATATTTAGTTTTCTCTTTGTTAACTTCCAAACCTATCTCTTTAGCAGTTTTGAAAAATATTTTAGCATTATTCTTAATTGTAGTCACATCATCCCCCGTAAGTCTACATCATCTGCATATGCTAACAACTGAGTCACACCATTTAATTTTAGTCCTTCTTTAGTTTCTTTTACCTTCCTAACAGCATATTCTAAGGCAAAATTAAAGAGCAATGGAGATAATGTTTTAACCCATCATGAATTGTAAATTTGTCAGACATATTAAGACCCACACGAATTTTACTTTCTGTTTCACTGGTGCATATTTTTATCATACTAACAAGCTTCTTAGGTATTCCAAACTCTACTAATATATTATATAATTTATCTCTTTGACCGAATCATATGCTTTTTGAAATCAATGAATAGCTGATGGACATTTTGATTATATTCCCACTTTTTTTCAAGTGTATGTCTGATGTGAAAAATTTTATCTGTAGTTGATCTGTTACGTTTAAATCCACATTGATAATCACCTATAATTTCATTAGCATATGGTGTTAGTCTTGTTAAAAGAATGTTAGACAATATTTTGTATGTTGTTGAGAGTAGAGAAATTCCACGGTAATTATTGCAGTTCATTTTATCACCTTTTTTAAACACAGGAAGAATTATGGATTCTTTCCACTGTTGAGGGATTTCTTCTTTATTCCATATTAAACAAATTAATTTATGAATTTGACATATTAACGAATTTCCACCATATTTAATTAACTCAGCTGGTATTAAATCTATGCCAGGTGCTTTGTTATTCTTTAGCCTTTTAATAGCATCTTTAACTTCAGTCAAGTTAGGTTCTGGAACTAAATGTTCGGCTGTGTGTACTTCATTTACTTCTGATTTATCTCCTACATGGACATTTAATAGGTCATTAAAGTAGTTCTTCCATCTATTTAGAATATTGCTTGGGTCAGCTAGAAAATCACCGTCTTTATCTTTTATCAAGTTTACTTTAGGTTGCCACCCCTTTCTAAACTCATTTACACCTTTATATAAATCTCTGATATTTTTGTTTTTGCTGTTTGTTTCAATTTCGTTAATTTTGCTTTTCAAGAAATCTCTTTTTTTACTTGTAAACGTGCGGTTAACTTCTCTCTTTATTCTATTATAATTGTTTAGATTTGTATCATCAGAGTTATTTAACCACCTAAGTCTAGCCTGATTTCTTATTTCTATTAGATTATGACATTCATTATCAAACCATGGCTTACTTCTTGTCGCTTTATGGTATCCTATACTTTCTTTAGCTGCTGATTCTATTGCATTACGTATGTGCTCCCAATTCTTATTTACGTCTGTTTCATTTATATTTTCATCATCATTTAAATCCTGCAAAACATCAAATCTATTTGACAGTTTAATTTGGTAATCTTTCTTAATTCTTTCATCAGTAAACTTTCCTGTATCAAATTTTAGAACTTTTAGATTTTGTTGCTTATGATTTATCACTGAGAGTCTTTCTCTTAATTTAATAATAATCCGTTGCGCAACAGCCCATGAAGGGCCTAGACATACCTACGCATACCTACCGACTGCCGGTCTCCCTCCCACGCTTTCCTTCGTCACCTCTAAGCGTGGAGATCTTCAACCAGTATTGGAATAGTCGGGGGGTCGGCCCGACGTATCCCCAGCCGTTATAGTAGGTCTTCTCGACCGGATTACGCTCACTCGCTCGGAGCTCCCCAACTTCCTCACGATGGTGGGTTGCCACCGGCCCTATACGTAGGCCGAATAAATTCCGACCAGAGCCGGATTCGAACCTACGCCGTCCTGCAGCGAACGAACTCAAGACGAGTGAACGCCTTAACCCGCTCGACTACGGAGGAGGATTTCTCTTAATTTAGCAATTACTAAATAATGGTCACTGGCACAGTCAGCACCTCTATGTGTATGATCGTCAATTATACTATTATGCCTTCTCTTATCAATGAGAATATGATCTATCTGATTATGAGTTTTACCATCCGGAGAAGACCAGGTATATTTATGGATATCTTTATGTTTAAAAGTGGTACTTTTCACAATTAAATTCTCTGAGGTTGCAAAAGTAATCAATCTTATACCATTATCATTACTTAATTCATGAAGACTTTCTTTTCCAATCGTGGGTTTAAATGTCTGTTCTTTGCCAATCTGTGCATTACAGTCACCTAACAGAATTTTCATATCATACTGAGAAAATTTATCAAAGACCTGTTCTAATTCTGCATAAAAATCATCTTTAGTATTATCATCTTTATCTTCCGTTGGTGCATTTATGTTTATGGAAATAATTTTACACCACCTACCCTGTAAAACTGCATATGATATCCTATCATTAATAAATTCTACTGTTTTAGGAGCCGAGATAATTCTATTATTTATGAAAAAGCCTGTTCCAAAATTATGATTTTCAGTACCACCATAGAAAAAAGTATAATTTTTAGTTTTACAATTCCCTTCTCCTGGCCACCTAACTTCCTGGACAGTTACTACATCTAATTTATACCTAACTATCTCATTAACTGTACACTGAAATGCCCCAGGCCGGTAAAGGCTCAGAACATTCCAGGTGCCTAATTTAATATCCTTATTCCTAATGTAGATCTTATCCTTAGTCCAGGGACCTCCCAGAGTAGTCCCCACCCGGAGATCCGAACGGGGGACTATTTTACCTAGAAATATTTTACCTTGGGAACATCCATGGCCTTATATTGCTGTTTCTTGACATTTTTTTTTACAGTGCAGAGTTGTCAGCTCTACGCCTAACCCCCAATATGAATGGAGGAACTACTACACAAGACAAACACAAACACATTAGACAGCACAATTACTACACAAGACAAACACAAACACATTAGACAGCACAATTACTACACAAGACGAACACAAACACAGCACAACTATAACACAAGATAATCACAAACACACCACAACTACTACACACTATAAACATAAACAAACTACACACTACAACTACTACACAAGACAAACACAAACAAATTATACAGCACAACTACAACACAAGAGACATACATACACACCACCGATACTACACACGACAAACAGAAACACATTAGACAGCATAACTACTACACAAGATAAACACAAACACACTATACAGCACAACTACTGCACAAGACAAACCCACATACAAGCACACTACAACTACTACACAAGACAAACACAAACACACTACACTATTCCATAGTAAACAAATTAATTTATGAATTTGACATATTAACGAATTTCCACCATTAATTAACTCAGGTGGTATTAAATCTATGCCAGGTGCTTTGTTATTCTTTAGCCTTTTAACCCTAGAACACTACCGTACGTAAAATTTACGTGTGCTTCGCGCTCATTTCCCTCCCCTACCTCCCACATCGCACCCACCTACCCCTCTTTCTATGGTATTCCTCGGACATTCTGTCAGGCACGTGGCAGCACTGTGGTAAGGAGGGCGGAAGCAGTGAACGTCTTTAGTTTGTGCGTTATGTGGGACTCTGTACGTCAATAATACGTAGCGATAGTAACAGAAGAAAAATCTTGCACGTAATTTTGACGTGCATGTAGTAATAACGCCATTTGTATTCACGTATGATTTGCTAGAATTTTTCTATAATATCTCATTTTTCTATAATATGATCAACATAGCAGCGATCAATGGATACATTATTCACACTCAGAACTTCTACAACAATCAGGGCAACTCAGAAAAGAGACTATTCTCCCGAATTCAGTTCATACTTTTTGAAGGTATTGGGGAAGGAAGAGACAAGTACAGTAGCAGCCACGTCACAAGGGAACCAAAAGTATTGCAGTTTCTGCAACTACAAGAAAAGGAGGATGACAACTACGTACTGCTCCTGTGGGAAGCCAATTTGTGGAACACTACCGTACGTAAAATTTACGTATGCTTTGCGCTCAAATTCCTCCCCTACCTCCCACCTCGCACCCACTCACCCCTCTGCCTAGCAGTGCCTCAAGTTGTCTGTCGGACATAAGGGAACACATAAGGAGGGTTTAAGCTCTGATCGTCTTGATTTGCTTTGTTATGTTGTACGTACACTGTACGTCAATTTAACGTATCTGTGTAAAACCAGAAATATCTATCACGTAATTTTGACATTTGTAAATTTGATTTGGATACTTAGATTTTGAAAACGAAAGGTTAAAAGCATGCACTATTTTCTTGCAAGACTTAAAAATTACATTTGTTCCTTATTTACAGCGTTATGAATATTATTATTGTTTGCTTTTCATTGTTCGAAATTTTCGCCTTCATTCTTAATGTACGAATGGGCTTGTCAAGCAAGACCTTCTCTTAAAATATTCTATGTTTAATAAAACCATGTTTATACATTTTAAAATGATGAATAAAATTCCAATATAAGGAAAAATAAACAAAATAATGTTCACAATGAATAGAAATTTGTTTTCATGATGTACAGGTTGTTTTAAAAATAGATTTCTTCAAGTACGTAAAATTAACGTAGCGGTAGTTATACTGTAATATTGGAACACGGTAGTGTTCTAGGGTTAATAGCATCTTTAACTTCAGTCAAGTTAGGTTCTGGAACTAAAGGTTCTGCTGCGTGCACTTCATTTACTTCTGATTTATCTCCTACATGAACATTTAAAAGGTCTTTAAAGTAGTTCTTCCATCTATTTAGAATATCGCTTGGTTCAGCTAGAAAATCACCATCTTTATCTTTTATCAAGTTTACTTTAGGTTGCCACCCCTTTCTAAATTCGTTTACAGCTTTATATAAATCTCTGATATTTTTGGTTTTGCTGTTTGTTTCAATTTCTTTAATTTTGCTTTTCAAGAAATCTCTTTTTTTACTTGTAAACGTGCGGTTAACTTCTCTCTTTATTCTATTATAATTGCTTAGATTTTTATCATCAGAGTTATTTAACCACCTAAGTCTAGCCTGATTTCTTATTTCTATTAGATTATGACATTCATTATCAAACCATGGCTTACTTTTCTTGGTTTATGGTATCCTATACTTTCTTTAGCTGCTGATTCTATTGCATTACGTATGTGCTCCCAATTCTTATTTACGTCTGTTTCATTTATATTTTCAACATCATTTAAATCCTGCAAGACATCGAATCTATTGGAGTGTTTAATTTGGTAATCTTTCTTATTTATTTCATCAGCAAATTTTTCTGTATTAAATTTTATAACCTTTAGATTTTGTTGCTTATGATTTATCACTGAGAGTCTTTCTCTTAATTTAGCAATTACTAAATAATGGTCACTGACACAGTCAGCACCTCTATGTGTATGAACGTCAATTATACTATTATGCCTTCTCTTATCAATGAGAATATGATCTATCTGATTATGAGTTTTACCATCTGGAGAAGACCAGGTATATTTATGAATATCTTTATGTTTAAAAGTGGTACTTTTCACAATTAAATTCTTTGAGGTTGCAAAAGTAATCAATCTTATACCATTATCATTACTTAATTCATGAAGACTTTCTTTTCCAATCGTGGGTTTAAATGTCTGTTCTTTGCCAATCTGTGCATTACAGTCACCTAACAGAATTTTCATATCATACTGAGAAAATTTATCAAAGACCTGTTCTAATTCTGCATAAAAATCATCTTTAGTATTATCATCTTTATCTTCCGTTGGTGCATTTATGTTTATGGAAATAATTTTACACCACCTACCCTGTAAAACTGCATATGATATCCTATCATTAATAAATTCTACTGTTTTAAGAGCCGAGATAATTATATTATTTATGAAAAAGCCTGCTGATAGGAAAGGCGTTTTATTATTATATAATATTTGGTATTGAGTGGTTGTATTTTATTTAATAATAATAATATCTGAATAATGCTCAGCGGTGAACAATGAGACTCGTTGAAGTAAACAGACTCCTCTCAGTTACAGGCGTAGTGTTAGGCAACAATACCTCACAGCACAGAGGAATAAAA
Source organism: Lepisma saccharinum (assembly GCF_977018435.1). NCBI lineage: Eukaryota > Metazoa > Arthropoda > Insecta > Zygentoma > Lepismatidae > Lepisma > Lepisma saccharinum. Next base: position 39,369,463 of record NC_139247.1, on the reverse strand, counting down.
CCGCAGTACTGCGTAGATAAAATGATAGGAGTTATTCTGTATCTATTACAATTATAATGCAAATATACTTTTATGAATGCGAGGATTTCGCTTTAACGGTGTGTTGACTCAAATCACAAAAACCTTAATGCGTGGCTATCGGCGTACCTATGGTCGCATTGGCCTCAATGGCCTAGCTTGCGCCACGAACTACCGCACCAAGATGTGTGTACAACACCAAGTAGTTCTTTTGAGTTTTAAAATGTATCGACGATCTGAGGCGAATGTGTGATCATTTCTTACCCGAAATCCTCGCTTTTATACGATTTCAAGATCACAGATCAAATACACTTGCTAATTACAAATAGATTCTACAAACAAAACTGACACCTGCACAAGTTTAGATTCCAAATTCACACTATGCATTTTTTCAAATATAAAGATAGCTTAAATTACTAATAATAGAACATAAAATACAATAAATATTAAACAAGATATATGCATTACAAACAAGGCGCGATTTGCATACAATAGCACAAAAAATTACGCTTTCTTTCACAAAAGAATATATCAATGACATATTTTGAAGTGATGACGTCACAAAATATGGATCATATCACGGTACTAATTTCTCTTTCTATCTAACGATAGCTATATTATTGGTTTTATGTATTCCCTTTCGCTTGTTATGGGACTGTGTAAAATTCTATGAATATTTTATACTTTTGGTGTGAGCGCAGCTTTGTTTATTTCACCCCTAATGATTACATAAATACACTAATATTCTAGATTGGTCTGTATTAACGCAAATAAACGTATTAACTTTAGCTGTGGTTTTAATGTGTGCAGCCAAATATTGAATTTAAAGTGCATAATGTGTTATTTTATACCTATTTATAAATTTGTTTGTTCAAAATACGTGGTGTACTTTCTGAGTGTCCCTTGTTCAGTTTCATTATATCATCACTCATCCCCATCTTAGCCAAAAGTGATAGAAAATCGAAGTAAAATAAGCCAATCCAAATCAATCAATCAAATCTTGGGTTCTTCTCAGCAAAGCTAACTGCGAAACAAATATTAACAGAAAGTTATTTCTCGTTATGGTGGCCAGCTCAGTCTCCGGATTTGTTCTCTTTGGACTTCTTATGGGGTTTTCATAAGCAAGAAGTACGTATTCCAAACACGTCCTGCCACAATTTTGTAAGTGAGGGATCGCATCAGAGATGTCGCTACCAGTATTCCGACAAACATGCTAGACGTTCGAGTCTCCCACGCTCGACCTGATACAATGGAATATCATTTTAATGTGGAAATAATCGTAGACACATACATGCATATAAAGTATCCGTCCTGGCAGTTTCAGCCCATAATCATCTATTTCATTTTCGTACATCACTGTGTTGATATCTTGACTTAACTACATTTTAACATGGAGATATTTGAGGGTCCACAGCCACAGACAAGTTGCGGTTATACGTGTTGTAACCGTACATATTACCATTAATATATATTATTACTAATTATGTATATGATATTCATATTATTTATTTAAGATGCATATTGCTCATATCCCCGTTTAAGGAAACTTTACTTCTCGTGGGAACTAAGCAGATTCTTGTCTCCCAGCTCTGACCTAAATTCCACATCTTTCTTCCAAAAGGGTGAATCTTCTGCCCGTCATCTCCCACCTTTTCAGAACAATAGTAGTGGCTATTCCGGCCCAAACTTTCATCACCACCTACCGTGCTTGGCGGCAGCCGCTTGCTGTTTTTCAGCCAAAATAGATCCCTCTTCTGAGATAACGTTCATCAGGTTGGGTATGTCGGTAGCCGACAGTTTCTTGAACCTTGGCCTACATGACCCCGTGGTTCAAAAGGAAAGGGCCAATCAGAACTTGCCCTTTATGTGGAAGTTTTAGGAAGAATGGAAACCCGCGAGAGGAGAGAACAACAGTTTTGGGGACAATAAAGAACAGGACAGTATTTGACAAGTGTTCGTAGAGGACAGTTCGTGGAGTTACACGCGCACACATACAGTTCATTGGATGTGCTTTACAAGACTTCGTGCATAACAGTTCGCAGTGCATTACTTCAGTGCAGCAGTACTCGTACGCTAAGGGATGCTGAGTGTGATCTAAGTTTCCCGCAAGAGACAATGTGTTTGGAATATTGTTACGTCGGCTGAGTGGTATTCGAGTTGCCCGGAGGGACTCAATGTGCATTTGAAGTGTTACGCAAATGACTCATCCTGCGATTAGGCCAGACGCGGAAGCAGCAGTGCTCTGAACTACAAGTTGCGACTGTGGGACAAGCCAGTGTGACGGGTTCGCGTCCCGGCTACCGTACGGAAGTGTGCGGGGAACTTTTCCGGTATACCAGGTTAGAGTCCCGCCAGCGGGCACCGCAGGTAAGCGGAGCAGAACTACCCAAAGAGGAGCAGCGAGCAGTGTTAATAAAAGTAAATAAAATGTATATAGTGTATACGACGTCTCTCCATAAGAGCCCCTTGATTCTTTCACCGAGATCTGCGGGATTTTGTTGTGTTTTGGTCCCTGCAAACTGAGTCGGCCGCGTTGGTGAGAATTATTGTATGTCAGCAATCTTCTCACTCGGCGTGGTCTGGCTACATTGTGGCTTCCAAAGGCGAGACGGCAACTATTTGCGTGGCGTCTCGGCTTGGTCGCTTACAGTGTACTACTGAGCTTCGAGCGTATGCCGCTCGTTTTGCCTGTTCGAGCATTATTTGCTCCAGAGAAGAAGCTCTAAATTTCGTACGCTATCTAGCGTCGTCCGTGCGAACTATTTGGCGCTCGAGCGAAATCCTCTCGTTGCAGCACTTTTATGTGTGGCGTGTCACGGTACTTATTTGCCGGGGGTCATGTTCAAACAGTGGCGGCGATTGGGTTCCAAAACGGGGGGAGGGGCAAAGTAACAAAACTAGGGGGGCAAATTAGAGGACTTACCCTTTGCAGATAAGGTTTATCATAGTGCGGAGCAAAAGCAACTGCCCCCCCCCCCCTCGCACTCCCTAATCGCCTCCACTGTGTTCAAACATTAACTGGTAAATGACAATCCTTTCTGTACAATGGACATTTCCACTCAATTTTTTTTACAACAATTTTTAAAACTACACCCTGGAAAAATGACCCCTGCAAGTTCTCGCGTTTCTCTGCGTCCAGTTTAAGGCAGAAAACAGACTTCCAAACTTGCGAGGCTAGCGTTGCGCAGAAAACACGCCGCCGCCATGTTACTACGTCACTCCTTAGGGAGAGCTCGTTTGTCGTCTGCTTCGAGCGTCCAGTTCCGGATGGGTAGCCCTCGGTGAGCGAACACGTGCAGCAGTTTTACAAATCTGTACCGATTTAAATAATGGAAGAAGGAGCGATAGGAGAAAGGAAAGCTATGCTTTGTAATGATCATTCTTCTATGAAATATCCGTGCTGCTCACGTGCAAGATAAATGAAAGTATTCAGCTGCATGTGTGTTCTCAAGCTATGCGAAAAATATTGCTTATAAAATTGATTGCTGACCAGACACTCAAAAATATTTTTTTAACTTATATTTATCGATATTTACCGTAACCTATGTAGTGCAATATAGGAATTTTCACATTCTTCACTTTATTTATAAAGCCTATTTAACTTTCTTTTCCATAAAGCAATTTCAGTTTGTGTTCCATTTCTGTAGCACAAACTATGATCAAATATTTTTGTGCAGATAAGAGAAAATACACTGAGAAGATTACATTAGTTGCACAATACATATCTATACTTAGTTTATTTATAATTATTACAAGGAAATAATATGTAAAACCATGGGCGTATTTAAGGGGGATTCAGCGGGTCTAACCCCCTCTTTTTTTGGTTCACTAAAATTTTACTAGTTTCCTTGTTCTATCCGCTTGTTCATAAAAAATTCCTTCGGATTTATTTCATTCTCTTAAATTAGAGACGTATAGGACGGGATACGGATGGGAAGGAAATTTCGTAATTCCACACACCAGATGGGACTGCAGACCAATATCTGCAATTTCCTGATAGTTTCGGAATTTCTGCGATAAGAAACTGCATTGAGACTATCAAATCAGTTATTTTTCCCCCTCGAATCATATTAAAGCAATTAATTTGGTTCTGAAAAACGTAGTGACACAAGATGAACAGAAAAGTATCAATACTTCGTGACTACAAACATCCCCTCCCCCCATGCTCCCCAAGAAGCTTCCGGCCAGCAGTGTCCTGGATTTTCACTTACGAAATAAAGCAACCCTAATCATACCAAAAGTTGATCCATCCCTCCTCCCCCCGTGAACTATATATACGCCCATGTGTATAACAATATCCCATACTGAAATGGTACGATATAATTATGTCACGGGCTGCTAATTTAATAAATAAACTAATTAACTCAACTAACTCAACTGAGCTGAGCTTAGCAACGCAACAACGAAGAATCTCTCGCCTCACCTGCTGGGCGAATTAAACATTACATGAAATATAATACGGTCAGGATAAGTGCCTAACAGTCGGAGTTACCGAGAATAAACCTAGGAGGATTTGATTTTAAATACCTGAAATGACGTTACATAATACTACGGTGTTTCTGAATATACACATATATTAAAGCACAGATAAAAACACAGTACATCTTGCCCTCTTTCACTCGATCTCACATTCATTCTCTCATTCCATGGCATATGGCGACAATATGACAATTACAAAGGTTAGATTATTTACTACTTTGACCATACTCTTGCTATGTCTTGGCTACCTTGCCTTTTACAATTTATCGTTTAGGATTTTAAGTATAAAGTGAATAATTGTTCCTTGTGCGAACTCCTTCTATCTTTTCTGAAGGTATAAATATATTCAATAAACTATTGTTTGCTGTTAACATAAACTCTCATCTTTAACATTGATTACTCCGCCGGAAAACAGATGTCTAGGGATGCCATAGCACTGATTTAAGTTAAGCAATGATTTGATTCACGCAGATTCGCGGTAGATAGTCGTCATCTTTCTCACACACGCACATGGTTGGATCTTACCTTAGCTGCATTCCCTCTGACCTGGGTTGGGTGAAAGTGGTCCTATAGTTCTGGAAGACATCCCCACACTCCATCGTTGCACCTCGCGGTTATCCTGGTTGGCGAAAGTGGATCAGTCGGCAGCTCCATCTGGCCTCATCGGATCCTGGCTTCACTCGTTCACTGTCGACTCCATACGACAACTTGCGCAATAATAGGTCAGTTCTTCGCGGTCACTCGTAAGTACAGATACGTGACTTGGGCGATGAGACGAACATACGCAATGAGCCATTCGCGGTTTCACATGGATATCAAATGTTATTAACTTTCACTACTTAGGACGTTGTTTCGGACGATTGACACGGGTGGACGTGTCTGGCGTTATTCTCACATAACCACACGTATGTGCACGGATGCGTTGACGGCAAGGGGGAGTAACGACCCCCTGGTTCTATTCTGCTCTACTCCATGGCTCTGAAACACTCACTCGAGGAAAAACAAATCCAGACCTCGAGTCTGCTTGCAACTCGCAGCTCGGTCGCGCGTAGCTCACACTCCGGTGGCGATTGTAGGCAAACTGTGCAAAACTGTTTCAAATCATCCCTTTTATTCCAGATTTGAACGTAGTGACGCGCTACCCTCTATGATCAGGTGCTTGTTTATTGTTTCTGGTGCTTTGACCGTTGTCCTCCTATCCTGGTCAATGCTCACTCCGGTCCTTAACCTTTGGTAGCAGCCCCTCGCGCAGAGATTAGGCTAACTCTTTCTCCATTGTAGTCAGTCACGAAAAGCAAGGACATCTCAGTAGGGTAGCTTCTCCCTTTCAATTCAGCGTTGAATCTTTAATAATTCATAACTCCCGTAGTTCTGTTCTGATTAGGCTCAAATCTTGGAATCAGTACTTTCATGATGTGGTCTTCCGCTGGTTGAAATCTCATCAAATTCGGTCCATTGGTTTAGAAGTTGCATTTTTCTTGTTATTCCCATAAGAATGCATGTAAATCCGAATTCGGGCGAAAAACGGTGGTTGAGCAAGCTAGTGTTGGCTAAGGCAGTTCGCTAGACACCTGTATTCGCGACGGATATTAATATTACCAATTGCAATTAATTCCTACTAACGGGCAATTAGATTAATTACTTGTCACTCAATATTTGACCGTTATAATTATTTTGAATTTTGTACTGCGAAAAAAGCCGCCTCAACTCGTTACCCCGAACGCATTAATTGGATGGTTCACAACTTCACCACTAAGGATCCTATCGAGACGAGGCATGGCAGCCTTGGTCTCGTTCTCGTTGAGATTTGTAAATGTCTGCCTCGTGTTTATTTGTAAATGTTTCATTGACAGTCTCTTCTCAATTTATAAAGATCCGTCTCGGTTTGGGAGGGCAATTCTCGTTCTCGTCTCAAGTCTAGAAAAATATAGAATTAACAACGTATGCAGAGGCTTATCATTATAAATACAAAAAAAACCTTTCTTAATATTTATTATTATTATTATTATTATTATTTTTGACTCCTCGTTTCGACGGTACAGCCCTCGAAAACTAAATATTATCCTGCTTATAAATGCAAACCAAACTGCAGATTCAGAATTACCAGGAATGAACTGGCGTTGTAATTATTATACAGAAAATTCATGATTTATCTGAGGAAGTCGCATGTTCCAGGTTTGACTCTCGACCTGGGCATGACTGTTTCCTTGTGAGTGACATTTCATTGAACTGGAAATTGTTACATGGGAGGATGTTTGCTCGAGACTTCGGGGACAGCTAGGGGGATGCTTCTACTGTTAATGTTAGTGTTGCTCACGAGACGAGGCATGTTCCGTCTCGTCTCATAAAAGGAGATGGGACAAGTGAATGTTTTCGAAATGAGATGGGACAGAAGAAAAAGTTCGTCTCTTATCATGGCAGGTTGAGTGATACTTAGATTGTGCAGTTGGTGGTAGTGTGTATGTGTGTGTATGGGGGGGGGGGGGTACTCCTGCACCCCGACTTCGAATACAGCTTGTAGTTATTCATCTTTATTGTAGCGATTAGCCAAAAGTGGGAAGAAATGTGATGTTAGAGATGATACATAATAAATTAACCATGCGTTCTCATCGTTGAGGTTAAACAAAGTGAACGGAAAAGCGACGTAAAAGTAGGCTAAATACAAACATTTGCAATATATATATTAACTGAAGAAAACTGTCATTTACTGCAGGAAATTTAAAAACTCACCGTACCTTTTTATACCGTATCACCTCTTATCTTGCAGAAATTGGCGTGTAAACCAGTGTGTTCTAAAAGTATTATCTTAAAATTTGTGAAGAATATATTATGACGAAAATAATTGTAATTCCAGAAAAGGCATTCCTATAACATTAATTTCTTGCCAGTCAGAACTAACCTATGTATTAACATTGAACAAGGCTGTTCACGTGTTCAGACATTGACTGTTACATTCCTGGTTACAAGGTTTGCTTTGTCACCCTAATGGGAAAACCCTCTACCGAGTGGCTGAATTATAGTAAATACTACTATACTGCTAGGGCATAATTCATCTCCAAGAAATGGAGCACAGATTTTTGCACTGAAAGTTGTAAGATACTTGTTTTACACAGTAACAAGTGAATATGCTGTCGCTTCTGCGGCTCATGCTAAGTTGACGGGACGAGCAGAAGCCCCGCCTGCACGCATTTGTAAGTGATGACGTCAGAGGACCTCCTGTCTGTGGAGAGGACGTTTTCAAATCCGTGACGTAGTAGGTGAATTTCAGTGGTGTTTGAAGGCGTGTTTCTCGAGAACCGAAACAAATATCGCCGAGATATTTTGCACATCTCATGTTTGTGTCATTATCTGCAAAATAAATGCATTTAAAACGTTTTTCATGTCAAAGTGGAAATGTCCATTAGGTACCAAATTAAGACAACAGGGATAGAAAGGGCTTTGTTCATTTTTTTGCGAAATTGAGGTAAAGGTGTCATATAGCTTTGTGGAGGGTCTTTCTAACTACGAATTGTACAAGAACGTATTTTTTGCATCCATTACAAAGAGGATTTGATTGCGTATACAGGGAGAGAACGTGCTCATGACCATGCGAACAGGGAAATAATGAGCTCTCCTGTAAAATCTAATAAAATTGACAGAACAAGTTCGTTCCCTGTGGTCTTCATGTATAATTTAAATTATGATATGAACACTGACGCACACTGTATAAACACAATTCCATAAAGGTAACTGAAAATGCACGTGTCTAACTTTGAATCGGAAACAACAACTTTTTTTTATTCCTTAGGAAGTTTAGAATAAAATTCAGAAGCAGTTCCAATGAGATGAAACTCTCCTGGTGAGTTTTCCATCATCTCCAGACTCTGCACAGGAGACCGGTTGTCAAGAGAGGAATGTGCTAAGTCCCTCTGCTTCCCTTCCAAGAATACACACACATACACACGCACACAGGTCTGGTAATGTTCGTAGGGTAAATAGAGCCCTCGCGAGATGACGAGAGTGGCGCAGGTCGTAGAGAGGAAAGAGTGGGTCTGTTGTACGAATTTCTGGTTATATGGAGGCTGCTTGAGAGATTTATGTCGCACTTACCTGTCACTTGGGAAATTCTGTGATGTTTCTTGATGGTTGACCAAGTGTCTCAAGAGCTGAAACCTAGAGCATATGTTCTTTATGAAGGCAATGCTGGATTTTTGCTACTATTGAAGACTGGCTAGCAAGTTTGTGGTAACAGTCTAATGAGTCATTTCATACCAAATCAACACAGTTATGTGCAATTTTTCAATTTTCAATATGGCGGACACACACACAACTATGATTCACCATGGGTCTAACCTATCATGACCAGGATAACTCCTTTACATTTAATAGAGGATGTGGCGCTTTTGACTCACCCAAGTACATTATAATGAGGCTTTCATCAGTCACATAGTTATACATCTGATCCCACTGCAGTCCCAGTTTGATTTTTCATATGTTTTAGAGTATATCATGGTGTGCAAAATTATATTTTTCACAATAACATGTTTTGAGATTTTCAGGGTCAAATCTCAAGGTCACGTGACAATATTGTATTTTTATCAAGAGGTAGGCTTGTTACATACCATTGCAAAGCATGTTCAATTACCTGTACAATAAACTTCATTTCAACTTCCTAGGTCAAATAAGGGCAGAGTTAAAGCACATTTTGGATTGCTAAACGAGCTCAGACTTTGGCCTCGAATAATTTGACAATTACAAGACGCACGAGACTTAAAGTTTTCAGTTACTAATTTCCTTGCATAGTTTCAACTCCCCTCATTTCATGAAAATCTGAGATGATCAGGTTGTGGATTGTGTTGATATCGTATGGAATGACTCTATTGTTTCTGTCATGTTTAAAGATATTTGAAGACGTGAGGCAAGTTTGAACAAAATGTGACTTGGTTGTTAATTGTAAAATTTTAGTATAGATACCTGAGTGAATTAAACAATGTCATATAACTCCTTGAGTGTGTGTTGGGGGAAGGGGGCTCATTCCATGTCAAATCAAGCAAGAGTTGACCCTCATAGTCACCGATTTTGATGCTATTTGGTACACTTCTTTGCTTTGTTCCAAAATCGATATATCTGATTTACTCATATACGATTACTATGAGGATTGATAAAAAAATCACTTTTCACAAATATGTAATACTGAAAGGTATATCTCCAAACCAAGTGAGAGCCAAGTGAGCCGCGCTGCTCTAGTCGCTAGGGCGTCTGACTGCCACGCGGGAGACCCGGGTTCAATTCCCGGGGTGGCTGATCTAAGGTTGGAAGTCTTTCCGCCTTGTCCCCTTCATAAAGCGCCTCTGCGGTTCACCCAGCCTCAAATCAATGGATACTGGGGGTAACCCTGGGGGATTACATCACCTCCAAAATAGCTGAGATCGAGAATGTGCTATATGCACGGGGAACTTTACTTATACAGTAAAATCTCGTTAATCCGGACTAATAAAGGGGATAAGTTGACCGGATAAACGAAAGTCCGGATTAACTGAAATAACCTAAAAGAACAGTAGAAAGTGCATTAAGATTCCGTTTATAGCAACAAGACACGTTCATTATGGTGTATTTAAAGGGCATAGACCTTGCTACGTTCCCCGGATTATTCTCAATGGAACTACTTACGTTTATTCCTCAACGGCGAGCCTGAGACTTATCAGCCTATTATGAAGCCCTCAGGTTGTGGGAAATCAGATAAGGATATGCTTACGTAAACCTTACTAACTCTCGCACACAAAAATATATTTAGAAGTCAGTTAATGTTAATATATTACACTTGAACTCACAATTAAACTTATTACAAACAAAAGTGTATTTAGATCATAATACTTCTTCACTACACAAATTAAAACATTCACATTTCCAAAATCACTTCCATTATTCCAGCAACATCCATAATATCTCTCACCTCTCAACCCACAATCAAATGTTTTAAGGTTAGTCCATAACTATAAAATACTACCCAATTGAACAAAACAAATTACGTCATAATAGACAATTAACATTTTAAACATATTAAACACCTAAAATGATACAATAAGTGGGTGCGTATCAGCCTAAATACACTACAGTACAGTACATACTCTGCGAGAAACAGAATTTCATCAGTGGTTGACTGCCTTTTCTTTGGGAAGTCCTCTTGTTGATTTCTAGCCACATTTAGAACCTTCCATTCTGCTTTTTTCCCCTTTTGCCTGTCCGGATTAAGCGAAGTCCGGCTTATCGGGGTCCGGATTAATAAGGTTTTACTGTATCTCAAAACAAGGAAATAAATGAAGGACCGTTATTACTATCCAACAAAGTTCTGTCGGATTTCCACTTCCACGCGGTGGCACTACACGCGCTTCCTACCAGTGGCGGCTGGCCAAGTGCAACAAGTGCAGATGTTTTCACCTAATTTTCAAATTAATATTGACATTTTTCATTTGCTTGTTAAATTAAACTATTTCTCAGCAGAACGTACGCGATAATACTCAAATTACGCCGCTCGGCGCTACGCACGTGAGTTCGTCGAAGAGCAAACCCCGCCAGGGTGCGGAAGACTTAGCCGGTTGTCATGGCAACGGTGACGTCACCTAGCGTTGGCCTTGAACATGGTGTCGCCCTCTACGTGAATCAGTTCTCTCGTCGGAGAAAACATTGCATCCAGTGGTTGTGACAAAATCTTTGCGTTCTCGCGAGATCTTGTTCCGCGTGTGTGTTTCGCGTTTCCTAATCGTGTGTTGTGTTCATGTGTTGAGCTGTGGTTTGTACAATGAACCCAGTAAATGACTTAGTGTGTAATTTGTTGCAGACACCATTTTCCAGATGGACGGATCAAGACAAAAAAGACGTTTTAAATTGTGGGCGGCCAACTGACATTCTTCAAATATCAGTTAAGCGAGAGAACAAAAAGGCAGGGAAATCATACAACATTAAATTTAAAAGTTCCTGGTTTGTCGACTTTCCTTGGTTGTGTAGTAGTCGATATTTGCAATCGTTGTTCTGCTGGCTTTGTTTACTGTTTAGCAACAAATACAATGTGTGGAATAAAGAAGGGTATAACGATTTTGTCAATATAACGCGTTCTCTGCATAAGCACAATGATTCGGTGGAACATTTAAAGTGTAAATTACAATTCAAAGTTTTTGAAAAAAAAACAGGAATACCATAGCAGATGCCCTTCAAGAAAATAGTAGGCTTTTAAATGTACGGTTCAATGAAAATGTAAGATTAAATAGGCTTTTCCTACAATTAATAGTTGACGCAACGCTGTATTTATGTAAACAAGAACTTGCGTTCAGGGGTCACGACGAAAGCGTGTCTTCGCTTAATCGTGGGAATTTCAAGGAACTTGTTGCATTATTAATATCGAAAAGTTCGTTAGAAATAGAGAACCATTACAAGAAAATAAAAAAACGCGTTCAGTGGTGACTCTAAAACAAACTTCTTCACCTGTTATTTTAGGCACGAGCCGCTACTGCTTCCTACACCTTTCGTTCCGAGGTGAGACAGATCGGATGAAGGTAACGTGTTAGTGATTGTTTCCTATTGTAGCTGGGTGTGGTCGCCACAGATCAACAGAGACGTCAGTGAGCACCCCAAACAGCGCTAAACGGACCTGTATGTTTTACGAGTTCAAACTGGGGACAAACGCTAGTGAAACGGGAAGAAAAATATGCCAGGTATTCGGTAGGGATGTGGTAAAAGAGCGGACAAGTACAACGGCGATGGATTTCTTCAGGACGCACCATGAACCACACGTCTACAAGTCATAGACAATGAGGCACTACAAGCTGCTTTTGAGGCCGATAATGGCCAAACATGTGAGGCATTTGAAGAAGCATTCAATTGCAGTGCAGAAACCACTCGCCAACACATTCATCATGGCCTTCTTTTTGCAAGGGTTAGGGGTTAGGTGGTAGAACAGACACCCGTTAATAAAGGAAAATCGAAATTGAAAATTGAAAGGTCAAAATCCGACAGAACTTAATTTGGTACCTAATAGAAGCAAAATGGCAAGGTGAACAGTTCAGGTGGACAAATAACGGAAAAGTCAGTTGTAAAGAAAACTAAATATTTGACCAAATAAGCAACACAATAGAAGGAAAAAAGCAGATACAGAAGAAGACCAAGTAAAGGATTTATAAAACTATAATTACACCTACATTGCTTTATGGGATAGAAAGTTTGACACTCAAATGTAAACATAAAGAAGGCTAACAGCAACAGAGATGAAATACCTCTGGGGTGTGGTAGGAAAAACTAGACTAGATAGAGTTAGAAACACTAAAATCAGGGAACAGCTCCAAGTGGAATCAATTGAAGAGGTAACAGAGGGATGGATATTGGGCTGGAATGTTCATGTTACTGCAATGAAAGAAGAGAGAAAACCAAAGCAAATACTGGAAGCGAGGACAGAAGAGGAAGAGGAAGACACAGAATAGAATGCGAACAATACCTGACAGACATGGTTACTAAAAGAGGGAAGACCGCATTGGAAGTTAAGAGAAAGGCTCAAGTTATAAATAATGTTTAGAAGGTGACTCAAGGATCCCTAAGCCTATTAGCAAAAAGGGGAAGAAGAATAAGTTATGCAGTATTTAATTACGTATATCTGCAAAACGAATAAGATGCAGAAGCATGCTGGAGCTCGTTGAAAGGAGGAAAGAGAGTAAGCACATTATGATGAAATCATTAGCTAAGACTGTGTGTTCATTAACGACAACTGTACTGTAGAAGTAAAGTAACGACAACTGTACTGTAACACTAGTTTTAGAAGTAGAATAACGACGACTGCACTGTAACACTAGTTTTAGAAGTAAAGTAACGACAACTGCACCCTAACACTACTTTTAGAAGTACAGTAACGACAACTGTACTGTAACACTAGTTTTAGAAGTAAAGTAACGACAACTGCACCTTAACACTACTTTTAGAAGTAAAGTAACGACAACTGTACTGTAAAACTACATTTAGAAGTAAAGTAACGACACCTCTACTGTAAATCTTTACAGTTAGAAGGAAAACAACGGCAACTGTACTGTAACAAGTTACTATTAGAAGCAAAGTAACGGCAACTGTACTGCAACACTACTTTTGTAAGTAAAGTAACCATAATTCTACTGTAATACGTTACTTTTAACTGTACTGTAACACTACTTTTTAGAAACAAAGTAACGACACCTGTACTGCAACAAGTTACTTTTAGAAACAAAGTAACGACAACTGTACTGTAACACTACTTTTAGAAGTAGAATAACGACGACTGCACTGTAACACTACTTTTAGAAGTAGAATAACGACGACTGCACTGTAACACTAGTTTTAGAAGTAGAATAACGACGACTGCACTGTAACACTACTTTTAGAAGTAAAGTAACGACAACTGTACTGTAACACTAGTTTTAGAAGTAAAGTAACGACAACTGCACCCTAACACTACTTTTAGAAGTAAAGTAACGACAACTGTACTGTAACACTAGTTTTAGAAGTAAAGTAACGACAACTGCACCTTAACACTACTTTTAGAAGTAAAGTAACGACAACTGTACTGTAAAACCACATTTAGAAGTAAAGTAACGACACCTCTACTGTAAATCTTTACAGTTAGAAGGAAAACAACGGCAACTGTACTGTAACAAGTTACTATTAGAAGCAAAGTAACGGCAACTGTACTGCAACACTACTTTTGTAAGTAAAGTAACCATAATTCTACTGTAATACGTTACTTTTAACTGTACTGTAACACTACTTTTTAGAAACAAAGTAACGACACCTGTACTGCAACAAGTTACTTTTAGAAACAAAGTAACGACAACTGTACTGTAACACTACTTTTAGAAGTAGAATAACGACGACTGCACTGTAACACTACTTTTAGAAGTAGAATAACGACGACTGCACTGTAACACTAGTTTTAGAAGTAGAATAACGACGACTGCACTGTAACACTACTTTTAAATGTAAAGTAACGACAACTGTACTGTAACACTAGTTTTAGAAGTAAAGTAACGACAACTGCACCCTAACACTACTTTTAGAAGTAAAGTAACGACATCTGTACTGTAACACTAGTTTTAGAAGTAAAGTAACGACAACTGCACCTTAACACTACTTTTAGAAGTAAAGTAACGACAACTGTACTGTAAAACTACATTTAGAAGTAAAGTAACGACACGTCTACTGTAAATCTTTACAGTTAGAAGGAAAACAACGGAAACTGTACTGTAACAAGTTACTATTAGAAACAAAGTAACGGCAACTGTACTGCAACACTACTTTTGTAAGACAAGTAACCATAATTCTACTGTAATACGTTACTTTTAACTGTACTGTAACACTACTTTTTAGAAACAAAGTAACGACACCTGTACTGCAACAAGTTACTTTTAGAAACAAAATAACGACAACTGTACTGTAACACTACTTTTAGAAGTAGAATAACGACGACTGCACTGTAACACTACTTTTAGAAGTAGAATAACGACGACTGCACTGTAACACTAGTTTTAGAAGTAAAGTAACGACGACTGCACTGTAACACTAGTTTTAGAAGTAGAATAACAACGACTGCACTGTAACACTACTTTTAGAAGTAAAGTAACGACAACTGTACTGTAACACTAGTTTTAGAAGTAAAGTAACGACAACTGCACCCTAACACTACTTTTAGAAGTAAAGTAACGACAACTGTACTGTAACACTAGTTTTAGAAGTAAAGTAACGACAACTGCACCTTAACACTACTTTTAGAAGTAAAGTAACGACAACTGTACTGTAAAACTACATTTAGAAGTAAAGTAACGACACCTCTACTGTAAATCTTTACAGTTAGAAGGAAAACAACGGCAACTGTACTGTAACAAGTTACTATTAGAAGCAAAGTAACGGCAACTGTACTGCAACACTACTTTTGTAAGTAAAGTAACCATAATTCTACTGTAATACGTTACTTTTAACTGTACTGTAACACTACTTTTTAGAAACAAAGTAACGACACCTGTACTGCAACAAGTTACTTTTAGAAACAAAATAACGACAACTGTACTGTAACACTACTTTTAGAAGTAGAATAACGACGACTGCACTGTAACACTACTTTTAGAAGTAGAATAACGACGACTGCACTGTAACACTAGTTTTAGAAGTAGAATAACAACGACTGCACTGTAACACTAGTTTTAGAAGTAGAATAACAACGACTGCACTGTAACACTACTTTTAGAAGTAAAGTAACGACAACTGTACTGTAACACTAGTTTTAGAAGTAAAGTAACGACAACTGCACCCTAACACTACTTTTAGAAGTAAAGTAACGACAACTGTACTGTAACACTAGTTTTAGAAGTAAAGTAACGACAACTGCACCTTAACACTACTTTTAGAAGTAAAGTAACGACAACTGTACTGTAAAACTACATTTAGAAGTAAAGTAACGACACGTCTACTGTAAATCTTTACAGTTAGAAGGAAAACAACGGCAACTGTACTGTAACAAGTTACTATTAGAAGCAAAGTAACGGCAACTGTACTGCAACACTACTTTTGTAAGTAAAGTAACCATAATTCTACTGTAATACGTTACTTTTAACTGTACTGTAACACTACTTTTTAGAAACAAAGTAACGACACCTGTACTGCAACAAGTTACTTTTAGAAACAAAATAACGACAACTGTACTGTAACACTACTTTTAGAAGTAGAATAACGACGACTGCACTGTAACACTACTTTTAGAAGTAGAATAACGACGACTGCACTGTAACACTACTTTTAGAAGTAGAATAACGACGACTGCACTGTAACACTAGTTTTAGAAGTAGAATAACAACGACTGCACTGTAACACTACTTTTAGAAGTAAAGTAACGACAACTGTACTGTAACAATAGTTTTAGAAGTAAAGTAACGACAACTGCACCCTAACACTACTTTTAGAAGTAAAGTAACGACAACTGTACTGTAACACTAGTTTTAGAAGTAAAGTAACGACAACTGCACCTCAACACTACTTTTAGAAGTAAAGTAACGACAACTGTACTGTAAAACTACATTTAGAAGTAAAGTAACGACATCTGTACTGTAACACTAGTTTTAGAAGTAAAGTAACGACAACTGCACCTTTACACTACTTTTAGAAGTAAAGTAACGACACCTCTACTGTAAATCTTTACATTTAGAAGGAAAACAACGGCAACTGTACTGTAACAAGTTACTATTAGAAGCAAAGTAACGGCAACTGTACTGCAACACTACTTTTGTAAGTAAAGTAACCATAACTTTACTGTAATACGTTACTTTTAACTGTACTGTAACACTACTTTTAGAAACAAGGTAACTACACCTGTACTGCAACAAGTTACTTTTACAAACAAAGTAACGACAACTGTACTGTAACACTACTTTTAGAAACAAAGTAACGATAACTGTGCTGTAAAACTACATCTAGAAATAAAGTAACGACAACTGTACTGTAACACTACTTTTAGAGAAAAGTAACGACAACTGTACTGTAACACTAGTTTTAGAAGTAAAGTAACGACAACTGCACCCTAACACTACTTTTAGAAGTAAAGTAACGACAACTGTACTGTAACACTAGTTTTAGAAGTAAAGTAACGACAACTGCACCTTAACACTACTTTTAGAAGTAAAGTAACGACAACTGTACTGTAAAACTACATTTAGAAGTAAAGTAACGACACGTCTACTGTAAATCTTTACAGTTAGAAGGAAAACAACGGCAACTGTACTGTAACAAGTTACTATTAGAAGCAAAGTAACGGCAACTGTACTGCAACACTACTTTTGTAAGTAAAGTAACCATAATTCTACTGTAATACGTTACTTTTAACTGTACTGTAACACTACTTTTTAGAAACAAAGTAACGACACCTGTACTGCAACAAGTTACTTTTAGAAACAAAATAACGACAACTGTACTGTAACACTACTTTTAGAAGTAGAATAACGACGACTGCACTGTAACACTACTTTTAGAAGTAGAATAACGACGACTGCACTGTAACACTAGTTTTAGAAGTAGAATAACAACGACTGCACTGTAACACTAGTTTTAGAAGTAGAATAACAACGACTGCACTGTAACACTACTTTTAGAAGTAAAGTAACGACAACTGTACTGTAACACTAGTTTTAGAAGTAAAGTAACGACAACTGCACCCTAACACTACTTTTAGAAGTAAAGTAACGACAACTGTACTGTAACACTAGTTTTAGAAGTAAAGTAACGACAACTGCACCTTAACACTACTTTTAGAAGTAAAGTAACGACAACTGTACTGTAAAACTACATTTAGAAGTAAAGTAACGACACGTCTACTGTAAATCTTTACAGTTAGAAGGAAAACAACGGCAACTGTACTGTAACAAGTTACTATTAGAAGCAAAGTAACGGCAACTGTACTGCAACACTACTTTTGTAAGTAAAGTAACCATAATTCTACTGTAATACGTTACTTTTAACTGTACTGTAACACTACTTTTTAGAAACAAAGTAACGACACCTGTACTGCAACAAGTTACTTTTAGAAACAAAATAACGACAACTGTACTGTAACACTACTTTTAGAAGTAGAATAACGACGACTGCACTGTAACACTACTTTTAGAAGTAGAATAACGACGACTGCACTGTAACACTACTTTTAGAAGTAGAATAACGACGACTGCACTGTAACACTAGTTTTAGAAGTAGAATAACAACGACTGCACTGTAACACTACTTTTAGAAGTAAAGTAACGACAACTGTACTGTAACAATAGTTTTAGAAGTAAAGTAACGACAACTGCACCCTAACACTACTTTTAGAAGTAAAGTAACGACAACTGTACTGTAACACTAGTTTTAGAAGTAAAGTAACGACAACTGCACCTCAACACTACTTTTAGAAGTAAAGTAACGACAACTGTACTGTAAAACTACATTTAGAAGTAAAGTAACGACATCTGTACTGTAACACTAGTTTTAGAAGTAAAGTAACGACAACTGCACCTTTACACTACTTTTAGAAGTAAAGTAACGACACCTCTACTGTAAATCTTTACATTTAGAAGGAAAACAACGGCAACTGTACTGTAACAAGTTACTATTAGAAGCAAAGTAACGGCAACTGTACTGCAACACTACTTTTGTAAGTAAAGTAACCATAACTTTACTGTAATACGTTACTTTTAACTGTACTGTAACACTACTTTTAGAAACAAGGTAACTACACCTGTACTGCAACAAGTTACTTTTACAAACAAAGTAACGACAACTGTACTGTAACACTACTTTTAGAAACAAAGTAACGATAACTGTGCTGTAAAACTACATTTAGAAATAAAGTAACGACAACTGTACTGTAACACTACTTTTAGAGAAAAGTAACGACAACTGCACCTTAACACTACTTTTAGAAGTAAAGTAACGACAACTGCACCTTAACACTACTTTTAGAAGTAAAGTAACGACAACTTCACCACTACTTTTAGAAGTAAAGTAACGACACCTCTACTGTAAATCTTTACTTTTAGAAGGAAAATAATGGTAACTGTACTGTAACAAGTTACTATTAGAAGCAAAGTAACGACAACTGTACTGCAACACTACTTTTGTAAGTAAAGTAACCATAACTGTACTGTAATAAGTTACTTTTAACTGTACTGTAACACAACTTTTAGAAACCAAATAATGACAACTGTACTGAAACAAGTTACTTTTAGAAACAAAGTAACGACAACTGTACTGTAACACTACTTTTAGAAACAAAGTAAAGACAACTGTACTGTAACAAGTTACTTTTAGTAACAAATAAACGACAACTGTACTGCAACACTACTTTTAGAAACAAAGTAACGACAACTGTACTGTAACACTACTTTTAGAAACAAAGTAACGACAACTGTACTGTAACACTACTTTTAGAGAAAAGTAATGACAACAATGCTGTAAGACGTTGCTATTAGATGCATAGTAACGACAACTGTACTGTAAAACGTTTCTTTTAGGAGTAAAGTAACGACAACGGTGCTGTAACGTGTTACTCTAGAACATCAGATTTGATAAACTTATAGAATTAGTTCTAAAAGGTTCTTGTGCTTCTTTACTACGATACTAACACCATCTTCTCCCAATGTGAAATTTCTGAAAACACTACTGATACTTTGAGACACAGTTCCTCAAAGATATACCTTAGGGCATTTTCTCTGTCGAATACCCTGAATTTTCACCCTTGCAGTATACTATACACATTATACCTTGAAATGGCATACAGCGGAACATAGAAAGTTCACAGTGAAATGTTCGAGTTTGCAATCTGATTTAACGAGTCAGTCGTGAAACTGCATATACTTGATGAATGGATGAGCGTCACAAAAAGCGTTCAACATTCGAAGCGACAAGTGGCCTGCCTCCTATACTCATCTGCCTTGCGTCATTAAGTAGATACCAGATGTTGGAGAGCGGCGTAAACAAAGGTTTTTTGTAATGTCCTTATAGACCACCCAGACAGTGTATATACTTTGTGCAGAAATTGCCGCCTTAAACTGGAATAATACTTATGTGGTGTCCAGTGGCGGATGATCCTGCTCTAAGTATGGGTACATGAAAGAGTAAAACCTATTTCATTTGCTCTACATTGTTGTTTGTTATGCTGAGAATAATACAAGAGACATAAAACAGGATTGAGCAATAAGCAATGAAAGATTATTAATACAGGGTGGCCCCAAAAAAGGTAACCGAAACATAAGGTAACGACAATTATTCGGTTACCTTTTTTTTGCTCACCCTGTAATAAGGGGTGAACCTATACCAATTTGAACCGATACCAATACCGATACTTGAAAATTGTAACAATTAAAAGCCGTTCAAAATACTGATTAATATTAGAGTTTAAATTTTCCACTCCAATTATATGCATCAATTTACCAGAGTTTTGCTTCAAAAATATAGGGTGGTCCAAAAAGGACTTTACAACTTTGAAAACATATAAAAAAAATATATTTGGAGACGTTCCAAAAACTGTGGTGCTGTCATTTTGTAAGGAAATCCTCAATAACCGATTTCCAGGTCGATGAACGAAACCACAAAATTGAAAATCGAGAGGTGTTAGGTCAAGTGAACGAGGTGGCCATGCAATTGGCCGACCTCAAGCTATCATCAATCGACCTGGAGATCGGTTATTGAGGCTATCCCTGACTTTGAAGTGCGCCATCTTGTTGGAAGGGGATGGAAGGGGAAGTACACAGTGAGCTCGTTCTTGACCTGTGAAAGCAGCCATTTTTAATGGAACTGCCGCTGGCGATTGCGGTGGCGGAATTCGGCACTATTCCACAACGATAGTCAAACTTGATACATTTCCTTACAGCGTGGCACCACAACCAGTTATTTAACGTTTCCCGAATAAAGTTTTTACACTTACAAAGATCTAAAGTCCATTTTGGATCACCCTGTATTCAAACTTCACACTAGAATATAAACATACCTGTTATGTAATCACAAGACAGTTTTTTAACATAATTTTGGTACAAAATCAATGGAAACTGCGAAGTTTGTATAACTTTCAGGATAGTAAGCCTCCGTGAAAGTGTCCTCCTGCATTTGTGAGGATCCCGCAATCGATCAAAACTCTGGAGAATTATCGTCCGGAATCGATAAATAAAATCCAACCTATTCTTTCCGATACCTATACAGCGGCATCGGCATAAACGCAGCCATACTATAGAATTGCAGGCATGAACCAGGCAGAATTAGAACGACATAAAGTTTGTGTCTCTGTGAGAGAGTAAACCCGTAATAACACCATTAAGCCTTGTTTCCATGATTACCAAAAACTCAATATGCTGACCAATGCAGAATTTATTTTATTTTAAAACATAAATTTCGTAGATAATTTCTCTGTTTTCCTTTTTTTTTCTTTGCATTCTTCGCTATTCTTAAGATGCTTCGTACTCCCTTCCTGTAAGTTTTAATGCCCGCTTTCCTAAGTACTTTGCATATCTTTTCTTTTTAAGAATAGCGAAGAATGGAAACAAGAAAAAAGAAAACTGAGAAGAGGAAGAGGAAGAGGAAGAGGAAGAGGAAGAGGAAGAGGAAAAGGAAGGCATTATCTACGAAGTGAAGTGTAAAGAATGTCAGAGTGTATACTTAAGAGAAATGAAAAAGAGGCTGAAAGAAGTTTGAAACAACATAGGGATGATTTACGACTCAAGAGAGAGAGAGAGAGAGAGAGAGAGAGAGAGAGAGAGAGAGAGAGAGAGAGAGAAGTGCGATATTTAAGCACACGAGAGAAACAGGACATGACATAGAGTGGGATGAGGCTAAGCAAATAGGAAGAAAGAAGAGAATGCTAGTGAGAAAATGGAAGGAGTCCAAGGAAAAATAGGAAAAGAGGAAGAAGACATAATGAACTGGGAAGGGGGACTGAAGATAAACAAGGAATGGAAGAAGGTATTAGAAAGATTGGAAAGGATAAGAGCGAAGGAGGAGAAAAGAAGGAAGAGAAATGAAGAAAGAATGGTTAAGGAAAAAGAGCGTCAGATAAGGAGTCCAACCACATTCCAGATCAAAGGAAATGTTTATCTAAATCGCCTGACTGGTGAAACAACAGTTGACAGGAGAAGGCCGGAGAGGAATGTCCCAGATAAACAACTTTCTAATGATCTTGTGTCTGGAAGGGGGTGAATTGTGTGTGTGTAGAGATATATATATATATATATATATATATATATATATATATATATATATATATATATATATATATATATATATATATATATATATATATATATATATATATATATATATATATATATATATTGGTGGCCGCGGTGGCTCAGTCGGTAACGCGTCTGACTACCATGCTCAAGGTCCCGGGTTCGATCCCCGGCCGGTTCAAATCCGGGAACTTTTCTAACGGTGGAAGCGGCCCCGGCGCCTACCCAGCGTCGAATAACATGGGTACCTGGGGGAAACCCTGGGGGGTAAAGGCGGTCAGGGGCGTGATGCTGATCACATCACCCCCACTCACGACCGGATCAAGAAAGCGTGGGGCGTTATCCCCACACCCCCTATACGCCTTCATGGCGTGGTGCTATGCACAGGGGAACACTTTACCTTTTTATATATATATATATATATATATATCTTCCTGTCTTTGTACCTTATTTAATATTTAATTTGTATTTGGTACAGAGTCTGAAGGAGACCTTGCTAGAAGGTTGAAACGTAACATTTAGTTTATGTTTTAAAATAAAATAAATTCTGCCTTGGACAGCATATTGAGTTTAAGGTAAACCCGTAAAACTGTCAGTCCGGAAAACCATAAGAAATAGTAAAAACCAAAAGTGGAGAATTGACAAGATGAATGGAGGAGACCGCAATAATTAAAAGAAAGAACAAGGCAAGAAAAAGTAAATGATTGTTGATCTATTCCCGATTCAGAAACTATGGAAATTCCAATGTAAGCAGTTCCATTTTAAGCATTATGACCTGTTAAATGAAGATTTATTCCCGATTCAGGACTTCCAAATTCAGGAAATATGGAAATTCCAATGTAAGCAGTTCCATTTTAAGCATTATGACCTGGTAAATTGAGATTTCTTTCCGAATCAGGACTTCCTAATTCAGGAACTACGGAAATTCCAATGTAAACTGTTCCATTTTAAGCATTATGACCTCGTAAATGAAGATTTATTTCCGATTCAGAACTTCCCAATTCAGGAACTATGCAAATTCCAGTGAAGACAAACCAATCTCAGGAACTGTTCTTTGTCAGTTGTATATTTCAGTGAAATGGTTCCCAACTCAGGACGTTTTACTAACTGCTTCGGGGGAGGATGAATGGGTGCTTGAAATAGTTGACATTACGTACACCCATGTTACTGCTAACCTAACCTAATCTACAAGCAAAATATCTGCGGTTCCTGAATTGGAAACATTCCACGTGAAAATATCGATTCCTGAATTGGGAACTTTCGTCATATATTTTGTGCATTAGCGGGACCAAGAGATGAGGATCAGAAGAAATGCTAATTACTTAAGTACTTAAGTACATAAGAGAGCAAGAGCTATAGAAGGCGTAGGTATATTATTTGTAGAAGAATGTACTAAGGAAATAGTAAATTAAGAACAAATTACACAAATAATGTTGAAAGTAGATTATGGAAATGAAGGAAAAGATACAAGTTATACGGATCTAATACAAGAGTTGAGTTTAAATGTCGAGTGAATATGATGTGAAGTAACAACTTTTCGCCTCTAATTTATTCACACCCAAACTATCCAAAGTAAAAATACAATTATGGTCCTGGATTTTTTGTCGAAAGTGAGGCTGTGACCGAAGATGTGCTTTGGAGGAACATAAGAAGAACCGCAAGTGGACAAAAGTACTTGAGGAGAAGAAGGCTTCTGGCTGGCATCTTGTTTGTCAGCGAAGCTATTAGGGCCTGGATTTAACCCAAAACTTCCTTCCCGTCAGCCACTTCGCCTCAAGTACTCCGAATTTGGGGAAAGAGATGTTTCTGGCTCCTTGCGGAGGCTGCGGTCTTTCCTTGAGATAACTTTCAACACTCTAGGGGGAAGGATTCGTTCACTTCATGTTACCTACCGAATGGAGAAGTGGCCAAGGGGTAGAGGAAGTTTTCATATCTTACCCTTCAGTCATAGAAACCTTTATTACTATTATTATTATTAGTTTACTAATCACAAAAAGTATTGAATATACTCTGGCGTTGTATATAAGTTCAGACTAGAGTCTATTATGATTCATTGATTGAATTGGTGTTTTAAGTCCACTTTATGCACAGATAGGCTAATCGGGACTGGGTAAACTGGGATCCGATCCACTATGTTCCTCCACCGGGTATCGAACCCGGATCCTCTTGATTACAAGGCGACGGCACCACTACGCTATCGGGTAGGCCCTAGAGTCTACTATTAAGATGGGCTCCCTAATGGCGTAGTGGTAACGTCGCCGCCTTGCAATCAAGGACTTAAAGTGGACTTAAAACACAAACTAAAAATACACAAAAAACTACTATTTACAGTATGGGTAGAAAAGAAGTATACCGAAAGTTGGTACATTGTGCACAGTCGGCAATAGTGTGTACAATTTGCGATTTTCACCGCATCGGGAAATTTCTGGAGATGGAGAATTTTTTTTTCAGTCCCATTGTCAGGATTCCGTCCCGACGAAAAAAATTTCCGTTCCCCACATCCCTAGTTAGGCAGTGAACATGATTCTATAATGTCTCTTGAGAAATCATTCTCCTAGTATTTCGTTGGACATGGCAGTTAAGTGCTATACCTGAGAGCCTGAAAATCTCAGAAAACAATATTATTTGTAATAAAATATTGCTATAATTTCACTATTTGAATTACATTAATTTTTATCCAGATATCTCAGGGGGAGCAAGTGCTCCCCTGTCCCCCTCCCCCTGCGGGCGCCCTTAGCAGTGGAAGTGGCGGATCCAAAAGTGGCGCTGGGAAGGGCGAAATTTAGGCTCGCACCGTAACGGGTCGAGTACTATACTATTCTAAATAAATAGAATAAAAACACACACATGCTGCCATATTAATACATATCATGGGGGACAGCATGATAGAAAACAACAAACTGATATTTTTATTTCACAGGATTAAAACTCAAGATACCAATTTTCCCCGTTGTTATTCGCTAATCTATACATCAAGAAAGGCAGCTGATTTGTGTTTATATGCTGTTTATGTACAGGGTGATTCAGTGAAAGCGTGGAAAAACAGGAAATAAGTGATGCACCACTGAACAATTTGAGATAAGGTACGAAGCTAGCGTATCAAAATACGGAGCACCGCATCACTTCAGCGTGGATGTCCGCGAACATCTGGATGTTACCTTTCCTGCTCGCTGGATTCGATGGGGAGGCTCTAATTCCCTGGCCTGCAAGGTCACCCGACTTGTATATATTGTATCAATCCCTAGGATTGTATGTTTATTTTATTAAGTCTCTCTGAACGCTTCATGTTGACCAGGGCATTCACTTGTTTTTCTCAGCTGTCTCAAGCCTCTGAGGCATGTTTACTATGCATTGTGTTGTGCCATGCAAACCTCCTGAGCATTCAGGAAACAGGTAATACTTCTGGTTTTAGAGTCAGCGGTTTGCATGGTAGCAATTATTATAATCACACGATTCGGCGATTCGGCATCGAGGAAGAGCTCGATGGCCAGAGAATATAGAGGGGAGACAAGCTGAGGTTGGGGGGACTTTTGGGATTGAGTTGGGAGGAAGAAGGTGGTCAGCAAGGCAGGAGGTCAGTGGTGGAAGCACGCTTTGGTCAACATGAAGCGTTCAGAGAGACTTAATAAAATAAACATACAATCCTAGGGATTGATACGATATATTCCATTTTTCGTCTTGGAATATCTCAAACCACTTGTCTATGTGTCCCAGTAGACAGGAACATGGTATTAGATGCCTGGATTGTCGCCGCTTGTGATGTGATTCGCAAGACGCCAGGGACATTTTAAAGGCTGAGGCAGAATCTTGTAC
Source organism: Lepisma saccharinum (assembly GCF_977018435.1). Classification (NCBI taxonomy): domain Eukaryota; kingdom Metazoa; phylum Arthropoda; class Insecta; order Zygentoma; family Lepismatidae; genus Lepisma; species Lepisma saccharinum. The sequence goes on along the minus strand of NC_139247.1, from coordinate 39,343,430 downwards.
ACTGCTGTCACGTTTGCTTGTTTGATTGGTCGTCGTAATTATGAACAACTGTTGTGAGGTGCATAATTGTACGTTGTTAACACCTGTTCGCCAAAGCTGTGAAACTAGATTCCAAACGTCAAGCATGTAACTCATACGCGTACAGATTAGCTAATGGCAATGGGAAAATAGGTATCTTGAGTTTGAATTTTGTGAAAGAAATATGCCGGTTTGTTGATTTCTTTCAAAAGCTATCCTCGTTTCCTCCTGCACTTCGAGGACTGACTAAAGCAAGACAACATAAGTACATGAGAATGCAAAGGTTATTATAAATAAATATAAACATAAAACTCTAGTTTTATTAGTAAATGGACCAGAATTTAAAAACCGTGACGTAGTGGTTAGAACCAGTAGCGTAAGCAGGATTTCATCAGGGGGGGTCGTTTCTAAAACTTTCTCCAAATTCACATTACTATTGTTTTATTATACTTTAATTAAATAATAATACCCCTAATTAATTAATAATGCTCATAATTAGTTGAATTACTACTACTAATATTACTAATACCACTATCAATATTAAGTAGTAGAGGTCTACATAAATATAGTATTTATTTTTTATTTAATAGAACGAAATTTCTTTCTAGTCATTCGATTTTCAACAAATTCTAGGGAGCATTTTATTTGTTTCTTTCTTACGATATAATTGTGTAGTCAACAAGGTGAGACATTTTAAGTGCGAGGAAAATACATAAAAACAACAAATATATTGAAATAATCAAGGTATGGAATTCATCCAAGGAGCTACGGTGGTTTGGCCCGTAGGGCGTCTAACAATCACGCTGGAGATCCGGGTTCGATTCCCGAATTGGTTGGAAATTTTCCGGTTTTGTCCCCGATAATTCACATCTGGATTGTCTCGCTGTTCTTACCAACAAAGCATTTTTAAATAGTTAAGCTTATTGTCGTTTGAATTCAGAAATTCAAACGTGCCGTACCGCGGTAAACAATGGGAAGGTGGACTGGTGACTATTCTTGTCCGCCTAGCCTTTGTCTATACATTAGCCACTTAAAACGAACCAATAACTTTATTTAGTGAATGCTCATTGTTCGCACACAAAAAATACATGTTCATTGGACATTGAACGTTGTTGCAGCTGAGATACAAGACAACCTTTTATTCTTTCAAATCATAGTTGCCCTCATATTTTATTTTCAAGAATTCGTGTTTATTTTCAAGGCATTCTCTCTGAAAGACGCGTGTGTTTGGAATGCTGTGCTTTTCTCCGTGCTGCATAGGAATAATAATTCAAATAATTATTATTATTATTTGTAGTAGTAGTATTGTCGCAGACCTTTGACTGTGGTACATTGGCCATTTTTAATATTTTGCGCAGCATTTTTCATAATATTTCAAAAGCTCAAGGGGGGTGGGTTAAACCCCGTAACCCCCCTTGCGTACGCCACTGGTTAGAACAGCCTGGGGTCGCGGGTTCGATACCTGAACCTGGGTGTTCTTTTTGGGTTTCCCTTCATCAATTTCATCATATCATCACTCATCCTCATCTTCGCGATTAGCCATCAGTGCGCAGTATATATAAAACAAATAATTCAATCAGAATCTTAAAAATAAAGGTTTGTTTGAGTTTGCATTTCGGTCTCTTTTAACTTTTAATCTTTCTTTTTACACACTTTTTTTTAAACGTTAATGGACAAGTGTCGCTTGGAAATGACACAATCTGAAGCAATGTTTGACACCGTAGCGGTAAGGCAGGCCACAGAAGCCTGTGTTCGTGTGGTGAAATCCTCAAGCGCCACGTATCGCCTGTCGCTTGTCGGTTCGGTGTGAATTCTCCCTAGATAAGAGGAATTTTCCTCGTATACCTTGATGGGTGCAAAATGGTCATTTGTGCCGATGAACCCAAAACTTTAATTCAATCAATCAGTCCATTTTATGCATTGAAAGGCATCATTGGGATTGGACCTACAATTAGTGGGAGCCGGTGGCTCCACCGGGTATCGTACCCGGGGCACCATACACTTTTTGAACACTTTTGTTTCACTTTCTTCTGTACAAAATCTGCACCGAAAGCGTACTAAAAGTGTACCAGATGTGACGACGGGATGGAAACAATTTTAAGTACACTTCTTGTACACTTTTAGAACACATTGGAGCTTAGGTACACATTTGGGACACTTTCTGGACACTTTTTAAAGAGTAAGTCAGTGCACTTTTGTAACAGTTTTGGTATGCTTCGTATCACAAGAAAGGTGACTACATTTCTGGCAATTTGAAATCTTATGAACGAATAAGAATTGGAATTACAGTTGATATCCACATGTAATAAAAAAATGTTACAAAGTGAATGGCATCAAATCATCCACGATTGCGAATGAAATAACTTTTAGTTTAATATAGATCTATTATAATATTATTTATTCAATGTGTTACAATTTTAATTAAGAATACTGAGTTGCACATATGGAAGAGGAGGCCTGCAATGATCTGCAATACAAAAATGTGGACTGGAGACCCCACTCTCATTGAGAAATATTAGAAATTTCAAGTTTGTAATAGGTTTCCTTTTTTCACTCCTGCATCACTACAATTTATATTGTTCCAACTGAAAGTTGTGCTTGCTTGGACTGTTCTGATTTAATCTGCATGTAAATGCCAATTTAAGAAAATGTTGGATGACCAGTAAGAAAGGTCCGACTAACGTCGGACAATGCCTTCGAAAATTGTTTTGTCCAAAAATTGCTTCACAAACGGAAAGTGTCCATAAATGATCAAAAGTAGTTTCTTGGGAACACTTTTAGAACACTTGTGAGAAAATAATGAAATTTGTAGATAAACATGCTGAAAAAGAAGCAGGTAGAACTGAGATTGTAAACGGTGATTTAGTATTTTCGAGAACTCATAAGCATAGTTCCTTGATTGATAAAAGGATTGCTAAATATTTTGATTTGTTTAAAGGCAGTTATTATTGTGCGAAACAAACTAGAAATGGAGTTTTTGATTTAATAGATTGTGATACTGAGGAATTGGTATGTGACCAACATGTAGAAAATCTTAAATCATGGAGATGTTCCAAAGAAAAGAAAAAGAAGTACTGTCAAAAATTGAATGTTACTAATGTAGTAAAGTAGGTTTTCAAACCGAAAAATACCTTATATTTGAATTTGGGTGATACAAAGTTTAACATTTCACAATGAAAGTTTTGAAGTATATTCAGTAATTAGTTACTGTTTCAAAGAAAAAAAAGAGTGTGGTGTAATGGTTTGCATAAATAGGAATGAGTAAATAAGTTAATTATTAGAATAAGAGTGTAAAGGCTTCATATTAAGTGTAATGTATTATTAAATGTAATGGTAACTTCTAGTCTAGCTTGTAATGATGCGATCATTACTGGATCCTTTTTTTTGTTATAAATTGTGTATGGCTATGTATTCCTGTACTTTTGGGTTCTTGGCCGTTGGGGAGCGGTAAGTTTCCAGTAACGGTTTAGGTCATTAGCGGGGCCTATAAATAGGAAGGGCAGGGGAACAGTCGGTCTCAGATGTTTGGCGGAGTACAGCAATGTAAGAGGTATCTTTTTCTCTGAGGGGAGCGGCTGGGCGAGCTTTCTTTCCTTATCATGTGAACCGACGGCGGGGATATTAACTTTCTCTCTTTCTTTTAGTACACACACTTGCTCTTTTCACATTATTCCAATAGTTTATTTCATGTGGGAAACCGGGTACACAACACACATACCTTCAGCCACCTTTTTTGGTACTGAGGGTTATATTTTTTTTTACTCGTGGAGCCAGTGGCTACGCGAGTCTTCACACTCTCTTCGGGAAGGGGGGACAGGGTACACCGGAATGTAATTTTGCGAATAACGGCCAAGAATTAACTTCTGTAAATATAATATGAATAAACCTATATATATCTAAAAGGAAATGGGCGTTAAGTTGTAATTTGAAGAGGTACGTGTCTATTGCCTAAACTAGCATCCACAGAACTTCAGGTACTGCAAGTTTTGAACCTCGGGACAAGGATTCAAAAATGTATGGTAGTGTATATTGTGTATGTTGCTGAGAATCAGCTTAAAAGCACAAAATATACCGTTACATACTGGGGGCTCAGTCAGGGATATTTTTTGTGAAAAGTACTGAAGGCATTAGTTATTGTGAAGTGGAAAGAAAATAATAGAAGACAAAATGGCAATTCAAATAGACAGGGAGCTCATTAGCAAGTTGCTAGGCAATGCGAACTTGGAAGGAAGGCCTGAGGAAGATATTGTGGGGGAACTTGAGAGACTTTCTCTAAATGTTACACAAGGAACTTCGATAAGGACCGGCGAGGAAAAAATTAGCAAAATCTTGGAAAAAAGCAACATTAACATTCCGATCTTTAAGGGAAACGTCGGCGATGTAAGTCCACACGATTATTTGTATGAATTACGCAATTATCAGGAAATCATGGAAATTGGGGATACTTTTCTCTTAGATAGAATCTTGCCGCTTTCGTTGAAGGAAATCGCTGCAGATTGGTTCAGATTTTCGAGACCTTTCGGCACTTTTAGGGAATTCGAGAAGGCTTTTCTTGAGGAATTCTTTAGTGTCGATTATGATTCGGAAATAGCAAGGATAATTCAGAACAATTACCAGTCACCAGACCAGTCTCTTCTTGCATTTATTCGACACACCAGGAAGCTTTTTGCAATGAGGGAGAAACGGGGGACAGAAGACGAGGTCATCCAGCACGTTTTGAAATTTTCCCATCCTAAATTCAGAGCACACTTGTACAACAGAACATTCGCAACAATCAAAGATTTGGAAACCCATTCTATGGACATTCAAAAGAGACTGTATTCAGAAGCCCTGTACTATTGTCCAGAGCTAAGAGATAGCAGTTTACCAGTAGCGTCAATTTCAGGGAGTGTCGCAAGGCAATTAGTAGCTGCGGGGGCAACAAACCCTTTCGGCCGCGTGGGAACAGAAGTATCAATGAGTGCCATAAACCCGGGTCTTTTCAACCGCTTGAGCCTTTCCGGGAATATTGGAACCCCGTCGAGAGCAGAAGAACCGGCGAGGAGAAGAGGGTATGATGGTCAGCAGAAGGGCGCCACCTGTGCCGTCTCTAAAGATACCGTTAGACCAGAACAGATAACTCCGGTTCTTGCACACGTAGAAGGAAAGCAAAACAGGGGGAGGAATAGGGAAATACGCAACTGCAGAAATTTCACTTCTGGCGACAAAAAACCGTTAGTCACCTGTAAGGTTCAGGGAAAGGACTTCTCGCTATATTTGGATTCTGGTGCGTCTGTGAGCACCGTGTCTGTTGAGATCGCAAGAGAACTGGAAAAACAAGGAAATAAGATTAACAATAAACGTATTAATATTTCTTTGGCAGTAGGCTCTGTACAATCATGTGGGGAAATGTATCTTACTGTACATTTGAATGGGATGAAATTTAAGCATAAATTCGTCGTTCTGCGCAATTGTTTCACGGGATTTATCGCAGGTCGTGGGTTCATAAGGAAGGCCGGCATATCGCTACATTTGAAGCAGGGAGGCTACTGTTTTGAGGACAGTAACGTCATTCATTTATTTTCTGCGGAGAAGAGGGAAGTGGGAAAGAGGCTTCCGTTCTCGCAGCAGGGGAGGACGTCGACTGTGGAAGCTGGAGCTGGGCTAACCGCGACGATGACTGCGACGATGGAAAGAAATGAAACTGTTGCTGAAGCAACCGCGACGATGGGAAATTGCAAACCACACCCCGAAACTGAGGACATGATTGACCGTGTTGAATGTTCGACTGACACTGTGCAGAAATCAGTTGCAGATTTCAGCGCTTTGTGTACTGCAGAAAGTGCGAAGCAAATGAGGAAGAAACAGAGGGAAAATTTGCTTCGGAGCACAAAATTGCCCATGGTTCGTCTCTCTGAAAGTAAAGAAATGGAACATTCTTCATTGTTGCCATTCTCCGCCACTGAGGAAAATGAAGAATACAATTCTGAGGAGCCACGTAAGCTTCTGGACACAGCCTCCCTCATTTCCGAGCAAATGAAAGACAAGTTTCTTGCTGACGTAGCGAGGGTTACAAGGAATGAGGAGGTGGAAGGAACGAAGAAGTACAAGGAAAAGGTGAAGACCCAGGCCAAATCTTCGTACTTCGACAACGAGGGAATTCTTAGGAGAAGTTTGCCTACGGAAAAGTACAAAGAGAAGGGAAAAGGGAAAATATGGGCACCAACTTCTCTACGTTCGCAAATTCTCGTGTCGTTGCATGATGATGCATTCGCTTGTCATCCTGGGAGATTGAAAACGTTAGCGAAGGTTAGGGAACAATACACTTGGATAGGCTTAACTAAAGACGTTATCCAGTATTGTAAGTCGTGCCAGCCATGCTGCGTATTGAAAGATGACAGGAATAAGCAAGATTTCATGTCAAGTAAGGAGGAAACGAAATTCAGGATGGAAGACGCCAAGAAGAAAGCTTGTGATAGGAAACGCCGCAAATGCACGTTTCAGATGGGGGATAAAGCTTGGCTTAAGGAACATCCTATCTATGGTAAGGCCCGCAGAGTAACCAGTAAATTCTCGGGGAAGTCCTCTGGATCACACGCAACTGTGGAGCAAACTTCGGCAAATACTTTCAAAATGAAACACAGCGGGGATGGAAGAATATTGAGAGACAACGGTGACCAGTTAAAGCCTTATTCTTCGCGAACTGACTTTGCAAGGAAAGTAGCCGAACCCAATTCAGCAAAGAGAGCGCACATAACTTCGGCAGGAGGAGCAAGACGAAGATATATCCCGGATGCGTTACAAGCTGAGAAACAGATTCTAGTCTAATTTCAAAAGGGGATTTTTTGTAAATATTGTACATAGGGACTTATCTATCTTTTCTTTATTCTATCTTTCACTTATTTTCTCTATCTCATACCTCATACAGTACTCATACAAAAGTGTCGTTCCGCAGTCAATTTCATCGCGAAAGTAACGCAAAGTTAGTGCGTATTCTTTTACCGTGTAATTTCGTCGAGAAGTCGCAGTTCGGTGGCGAGTAAACGCAGTTCTAGCGCCGAGCATAGCAGTGACATCTTCGGATGTAGAGCCACTTCGATCCATTCATGTGGAAACCGGTCGAAGCGGTGACTTCCGATCTCGGCGGGAGCGCAGAGCAGTGGCGTTGCCGGGAGTCGAACCAGCAGCCTTGGTGACTTGGATGGATTTCCAGGAGACTGTCTCTCATTGGTCCAGGAGGAAGGATGGAAGAGATGCTGAGTGGGTAAGAATCGACGTGTGTTAACCAGCTCCAGTGCTGAGGGAAGTTCGCTGATTTCGAAGTACACTTGCGGACAAAATTAGAGTGAACATTGACTGTCAGTGTCGTGTGATCTAATGGAAGTGTGTTTGTAGTGAACAGAAACTGCGAACAAGTGTTTTGTGTATATTATTATCATTTTTCTAGGTTACAGAACTTTGATATCTCTCTCTTCAGGAAGGGGGGACTATGTAATGATGCGATCATTACTGGATCCTTTTTTTTGTTATAAATTGTGTATGGCTATGTATTCCTGTACTTTTGGGTTCTTGGCCGTTGGGGAGCGGTAAGTTTCCAGTAACGGTTTAGGTCATTAGCGGGGCCTATAAATAGGAAGGGCAGGGGAACAGTCGGTCTCAGATGTTTGGCGGAGTACAGCAATGTAAGAGGTATCTTTTTCTCTGAGGGGAGCGGCTGGGCGAGCTTTCTTTCCTTATCATGTGAACCGACGGCGGGGATATTAACTTTCTCTCTTTCTTTTAGTACACACACTTGCTCTTTTCACATTATTCCAATAGTTTATTTCATGTGGGAAACCGGGTACACAACACACATACCTTCAGCCACCTTTTTTGGTACTGAGGGTTATATTTTTTTTACTCGTGGAGCCAGTGGCTACGCGAGTCTTCACACTCTCTTCGGGAAGGGGGGACAGGGTACACCGGAATGTAATTTTGCGAATAACGGCCAAGAATTAACTTCTGTAAATATAATATGAATAAACCTATATATATCTAAAAGGAAATGGGCGTTAAGTTGTAATTTGAAGAGGTACGTGTCTATTGCCTAAACTAGCATCCACAGAACTTCAGGTACTGCAAGTTTTGAACCTCGGGACAAGGATTCAAAAATGTATGGTAGTGTATATTGTGTATGTTGCTGAGAATCAGCTTAAAAGCACAAAATATACCGTTACAAGCTATTGTGAACTTTCTTGAACATAAATGTAATTTAACATAAACACTTTTTGAAATTGTACACTTTTTATGTTTACTAAAGATGATCAAAAATAGTTTCTAGAAAGTGTACAAAAAGTGTATTTATTTTACAGTGAAGGCGACAACGTTACCACTAACTCATTGTGGAGGCGATAAGAGGTATTCACTCCATGAACAGTTGATGATGCTCTTCTAGACAGGAATTCTTCCTACGCCTCGAGAAATAGTCCCTCTCCTCGGAGCCAAAACAAGATGAGGACCTCTTTGGAGTCTTCACGAGAGCATCCCTCCCCTGGAAGTTAATCAGAGCAGAGGGAAAGGGGAGAGGGAGCTCTTTTGGATCATTAATTTAGTGTTTTATCTCTGTTGCAGCCGCCTCAACAACCTCCGAGCGGGAGGAGGACTCCTCGCCACGACGACGTACACGATCCACATGGTCAAGAGGGTCCTGGGCGGAGGCCAAGATCTATTTGCCGCATGGGATGTCGGGCAATTTGTGTTATGCGGCGGAAACGTCAGCGCGTTTTCAGTATTCATATGCTCGTTTAAGAGTCTGCACAGCCATCTTCGCCTACAAACCTCAGTGTCAATCCTTGTTGTTGTGGTAGGGCTTACCTCCCTCTTCTCAAATCACACAAGCATTGCATTTAGAATGTTACCTGCAGACCCACGCACAAGGTAGGGCAAGGAGCCCTTGCCCCCTTGAACCATGAATTTTTTTAATGTGAACCTATAAAATCTAAAGAAAATACTATTGACGATATTTCAGATTTTGCAAGAATTTCGATTTTGTCGCCTCTCCCTGTAGTGTGGATTGAGGATAATAAAAAGGGCTGTTTAAACTCTAAAATTATGCTTAAATGTTTTTCAATTGTGCTAGGATTTATTATTAATTACTTATTTCGGATAACTGCAGTTTTAAGATCAATTGTGCATATACTTTTCGAGTTTTCAACTTGCGTTACTTATTATTCACTATACAAAATTGTGTAGAATGGCTCAACAAACGAAATGGGTTCAGCATAGAACTTGAAACGGTTTGAGAAAATGGTTTGTTTATCCCCAATCATCTATCGATTTACTGCCGTATAATCTCCTCAGGAACAAAACCGACAGGATAAAGAAAATATAGAGGATGGTTGTAAAAAAAGCGTGTCGCTGTGTATGCATACTCCCTTTTATAAGTCCGCTGGTGAAGTATAAATAAGATTTGGACGTATTTTTTTTCTATTTCCTGAAAACGTATTCCTTTGAATTCGATTTCCCTCTCCCAGGGAATCGCGTTTGCTGATGATGCTAGATTTGACCATTAACCAAAAGCATAATACGTTGAGTATAATTTTGTTGGAGTTGGCACCACTGATTGTAGGAACCCCTCGATGCTTCCTCGCTGGATCTTTAAAAATCGCAACCTTCCTCCCTGCCCCTTTTTCACTCCTCACCCATCTGTCTATAGGGTAACCACCGATGTTCCTCAGCGAGCGGCAGCCAAGCCTGTGTGTCCATCGTCTTTCGTCTGCGGCTGGAAGGAACGGCACCAGGCAACTCTTGACAGTAGCTAACCTAGTCAATTGTACGTACATTGCGCTCATAATTTTATAACGCGCATTACTATTAAACTCCTAAAAGGTAGAGAACTGGAAGCAAGTATAAATGAACTGTAGGAAGTTCCTCACTTCCTAGTCCTTCATGGAGGAATCGCCCCTGACATGAACAACAGTTTAAAGTGGGATCCGAACCACTATGTACTTCCATCGGGTATTGAACCCGGGACCCCTTGATTACAAAGTGATGGCGTTACTACTCTGCCAGCAGGGACACCCAAATATCAACCTTTAAACTGTAGGTTTAAATATACACTTTATACTGTAGTCCTGAATAGCCTATTGTGCATAAATTAGACTTGAAACAAACTTTTACAAACTTTGGTAACAGTTTCATACATCGGGGACATTTCTTCAATTTTACACAAGACAATACTTGCGGAAATGAGTTTCTCCAAGGTTTACAACGTTCGTCGAGGTATTTTCTTTCATGGTGGAATATATTTGACCGGGAAATCATGTATTTTTCAAGAGAAACATCTCACCGACGCACAATTGCCATTGCTTTCATTTGCTTGCCCTACAACAACCGGATGCTGCTTACGTTTGATGACGTAAGCCCCTGTCAGTGTTTCAACCCCCCTTCTTTTTGCTATGCTTGCCTAACGTAACCAAACCTAACCTAACCTTATCGGAAATGGTTCGTGGGGCTATCCGTGAATGGTTCGTGGGGCTATCGGTCAGCTACCATGCATAATGGTTCGTGAGGCTATCCGTGTATGGTTCGTGGGGCTTTCCGTCAGCTACCCGTGCATAATGTATAATTTTCATCGGTGACGAATACGATAGTAGGTATTTTTTCGGTGAAGAAGGTTGAAACACTGCATACCCACAACGTGAGTCAAGATGTGCCCGCCATATTGTGTGTTCCGGAAGCGAAGAAAGGAATAAAAAAAAGCACTCAGAATGTGAAAAATTGCGTTTGTTTTCGTGTAAAACGCATAATGGAACCTTGAACTAAGTTCCGCAATACACAATTCGTAAGTACGAACCATGCGAAACACAAAATATGCGATTTTAATGTGTCTCCGATCTATGAAACTGGAACCCAAACTTTCAGTTATTATGAAGTAAGTCTTGAGGCTTTCCTGGCGATGAATGATGAAAAGATTCTCTCGGGCTATCGACCAGGTGAGTTGCGGAAAATATTCCAAGCTCTCAAAACCTTGGAATATATTCCGCAAGTCACCTGGTCGATAGCCGAGAGAATATTTTCATCTTTCAGTTATTATATTTAATTCCTTTGCATTAATGATATAATTTGTAACAATATTTGCCCAGAAGTATTTCGACTCAAGATTGTGGCTCGTATAGTATTGCAGCTTTTACGACATTGTTCCAGAGACAAACAAATGACAAGACCGGCAGCCATCAAAGTTCTATGCAATATAGAAAATGCCGTTTATAAAGGCAGTCGTAGCCTCAAGACACCCAGTATAATGTAGAATGAAGAAAATAAGAGGTAAAGAAAATAAGATGAGAGAACGACAAGAAATTGAGAAAGGTGAGGCAGAAGACAAGAGACTAAATGAAGGGAATACCGATAGAGAGATATATAAGGAAGGAAAAAGGGTAGTAGAGTTTGAGGAAAAGAAGGACATGTGAATGGATAAAGAAACAGAAGAGAATGGAGAGAGTGAAGAATGAAGTGGAAAAGGTATAGACGAAATGTGAAACATAAAGAATAATAACAGATGGAGAAAGGAGAGAGAGATGGAGAGACAGGTAAGTAGAGAGAGACAAAGAGAGCAAGAAATAGATAGAGAGAATGAGAGAGACAAATAGATACAGAGAGACATGAAAAAAGACAGAGATAGAAAGAGAGAGAGAGACATAAGGAGATCGAGAGTAAGAGAAGAACAAATGATGTGTGTGCGTGTCTGTGTCTGTGTGTGTGTGTGTGTGAGAGAGAGAGAGAGAGAGAGAGAGAGAGAAAGAGAGAGAGATAGATAAGGATAATGAGAACGAGAATTAAATAGAAAAAGATACATAAGAGTCATTCCATGCGAAATCAACACAGCCTTTGACCTGACCATCTCCGATTTTCATGCAATTTGGGGAGTTGAAACTATGCATGGAACTTAGTAACTATGAAAATTTTTAGTTTCGTGCGTCTTGTAATTGTTAAATTATTCAAGGTCAAAGTTAGCATAAATTGCCCTTTTTGAGCCCGCTTAGCTATACTAAATCTGCTGTAACTCCGCCCCTATTTTGCCTAGGAAGCTCAAATAAAGCTTATTGTACAGTGAATTGAACAAGCTTTCCAGTGATATATAACAAGCCTACCTTTGGATAAAAATATAATTTTGTCACGTGACCTTGACTTTTGACCTTGAATATCTCAAAACTTGTCATCAACAAAAATCGTGAAAAAAATATATTTGGTCCCTCATACCATACTCTAAAACATATCAAAAAATCATTTTGGGACTGGAATGGGATCAGAAGATACAAAATAATATGTGTAACTATGTGACTGATAAAAGCCTCATTACATGAACTATGACGAAGCAAAAGTCCCTTAACACCCCCTACAAAATGTAAAGGAGTTATCCTGGGTATAATTGGTCATAAAAGAAATAGGTTAGGCACAGGGAGATCCCTAGCCGTGTGTGTCAAGCGCAGGTCCGGCATATTCTTGACCGCCATATTGAATTCAACGCAAAAATTTCAAAGGAAAGGGGGTGATGTGATATGTCAAATGAGGCTACAATTTCACGAGAAATGAAGTGACGAAGGATTTTCCAACGTATCTTACGCCAGCAAAAAGTTATACACATATCTTTCACTTACGATATATGCACATTATAATGTTGTCAATGTTCCTGTGAGCACACTCGTTGACGTCTCTCACACTCGCATAGAACATTTGGTAATGTATCATGTGCAACAACATCGCAAGCAGCAACTATGCCTTCTCTCAGATGGTCAATATCAGGGACTTTTAGTGCATGCACCATTCTCTTCAAATGTTTCTGAAGGTAAAAGTCCTCCTAAGATGTTAGATCTGGGGAATGTGCAGGCCTTTTAATAGATCCCCGTGTGCCCATCAATCTACCTAGAAAATTACCATGAAGAAATTGCAAAAATGTCCACATAGTGTGGTCACACTCTGTCCTGTTTCAAAACTCTCGAAAAGTGCCATATCCCGTAAGCAAGGGTGAAAAAACCTATTCACTTAACAAATCCAAGTAGCCCTCACCATTTAAGGTTCCGTTGTTGAATATGGACCAACCATTTCCGTTCGCCATACATTATACCACATAATTAGCTTACCAGCAACAACCATTCGACTGAGTAAATCACAGGTATTGCATATTATTTTTATTAACTTCACCGTGAACATAAAAATTTGCCTCGTCACTGAAGAATTTTTCATTCCGAAGGAAGTGTCACATAATTGTTTGAGATACTTTTCCCAATATTCTTTACTATTCAACTATTTGGTGAATGTAGCTGATTAAAATCATATGCAATGGTGCGTATACTTCTTTCTCTCCCAAGATGTCAGCGTGATCTCGATGAGTTCCTAACACGTTAGGAGCATTCTAATGCTTTGTTTTTAACACCTTGAAAAGGAGAAAATGGTTACAAGCATGCAGTAATAAATTTTTGCTGGTTAAATATATGTTGGATAAACCTTCGTCACTTCATTTCTCGTGAAATTCTAGCCTCATTTGATATATCACATCACTCCCTTTCCTTTGAAATTTTTTGCGTTTGAATTCAATATGGCGGTCAAGAATATGCCGGACCTGCGCTTGACACACACGGCTAGGGATCCCTGTGCCTAACCTATTTCTTTTATGACCAATTATACCCAGGATAACTCCTTTACATTTTGTAGGGGGTGTTAGGGACTTTTGCTTCGTCATAGTTCATGTAATGAGGCTTTTATCAGTCACATAGTTACACATATTATTTTGTATCTTCTGATCCCATTCCAGTCCCAAAATGATTTTTTGATATGTTTTAGAGTATGGTATGAGGGACCAAATATATTTTTTTCACGATTTTTGTTGATGACAAGTTTTGAGATATTCAAGGTCAAAAGTCAAGGTCACGTGACAAAATTATATTTTTTATCCAAAGGTAGGCTTGTTATATATCACTGGGAAAGCTTGTTCAATTCACTGTACAATAAGCTTTATTTGAGCTTCCTAGGCAAAATAGGGGCGGAGTTACAGCAGATTTAATATAGCTAAGCGGGCTCAAAAAGGGCAATTTCTGCAAATTTTGACCTTGTATAATTTAACAATTACAAGACGCACGAGACTAAAAATTTTCATAGTTACTAAGTTCTATGCATAGTTTCAACTCCCCAAATTTCATGAAAATCGGAGATGGTCAGGTTAAAAATTGCACATATCTGTGTTGATTTGGCATGGAATGACTCATAAAGAGATAGGGGGTAGGTAGGTAGAGCGAGAGATGGATAGAGAGAAAGATGGAGAGATAGCGAGTGAATGAGGGAGATGCATAAAGAAAGCGAGAAAGGGATTGGATAAGGGAGAGAATGAGAGAGAGAGAGAGAGAGAGGATATAGATAGAAATATTGTCAGCTTGTATGACAGTCGGCGACGGCGCCAGCCTAAAATAAGTAGTGGGCTACAGATATCGGTTTCAAATTCTCGGGGGGCTAACTTAACATGGGGGGGCTAACTTAATTTTGGCCTTAACTTTGAGGGGGGTACAATCGAAAAGTTTTCCATCCCTTAAAAATAGTGTCCAGGACAATTTTGCTAAATAACTATTACATTTGAGAAATCATGGAAATCGCTCTCTTATTTCATTGTTCTTCAGGTCCTAGGAGGTCAACTAAAAAAACCATTTTGAATTTTAACATCTGAAAATTTGTGGGGGGAGGGCCAGTGATCCCCTTTTACCCCTTCTAATTGAACCTATGTTAACTAATTCCGGCTAAAGGTGTTTAGTTAATACTAACTTTAATATCCTCTTATATTTCACATATTTGAATTTCGACCAGATAATGTTCAAATCGTTTTGGAGGTTTTCGGTTTCGTTCATTAACTACTGCGCGGTGAAATATTATTTTCGACTGCAAACGTTCTTACTTCTTCAATAAGGCCCTGAAAAGGAGTGTTATCCATTCGAAGTTCATATGCTTTTTCCAGTAGAGAGATGCTACAAGGATTCAGGTTTGCCAACTCATAAGATTTCAGGTTGCCAACTCATAAGAATTCAGGTTGCCAACTCCTAAAAAATTCAGGTTGCCAATTTCTAAGAATTTCAGGTTGTGCAGATAATCAGAAAACTTTCAGGTCTCGCAATTAATACAGTTACAACTATCACACTGGGCATTTTGTGATTAGTGGATATAACTAATGAAGATTAAAATTGTATTTCAGAATATATTATATGCAAGGGTTATACTATATATTATGACAGTCTTTGAGACATAATGGTGTGCGAGAGAAGTAGATAAATATAGATAGATAGAGAGAGAGAGAGAGAGAGAGAGAGAGAGAGAGAGAGATAATGAAAGAGTGACATAAAGAGAGGGAGCGTATTTTTCAGGTTAGCTAGGCTATCTGCGAAGCCTGAAGCCTAGAAAGTAAAATACTGAAGAAAAATCGATTCGAAACTGTGAATAAACCTAATTTTCAATAAGAAGATAATGGCGATTCTGATGTTGGCAACCTGAATTTTTAGGAGTTGGCAACCTGAATTCTTATGAGTTGGCAACCTGAATTCTTATGAGTTGGCAACTTGAATTCTTATGAGTTGGCAACCTGAATTCTTAGGAGTTGGCAACCTGAATTCTTATGAGTTGGCAACCTGAATTCTTATGAGTTGGCAACCTGAATTCTTATAAGTTGGCAACCTGAATTCTTAGGAGTTAGCAATCTGAATTCTTAAGAGTCTGCAACCTGACTACTGTTGGGATGGCAACGTGGCTTCCTTGAAGACGTCAAGAATGAGCCCTAGTCTTCTCTCCTTCCTCCATAGCCTAGGACCAGGTGGCATAGTGAGCTACTCGAGGACTTAGGCTCAGCATACGCCACTGATGTGTGTGTATATATGTATGTATATACAGATGGGGTACAAAATAATACGAACACCTGTGAATGTAGAGAAAATCTTTATTAATAGGGGGTTGGACCACCCCTAAGTGACTGAAGTACACTTTGTATGCGACGTGGGATGGACGCATAGAGGTCATGCTCAATGTTTTAAGGGAATACGGAGCCATTCTTCCTCCAGAGCAGTCCCTCCAATTCCGAAAACTTCGAGCACGAAGTTTGGACTCCAAATATCCCCACAAATGTTCTATAATGTTCAGGTCAGGAGACTGTGGGGGCCATTCAAGATGTCCTAGTTCATCGTCATGTTCTTCAAACCATGTTTGGACAGACCCAGCAGTGTGGATAGGAGCGTCGTCGTCTTGAAAAAGCGGAAATAAAGTCCCCAGGAAATAAAGTCTGGACAAAAGGATGGAGATGATCCCCCAGAATGCTGCGATAGTGACTGGCATTGATCTTCCCATGCAGAAAAACAAGTGGTCCCACATCATGCCAAGATATCGCACCCCATACCATAATGGACCCACCTCCATGCTTCACAGTCGGCAAGAGGCAGTCAGGATGAAATGCATCTCGAGGCGTTCTCCACACATAAACGCGCCCCGTGGTCTGAAATAACGTGAATGTTGATTCATCAGACCAGATGACTTGTTGCCACTGCTGTGGGGACCAACTTCTGTGAGCTCTGCACCATTGGCGTCGCTTGACAGCATTATGTGATGTCACCAATGGCTTACGAATTGCCACTCGGCCATGAATGTTTGCAGCATGGAGTTCCCTTTTGACAGTTTTGGTTGAAATGGGGTCCTGGAGATGCCTGTTCATTTCAGATGTTATCTCGGATAACGATTGCTTGTGCTTTCGGGCCACTATGTGCTTCAACACCCTCCTATCCCGAGCAGCAAGCTTTGTCTTTCGTTCACTGTTGTGCTTTGAAGACGCCATCTTACCTTGTGTTGTGTACGCTGTCATAACGGCTGATACTGTGCTCCTTGCACACCCAACAAGCTTTGAGGTTTCAGTCACCATGACTCCAGCTGAACGTGCTCCAACAATCATGCCTCTTTGGAACTCTGTCAGGTCTGACATTGCAGTGTCTCTTGAGAGCGTATGATAGACGAATACACCACCAATGACTGCTGTTGGCAAACTAATACCTTCCCCTTCACAGCCACTAGGTGGCAGACTTCAGTGCCAGGTGATGCTGCTGTACTGCCGGTGTGAAATCTGGCATATTTTTTCACAGGTGTTCGTATTATTTTGTCCCCCATCTGTATATATATATATATATATATATATATATATATATATATATATATATATATATATAAGAGACAGGTAGATGAATATAGCGAAAGAGAGAAAGAGAAATAAAGACATAAATAGAGCGAGAGATTGATATGTAAAGTGAGAGAGAGAGAGAGAGAGAGTAATGAAGGAGTGATATATTTACATAGGGAACGAAGAGTGAGAGTAAGATAAATTATAAGAGAAGAAATAGAGATTAACACTGTTGAATATGTTTTCACCGAGAATTTCTTGCAATTACTCTCCTCTACGTTCTCAAACGAAGAATGAGTTATACGTACATAATATTACCGGTTATACAGCTACATAAAACCCAGAAAGAAACAACACAGTGTGCTACCTCTGAACCTTCCGAATGCCATAATTTGCCCAACTCCACAGACCAAACGAGCGACGAAGCTCTGACAAGTTTTCGAGGACCCTCTTCGTGACGAGCTGATCACCCGAAGGCACAACCGTGGCTGCAGGAACAAAAGAGCCTAATGTACAGAAGAACCCTTAACGTCAATTACAGCAATCGCTCTGAAATCACGGCCCTCTTTTAACAACATTTCGATTTCTTGCAATCTACTCATTGGAAATCCATGTGTACCTCAGGAGAGTGTTTTGTGATGATTCCAATGTTTGTGGATGATGTGCTATACTTTTAGAAGTTCCGCAAAATTTAAAATATTATACTATTAAAATTGCAAAATTTAAAATATTATACTATTAAAATGTAACAATCAGCCTACCAATTCATTTTTCGATTGATTTAATTTTTTCTTAGCTTTTTCTCCTTCACTTTTTGCTGGTCGCAAAGATGAGGACTAGCAAAACAATGTACAATAAAAACCCAGGTAAAATAAACCAAATCAATCAATCAATTGTTGTCGTACTACCAAGAGTTTGTTTGTTTGAATTCGTTTTAAGTCTATGCACAGATATGCTAATTCGTACTGGATCTGCAGTTAAAAGTGGGATACGAACCACTATGTGCCTCCACCGAGCATTGAACTGTTGGACCAAAAATAGATTAAGACTATATTTGATGCGCCACTGGAGTAAAAAGAAAGATATGATTTTGACATTTTGTTATTTGCGCCGCTTATTCTGCCAGTTTTGTCTAATCGCGACGGTGCGGATAGGATATGACG
The DNA here is from genome assembly GCF_977018435.1 of Lepisma saccharinum. Classification (NCBI taxonomy): domain Eukaryota; kingdom Metazoa; phylum Arthropoda; class Insecta; order Zygentoma; family Lepismatidae; genus Lepisma; species Lepisma saccharinum. Next base: position 39,325,103 of record NC_139247.1, on the reverse strand, counting down.
AAATTGATGTACACTCATAAAGAACACCATTGCCCAGGCCGGGATTCGAACACAGGAACCCTGGCATTGAGGCACGTTGTGCTAACCACGAAGGTCGGTGTACATTTGCATCACACATCTTGGGTTCTGTGTGCACCGAACCCTGGTGGTGGTACTGATCCACAGTTTTAATTAACCTCCACCAAACTATCCTGGACCGGCATAAAAGCTTTCAGTACAGAGCCTCCTCGTGGCCAAATTGGTCCAACAATGATCACAGCACACCGCGACGCCAGGAGTCCCGGGATCGAATCCCAGCCTATATGTCGACAATGTGTGAGATTCTAAATAGCATAGAGGATCATGAACTTGACATGTGAGATATTGTTGCCTTAAAATATTATCCAATTCCATCTTAAGCAGTAGAGCTATTCTCTACAAACAAAATTCTTGCTGAAAACAGGAGTTTCAAGGTTGAAGAATTGAGATATCATTTGTAATCAAGTGCAACCATGATTTGTAAGTAATGTATTTTTTTTTTTCTTCATTTATAAAACAGCAGTGTAACTTAAACAAGAGGATGTAGAAAAATTCATCAGGGTTGTTAAAGGTCCAAGAATCCATAAAGGTTTCTGAAGGGTTCTATTGGATTCCACTGCAGGATTGGCCGGAAAAAAAGTTCCTGGCCCGTATTTAAATTGATCTGGAAAAAAGGTTCCTGGACCGAATTAAAACACTTTACCGATAAAAAGGTTCTTGACGGTCCAGAACCCATTTACTCTTGGTCATTTTCCCTCCTGGACCGGAATTGAATTTTTTAAATATTCTTGGACTTTTAACAACCCTGGAATTCAGAACCGCAACTTTTACACACATTACATTCTAAATCATATGAGTTGAAAAAGGAACAAATGTCAGTTTACATCTAAGATCTTTGCAGTAACGGAAATAAAAATGGTAAGGTGACTTTCTACAATGCATATTTATGTGCATAATTTGCACATTTTTGGTGCATATTTTAGGTAGTCTAAGTGCATATTTTAGGTATTCTAAGTGAATATTTTAGGTATTCTAAGTTCATGTTTTAGGAATTTTAAGTGCATATTTTAGGTATTTTAAGTGCATATTTTAGGTATTTTAAGTGCTTATTTTAGATATTTTAAGTGCATGTTTTAGGAATTTGAAGTGCATGTTTTAGGAATTTTAAGTGCATATTTTAGGTATTTTAAGTGCTTATTTTAGGTATTTTAAGTGCTTATTTTAGGTATTTTAAGTGCATATTTTAGGTATTTTAAGTGCTTATTTTAGGTATTTTAAGTGCATATTTTAGGTATTTTAAGTGCATGTTTTAGGTATTTTAAGTGCATGTTTTAGGAATTTTAAGTGCATATTTTAGGTATTTTAAGTGCGTTTTAGGTATTTTAAGTGCATGTTTTAGGAATTTTAAGTGCATATTTTAGGTATTTTAAGTGCATGTTTTAGGTATTTTAAGTGCATGTTTTAGGAATTTTAAGTGCATATTTTAGGTATTTTAAGTGCATATTTTAGGTATTTTAAGTGCTTATTTTAGGTATTTTAAGTGCATGTTTAGGTACTTTAAGTGCATAATTATCCGGGCCCTAATGATAACCATGTTCCTCTCCTGGCCCCGAGAGCGTTAAGAAATCCACAGAAGCATTTAATCCACAGCTTCTTCCCCGATTCCCAAACAACATCCGAAGAAGTTTGTTTTATCGATGCGAACTCAATCAGCGCTTCGCCCCTTTGTATATTTTTACCACGGACTCTCTCAAGATAGAGAGAGAAGTGTTAAAGAGCTTGCCCGACTTCCTATACCTTATAATACGCCGCTGGAAAGCACCTTCGCTCTATATACACACACAGGCACGGGGTAGAAAGAGCCCTGTGAGAGTTCGCAAAAACACAAAGAACTATATTTCCCCTCTTTTCAAACAGATGCCACTGGCGCGCCTTGATCCTAGAGTTGACGTTGAGTTTACAAACGAAATTCTTCGGAATCGCACTCACTGGGCACTTCTCCGTTCTTTTTTGTCTTCAAATACACCGGATGCTTGTTTTTCTAACGTGATTTCTTCTTTTTCTACCCCTTTCACGGATTCTGCCTCTCTGGGCAACAATTATCTTCTGGTATTTGCTCTTGTGGTCATCCGAAAATAGCATTAAACAGGGTGCCCACATAGGTCCGTACCCAGGATTTCATTCCGAGAATGTCCTTATCTCTGCGTTGGTCGCGCACGGCCTCTCATTCCGGGTGTGTGGTTTTAACGTCGCCATTTATTATTTTGTCAACACCCTCCCTGTCTAGCTGAGTTTCTCACGTTCCTCTTTTACACCACAACTCATTTTTCAGTGTTAGACAGATCCGCCATTAGGGGTAGGGGGTTCATTGAAGCGCCCGGTCTCCGAGAAGGGTTATATGTACATTTCTCCACAAAACTTAAGGAACACCAAGGGAACAGAAGGAAGCATTTGGTCCGGAGTTCTTGTTTATCGATGACAATGCTCCCCGCACCACGTACGTATTGTGTTGGAATTCCTGGAAACAGAATACATCACCCGTATTGAGTGGCATGCATGATTGCCGGACCTCAATCCTATCGAGAATGTTTCGGATGCTCTTGGACGACGACTTGCACAGGAGTGGCCCTGTGTCCCTCCAGCGTTGATTACCAATCTGATGCAGAGCATGGAGGGCCTGTTTGTCTGTTCGAGCTGGTCGTGGTCACACACCCTATTGACGGTCTGAGCGCTCTCATACTCCAGTTCCATCTTCTGGGGTCTCGTGCTTTTCCGATTTGTGAACACCCTGTATATCATTCTGCTATGTTGCCGGTCATTTTCTTTGCATGTTGCATCTGTACCGTATTGGCGTTCATAAAGCATGGTAAAATCATCTGGTTTTGTGTTTGTTCCTTCTGTAGCCTTGGTGTTCCTGAAGTTTTGTGGAGCGCAGAGTGTGTGTGTGTGTGTGTGTGTGTGTGTGTGTATGTATGTATGTATGTATGTAGTATGTGTGTATGTATACATATGTATATACATATATATGTATACTATGTAGAGAGAGAGAGAGAAAGGCAGGCTACACTTGAAATGTTATTTTAGGGGTAACAAAGAGAAGAACAGAAATGTGGTAGGGTTCATTGAATTAGATTATTTTGCGTTGCTTTTCTGCATAGTTCGTCTAATAGGACAATTATGATGAGCGATTATATGATGAAATTGATGAAGGAACACGTTTTCATTTATGCAAGGACAAATTGGAAATTTTTAAAAATTTGAAGAAGGATGAATATAAAATTTTCACTCGAGAGAGGAGGATTTTTGCCACCCACCCCCATCATTCTACACTGGTCTTCACACTTTCCACCTTCCTCCAATGAGAAGCATGACCATATTATATGAGCATAAGTGGCGTAACTACATTTAAGACAGTTTTGAGAAAGAAAGCATATTTAGATAACTTAGTACTATGTTTAGTTGTTGGAGCAAAAGAACAGTGGTGCCTCTATGAGCAGCAATTTGAAACTTAGGAGATACTTACGTCTAGCACTGAAATATTGATAATTCACAGTTCTAAGTTATACATGCAACTCACTTTTCATGAAGAGTGGACTTACGTCACTTGTGCTCTGAACCCCTTATGTATTTACGATTTTAATGACGAAAAATAATAGCCTTATTTCCAAAATACTTAAGTGCTACTGTTAAATATCACGTTTGTGGAAGGTATATGTGTTGTATATAATAGCATATATTATTATGCATGGTGAACTGGCAGATATGGCCAATTGTAATAGTGCATAGCAACTATATTGCACTTTATTAATGCACGTATTTAAGAGTTTACACGTACTTGTATAAGTTTAAATATATTTACGAAGTTTCACTCTTGACATGTGTATTTCTGTTCATGTCATGAAGACTAATATATAGGGAGACAAACTTATGGCAAGTTAAAACTGAGGAGAGCGGTAAATAAAATGTTAGATCAGCGGTATATACCAGCGGTGGAAAAAAAAATTGGCACACACTTTTTCATTATGAGAGGAAACAACATACAAAAGAGCTATAAATTGATGTTGTACTTCATTTTTATATACTGTACACATACACAAGTACTTAACTGTCCAACCAAAAAGAAAACATCAACACAAAATTACTTCATTTGTAAATTGCATATTCGGGGAAACAAAGGAATGCAGCTTGACAGGGAGCGAAGTTTTCGAACTGAGATTATGTGCATGGGAAATCCCAATTTGCAGCGTCTTCCTGATGTGATCGAAGATAAAACGTTCTTCAGCTGCAAGTGGTAGGGAAACTTAAGGCAAACGTTTTGTTACAAATCGACAGTTTGCGCGCACAACCTCGATTGCCTGTTTTTGCGTGTTTTCTACTTAATTTGATGATATTTCACGGTTATTTCGCGAAAAAGCGTTAATGTCGTGGAAAAGCACACATTTCGCATTACTTCGCGAATAAAACTCATGCATATTTCATCATTGGGGGTGTAGTTACGTGCAGAATGTTCAAAATTTCATCTTTTTTTCACATTTCGCGATTTCGCGCATCGCGAAAATTCAATGTTCCTACTAATACATAACAATATGTTCTTTTAATACCTACATAATATAATAATAACAGTAATAACTCAGCTTAAAGCGCTACATGATTTTGCAATATACAGTTACTTATTATGTTATTCAGCAGCAACTTCAATTAATTCTTGTCAACAATATTTCCAACTCCAAATAGTCATTCATTTGATGGAGGTCCATAGTGGTCTATAAACTGTAGGTCCAGTTCCGAGTAGCCTTTCTGTGCATGAAATGGACTTAAAAATAAACTCAAACAAACAAATATCGACGCTCATGTAATCAGAAATAAGGTTTTGGTGTTAATCACGAGGAATCCCGGCTTGCACCATCTCGAGAACGAATCATCTTGTTTCAAATCGCCTTAGAACTACATGTGCCGATTGAGTTAACACATATGAACCATAAATAAATACACGCTGTCCAGTAGAAAACATTTGCTGATCCGTAACACACTTTGCGGTTGAATACACTAGAAAAAATCAATACGTTACAAGCAACCTATCACTTCGCAGTCACAAAACTAATGAACAGGCCACACAACAGGCTTTATCACTTCACAGTCCCTGTGTACTTTCAGGAGCTCCGCAAAAACCGGTTTCTAGTCACTAGAGTGCTGCATCGAGGCTTTTTTGCTCGATCGTCTAATAGTTCGCACGGATGACGCTAGATGACTTTACTGAATCGAGAGCTTCAGCGCTCGAGCGAATAACGCTCGAGCAGACAAACCATCGGCATACGCTCGAAGCCTCTTAGTACACGTGTAATTGTAAATTGTCTGTGATAGTGCTCCTTCAAATACGCTTCTTGAAAGAAGAGACGCAGTGAAATTGAAACTACAGTAGGTGCCCTTTAGTTCGACTTCGGTTGGTACTAGTGTTGCTCACGGGACGGGACATGTCCAGTCTAGTCTCGTGTCTCGTCTCGTTTTCGAGACGGGACAAACCTTATGAAATTCGAGACGGGACAAGACGGAATGCCTTTCTCGTCTCGTTTTCGAGACGGGACGGGAAGGCTTTTGAAAAGTCTCGTCTCGTCTCGAATGTCTCGAAAAAATAAAAGCAAAATATTTAATCAGTTGCAAATACTTGTTTGCTTGGGAAAGCAAACAAGTGAAAAGTATTGCAATTAGAAACGTTGATAAGCGTGTATTAAGTCAAAAGAAGACTATTTTGTCTTGTAGGCCAATAATATATTTTAACAGTTCAGTTTTTACTTCAGGCCTACGTGTTTTCTACTCAGTAAAAGGAATACTGTACAGCGTTTACTTTTTTATTGTCTAATAAATATTAGTGACTGTTTATATCGTTGTATTTTTCGTTTCTACCAATACTCAGCTCACTACAATCACAATAATAATTACGAAGTAATATTTTTGATCTTACGCCAACATATTGGTAAACGAACTCTTTCACGACTCAATTTCTTCGGATGTGATGAAGATCATATCGAAAAAATGCTCTGCCGTGTTTGAATTTAGCAATAAATTCCCTTTTGAACCTAAGATCAGAGTTTTCATAATATAAATTCTTTGTTCTTCTTCACCAGATATTAGTCGACATATTTTTCCAATTTTTTACACTCAAGTTCATTATATCGGTATCTCAGATGGTGCTGAGTAACAAACATCTGCGTCCTAAGATTCCAACCTTGACTTCTTAGTCTAGCAGCATCTTTATATTTGTGAAATTTGCAGACCAATCTCGTTCTGACTCTTTACTTAAAAATATTCAGGATTCGTTGGCTGATCCCCAGAGGCAGTAGTTGTTCTCTTAAACATCGTAATTGGTTTATGATTATTTTTGCACCTTATATTGTTTTGAAATGATTCCAGAACACTAAATACATACACTTGGAACAGACACAACTTTATTCTTTCATGAAGGATCTCACATAACATCTGCATGGAAGTAGGATTGTTAGTATCCCAAGCACAGAAATCACCATATGAATTTAGGTCGAAATCCTCAAAGGTGGGTCTCTTGGTTTTATGTTGCGACAAAGGAACTTCCCTGCCAGATGAGGAATTTCCATTGTTTCCTGTCAATAGCAATAATCACGATTCCTGTATACTACTTTTGTTCTGGTTTCCAACGAGTTGAACTCTTGGTACATTGTTTTAAAGTATTTTCACTAGAAAAAATCAAGTGTTTAGTGGACACAACATTCTTGCCTCTAAACTCAAATATCCATATTGCTTCTTTTTCTAGTAACACATTACTATATCTAAGCAAATACAGAAATATGTGTCGTAAATAGACTGTAAAAAATGTACATATGTACCATCGTTAATGACTTCAAAGCCCTTTGGAATTTCCTTTTGCGTTTCGGACAAACGAAAAACCATTTCCTTGCAACAATATGTCCAACAATTCGATAAATGTCAAAAACTTCCCGTCGAGAAAAATGGTATTTACACACACAAAATGGACTAGGCGGCCGTATCGCTGTTTGTGCTGGAAAATTTTCGCCAGAAGGAGACGTAACCCAATATACGACAGTTGTGACAATAACTTTTTCGCTAAATGCTGAGATACGACACTTTGACAAGTTCCATAAAAAACTAAATATCTCGAAAACGGATAATAGTTCAGGGACGTCGATTTACCGGATTGTGAGGACCACCATATACTACACGTAGGTGAAATATATCAAATTTCGCTCCCTTTGACATACGACACTTTGTGAGGGGTCGACAAAATTTTGATTGGTTTTCTTGGTTTCCTTGTCAATTTTATTAGAGGCAAATGTAATTTATTTGACAGTTAATTCTTTTTCTTTCTGTTTATTTGTTTTCAATATTACTTCAACATAATGTGCTTGTATGCACGTTAATATTTATGAGAGTTTAAAATCAGACTTTGACAAACGAGTTTATTAACCCTATGTCGAACATACGGACACACATATTAGGATTACTCCAAAGTTCAACAATCGCGTTGAATACTCGACACGCTCAATAAAACTAGTTCACATTAACAGAGAAAAGTATTTGGAGTGAAAATGAATCAGGTCTCAAATTGTAACTTTATAACAAGAGTTCAATAATTTGACAAACCAACGTGCAGGAATGGAAAGACAAAAAATGACGAGCAAGATAATATAGCATGCCATTATTGACTGTCTTGAAGGCAATTATAGATTCATTGTGATCCCTGTTGAGCGATCTTAAAAGAAATGAATAACACAATGTAGTTAATGTTAATTTCCTCGTTCATAAACACACACACACACAGGTATATATATATATATATATATATATATATATATATATATATATATATATATATATATATACACACACACACACACACATTTTGCTAGGGGAAGATCTTTAATTATTGCAACAATCGAAGCTATATATACATATATTCGATATTTACAGTAATTGTTGAAAGTCTCCAAGTGATATGTGCATGTTTACACATCAGATGCATTTATGTTACAAAAGTTCGTATATAAACATAAGCTGACAGCCATACAACCTAAGTACAACAATAGCAGTGTAAGAGGAGTGCCCAGTCAATGACAAGTAATACAATTCAAGACGTGCAACAAAGGCCCAAACTTCAACCAGAAGACAGGGAAACGAATTTAGTTTCGAATGGGTTCTCTGATACGAGATTAATGATGCTGTTCATTTCAAAACATTTTCGGAGGAAGTGCTATCCTTTTTGTATCCTTAAAGAGTTTCGTTCATTTCGTTGCACTAAGTTTTACATTGGAGAGCGATAGGATAGCGTTACTTTCAAAGCAGGTAAGAAAATCTCTCCACACTAGCGTAGATAGGAAAATGACCTATATCTCATTGGAAGAAGTTGAGTCGTGAATGTTTTAGCGTAAGGTAAACAATATTTCTGCGTAATTACTATTGAGATTGTAGTGATCAGAGTGTTGGTAGGATGTAACCTGATAACCATCTTTATTATTTCTGGATATTTCTTGGAGGGAAAGGGAAGGGAATCAATTCGTTTTCTTGGTGGGAAGGGAGGGAAGGGAATGGGGTCCCTGGCACGAGATTAATTTCTTTGTAAACCCCGGGTGGGCAGGGAAGGGGTCCCTGGCACGAGATTAAGTTCTTTGTAAACCTCTGTCCCTGGAAGGGATTAATTTTAGTGTAAGCCTCATTTGAGGTTTACACTAATGATTTAATTAATTAATTAAGGCTTGGTGTCACAGTTGTAACATCAACAATCACAAAATTAAAATAAGACGTAATAGCGTTGTTTGCGAAAGTTTCTACATCATATCCGAGGAAATCTAGTGGTATAAATCTTCGTTTAACACTGTCTTGTTCTAAGATTGAAAATATTTCTTCGTAATCACTATTGAGATTGAAGTGAGCTGAGTAGAAACTCGTAGGCATCTCTCTAAATAACCAACAGTCATTTTTTGAAATCTCGTCTGTTTTGAAAGCTTTTGTAAGGGACACCTCTCTCTCTCTCTCTCTCTCTCTCTCTCTCTCTCTCTCTCTCTCTCTCTCTCTCTCTCTCTCTCTCTCTCTAACTCCCTCTCTTTCTCTCTTCTCTATTTCCAAAATGCTGGATTCCTTCATTTTTTAAAGTCTATTTCTAACAACCCTTCCTGATATTTTTAAGGTATTTAGGAAAGTAGTATTCCATACTATCAGTTTTTCATTGGTAGAGGAAGGGACAACAACGAACTACTGCTTTGATTGTGTTCAATCTCGTGGCTTGAAAAGAAACAAATCCAGCAATAAATTCTCTCTTGAACTTAAGATCAGAATTTTCATAATATAAATTCTTTGTTCTTCTTCACTAGATATTAGTCGACACATTTTTCCAATTTTTTACACTCAAGTTCATTATATCGGTATCTCAGATGGTGCTGAGTAACAAACATCTTCGTCCTAAGATTCCAACCTTGACTTCTTAGTCTAGCAGCATCTTTATATTTGTGAAATTTGCAGACCAATCTCGTTCTGACTCTTTACTTAAAAATATTCAGGATTCGTTGGCTGATCCCCAGAGACAGTGGTTGTTCTCTTAAACATCGTAATTGGTTTATGATTATTTTTGCACCTTATATTGTTTTGAAATGATTCCAGAACACTAAATACATACACTTGGAACAGACACAACTTTATTCTTTCATGAAGGATCTCACATAACATCTGCATGGAAGTAGGATTGTTAGTATCAAAAGCACAGAAATCACCATATGAATTTAGGTCGAAATCCTCAAAGGTGGGTTTCTTGGTTTTATGTTGCGACAAAGGAACTTCCCTGCCAGATGAGGAATTTCCATTGTTTCCTGTCAATAGCAATAATCACGATTCCTGTATACTACTTTTGTTCTGGTTTCCAACGAGTTGAACTCTTGGTACATTGTTTTAAAGTATTTTCACTAGAAAAAATCAAGTGTTTAGTGGACCCAACATTCTTGCCTCTAAACTCAAATATCCATATTGCTTCTTTTTCTAGTAACACATTACTATATCTAAGCAAATACAGAAATATGTGTCGTAAATAGACTGTAAAAAATGTACATATGTACCATCGTTAATGACTTTAAAGCCCTTTGGAATTTCCTTTTCGGTTTCCGACAAACTAAAAACCATTTCCTTGCAACAATATGTCCAACAATTCGATAAATGTCAAAAACTTCCCGTCGAGAAAAATGGTATTTACACACACAAAATGGACTAGGCGGCCGTATCGCAGTTTGTGCTGGAAAATTTTCGCCAGAAGGAGACGTAACCCAATATACGACAGTTGTGACAATAACTTTTTCGCTAAATGCTGAGATACGACACTTTGACAAATTCCATAAAAAACTAAATATCTCGAAAACGGATAATAGTTCAGGGACGTCGATTTACCGGATTGTGAGGACCACCATATTGTAGAGATATGGAGACTATTAGACCGAGAAAACCTCGTCATGTTAATATTCACACTTGTTCATTTCCTGAACTTTTCCGACCAGCGAGTGATCTCAAGAATGCGCTAGCTTGTAACTTCCGTAAAAACAAGGAACTGAAAGGCAAACGCGTGGATCTAAACAGGATCTACCGCGTTTGAAAGGTTTAACAACCTTTCGACGCCTAGAATGATAAAAGCAAGCTCCTACCCGGAGCTCGCTCTCTTTTGATTCTGACACTCATCGACGCTACATGGAGAACTAGTCCGATTACATTACAACACGTTACACTGCTAACTACGACGATGGAACACGGAGTTACCGCTGCCTAGCATGCTACAAGGCGCAAGGGATCGCTTGGCTTGGTGAACTGAGGATCGCTGGATAGAACCTTGGAACTGTCACGATTCGGTCTGCGAGAAGCATTAGGACAAGACATCACACACATCTACCAGGTATGAACAAGCGTGAATAACCTTTTACACCAACTTTCCATATCTCTACCCTCCTACGGAGCAGGTTCAGCCATCAGATATTATTAAGCTCTACCTAAATGTTTAAATGAAACTTCCCTGTGACCTCTCAGAGCCCAGGTAAAACGGGCTTACAACATGGTGGAGGTGCTTCAGGCACTTTTTGCAATTAAAGTACCCTCCTGTACGAATTGCTTTACATTAAATTATTCTCCCCCCTCCCTCCCACTTTGGGAGCATTTTTAAAGTAAATTTTTAGTAATTCCAACTCATACTCCCACAGTACGCTTAAGATGCGTCAGACCCAGTGACAATTATGTGTATTACCCTATGGACAACAACCCCTCTTTTTCTTTTATGCCGAGCCCCCCTTTTACAACAAAAATCTAGTTCTTCTGCATAACATGTATTCAAGCATCATTCACACAGGAATGAGAACACTTGCTTATACTTCTTTGACCAGCGATATATTAATGACATAAATAACTGTATACCCATACTTTCATTTGTTCTTTGGTCAGCACGACGAACCTTCGTTTATGAATACGTCACAGATAGCGTTGCACGAACACCTAGATTCCTCCCTTGACCAAATCATAGAGTTAGCAACTGCAATCACGGCAAATCCAATAAATTCACGACCTTTATCCCCAATTCCCTCCCCTCCACTAACACGGTTAAGGTCTGCTAATAGAAATTACCCTCAATTTGTCCTTGGACTACAAACACCCAACAAAAACCAACCCCAACCCTTAGCGAGTACCCCGGCTCCCGTTTCAACTTCCTCTAACACTGTTAATAATTCTGGTAACGTAACTGTAGAAATTCCCACGACTAACATGGCTACCCCAATTCCAACTGCATTATACCCGGCACCATTTAGCGGAAATGACCCTAAGGACATTGACTCATTTTTCCTCAAGTTTCAAAACGTAGCACACGCCGCAGGATGGTCGGAAGCTAAGCGTAAAGAAATGTTACCTTTATTTTTGACGGACACCGCTTTAACTTATTTTCATGACATACAGAAACGACCCAATTTTGTAGACTTGACATACACCCATATCAAAGACGAGCTAAGTACGCTATTTAAGGGATCATACCTTTCAGCAGATCCTGTACAGATAATTCTCCAAAAGAAACAGATGATTAGTGAACCGATCCATACCTATGTTATTGCTAAAAAGGCATTAGTCCAGCAATACTTCCCGAACGCCACTGAAGAACAAACTCTCTCTTACATCATCACGGGACTGCGAGCCAAATACATTGGCTGTTTAACCAACAAGCATTTTGCTAGAACAGAAGAATTAATTGCCCACCTACAGAATTTCGAACGCCAGCAGTCATTAATTAATTCACGTATGTTGGAAGAGAAATTGGAAATAGATCAGGCAATTGCACAGGCAAGCTTACCCCAGACATTCACCCCGTCACCACTTCACAGCTGTTCGCATGCACAGGTCTATTCCCCCCTCCCCAGTAATTCTCACACCTTGACTCAGCACTTTGTACCATACAACCAATGTCCATCTCCTTCTCTCCCACCATTAACACATCAAGTCCAAAGTCCACAGTCCAATCCGGCTCTCATAAATAATTCCCACACAGTGTATCAAGGAATGTATCATATACCGAGTTCTGATAATGTCCGCTGCGCGGCGACACCATCCATAGCCGCTGTAGAACACGCTCAAAATGCCGCCTCTGGTGACGAAATAAACAAACTTTCGTCACAACTCTCGACCTTAGCTCTGCACTCAACCGAACAGATGAACGCAGGGTCTCTCTTCAATCTTTGCTCAAATGTACTGGAATTTGCGAAAATGGCTAATCAAAACGCACATAACAGAGGTTTCAACAAGGGGAATAATACGTCCTCTTCCTACAGAAATAATAACAATTCTAGAGCTAATCACAGAGGTAACTTTCGATCGAACTCAAGAGGCCAGTTCAGAGGTAATAGTAACAAGAGGTTTCAACGTCGAGATCAGGCTAATCGCGACGATGCAAATACCTCAGCCTGCAGGTTTTGCGGTCGTTATAATCACGAGAGCGACAATTGCTTTTACAAGCCACAACGAGACAGTGATTTAAACTAAAATCGTCTTCGACTTGCAGGAACGAAATCGAAGATAATAGCAGATTAGATAAAGTTCCTATAATTGAGAGGAATGGCCTATACTTTATTAATAGTAGCATACAAGGGAAACAGGTAGATTTACTTATTGACGTGGGTTCCCAAATCTCAATTTATCCTTCCCACCTTCTCCCTACTGAAAGAAAAACATACAAGGTACAATCCACAATCCAAGGTGTGTCCGGATCGAAACTGAGTGTGTCTGAAATTGTAGTTCTTCCTCTCATAATTGGAAAGCGTAAATATTCGCACCCATTTAGAATAGTAGATTCAACTAACGTCCCTCCCCTTTTAGGAAATGACTTTTTGAGAACGCAAAGGTGCGAAATGTCGCTAAAAGACAATACAATAACTATTTATCATTTAGGACGTACTCCTAATTATAGTATTTTAAGATCAAAGTACAAGACTCACCAGCTGTCGCATGACATATTTACCCAAATTGAGAATGTAAATGTGTATGAGGGAAAAGCTACCCTTTCAAACACAGTTCAGTTAAGTCCACGATCCAAGACTTATATCAATTTGAACATTACCACTACGACACCTAATACCCATAAGCCTGTACTTTTTACACCATCTGCTTCCCTTATGAGCCAGCATCCAGTAGTCCTTCCCAATGCTGCAGTAAACCCGCAGTCACCTGTCATTCACATACACAACCCTACGGAAACCACAATCACTCTGGAAAGTGACACAATATTAGGCGAAATATCGACATGTGAAATTTTAACTGACGTTACTTCCGTTTGGGAACATAAAAGTGAAGATGTTGCATTTTCATACTCTTGTAATGAAAATACTACAGTAAAGCAACAACTTAGTGAAAGTCAAAAGAAATTTGACCCCTCCCTCCTCACAGTTAACCCTGATATTCCCCGAGAAGAAAGAGAAAAAATCCTAAAGCTCGCATACACGTATGCAGATATTTTTCTCTGGCCAGGGGATAAATTGACTAAAACTAATGTTTTGGAATACGATATCAAACTGACAGATGACACCCCAGTGTATGCCAAAACCTATCCTATTCCTTTTCATTACCGAGAACCCATGAAACAGGAAGTTCAGAAATTACTAGACCAAGGTGTTATAGAGCGCTGTGAAGGGAGTCCCTATCGACACCCAGTCCTATTAGTTAAGAAACCCAATGGGACTTACCGTTTTATCTCTGACCTCCGCGACCTTAACAGAATAATAGCTCCGATTTCCTTACAATCCCCAGACATAAAAACCATCATGACAGAGATGGCTGGAAAGAAATATTACTCAATTTTAGATATGTCCTCTGCATTCTTTCAGGTATCATTAACAGAGCGTTCTAAGGACATTACCGCCTTTTCTATTAACAATCTGGGTAGTTTTAGGTATGCTAGGTTATGCCAGGGATTGAAAACATCGCCCGGTGTAATGAACCGCGTAAGCGAACTTGCCCTTAGCGGAATAGACAGTTCAGAACTTTCTGTTTACACTGATGATATTATTATTTACAGTTCAAACCTCCCACACATGCTTAACATACTGGACAGAGTGTTTCAAAAGTTACGAACAGCATCCCTTAAATTATCACCCTCTAAGTGTAGGCTAGCTTTTACCGAAGTTAAAGTCCTTGGTAACTTGGTATCTCAAAAGGGAGTTAAGATTTCAGAACACATTCTTAAAGCTATTTTGGAATATCCCACCCCTACCACCAAACGCAAGCTTCGTAGTTTTCTAGGACTTGTCAATTTCATTCGACGATTTGTGCAAGGTTTTGCAGGACCAACAGAATGTTTATTTAAGCTTCTTAAAAAGAATGTTAAGTTTCAATGGACTGATGAACACCAGAAGAGCTTCGAAACACTGAAAGAAATGATTACGTCCGCCCCTATCCTCCGCCCTTATGACCCTAAACGCCCCTCATATGTATACATTGATGCGAGCGGAATTGGCATTGGAGGAGCCTTGTTACAGCCTGATGAAGAAGGAAATTTACATCCATGTGCCTATTGTTCACGAGCCTTAACAGACACAGAGAAAAGAGCTGACACATTTTCACTCGAAATTGCAGGTGCATATTATGTTTTGAAAACTTTCAAATTTTTTCTTATGAATCAACATTTTGTGGTTCTCACAGACAATAAAGCCTTATCTTATCTTCGTTCAACTAAACACCATAGTTCTATTTTAGGAAGAAGAGCCCTTTATTTTCAGAATTTTGATTTCGAAATAAGGCATGTCAGCGCTAGTAAAAATGAACTTGCGGATGCACTCTCCCGTGCAAGTTTACCGCTTGACAAAACTAATCATGACAAGAAAAATGATGATGATGATGATGATGACTTATTCTTTCATCAAGTATTTCATGCACAAGCAGCAGATTTTGATATTAGTTCAGAACAACGTAAAGACCCCTATTTCAGAGACATTATTGATGTATTAGAAAACAAAGATAAAGCTAGTGACCCTAAACTAGAAAAGCTTTCGTATTCTTATGTACTCAAAAATGGAGTCTTATACAGGACTAATAAAATCAGAACTGGTTATAGGGATAGACTTTGTATTCCTCATGCATTAAGAAATCAAGTTTTCGATCTTATTCATGCACACAAAATGAATGGAAGTCACCAAGGTGCTCAAAAGACATATAATTTAATGCTTATGCGTTACTTTTTCCCCAATATGAAGAAATTTGTGTACGATAAGGTTCGACATTGCATCCCTTGTCAGATTTCAAAGAAACCACAAGGTTCTAAACCGCATACGCTGCAAACATTTCAACCAGCCCAAATTCCTTTCCAACGAATTCATATTGACGTATGTGGTCCTTTAGTCTCTTCAAAAACGCACAAATACAAATATTTCCTATCGGTAGTTGATAGTTGTACAAGGTATGTAATTACAGCTCCTTTGGCTAATCACGATGCACAAAACATAGCAACAGCCCTAGTTGAGAAAGTCTTTTTAGTTCATGGCATCCCAGAGACGATCTATTTAGATCGTTCAACACCCAATTCAAGTTTACTCTTACGAGAGTTAGCTAATATCACAGGTGTACAACTAAAATATGTAGATACTTGTGCACATTTCACGAATGGTTTAGTTGAGAGTTCATTTAGTTACTTAAAGAAAGCTATGAGAGTTTTTGTATTAGAGAAAAAGGCTTCATGGTGTGACTATTTAGCTAGCGCAGCGTTCAGCCACAACGTTACAATCCATTCTGGATCCCTCCAGAGCCCGTATTTTACTTTATTTGGCTACAACCCAAGGATCTTAGCTGACGCAGTCCTTCCTTCGAACCCCGACAATGTTTCCCAGACGAACGCACAGAGACTTGAACTCCTGACCTCCATACGTAAGACAGCACATGACAACCTGCATAAGCGTTACGAACAGCAGAAAAAGTACGCAGACAGCACTTCTAGGCAAATACAGTACTCACCAGGACAACATGTATGGATTCTAGATGCCACTCCAACTCCAGGCGTGTCAAAAGCCTTTGCGTCCTCTTATAAGTACAAAGGAACTATTCTTCGCAAAGTTAATGAGAATTCCTACGAAGTAACTTACATCGCCGGCAGGAATAAACAAAAGACTGACACTATTACTATTTCTAGACTCAAAGCCCGCTACGACTAGTGCCATAAAACCCCCACTAACATTCATTAACACGCCACTACGTTAACCTCCTCTTTAGCCTCCTCGCTCCTCGTTGCGTACATGCTAGCATCCCCTGATCCAGCATTTTCTCACGCTCATCGACCCCCCCCCCCTCCTCTTTCCACTTCCCGTCCTCGCACTTCATTTCTGCGTTAGAACGAACTCATTTTTATTTTTAATACAACATGGTCATTTTTATTTTTAACAAGATCAGGATTATAGAATGCTATCTCAATCGTCGGAACATTTATAATACATCTCTTGCCTAATAATTAATTTTTTTTTTACAGATATTTTAATGTTATTTTATAATTTGCGTTTAAACGCATAGTAATAGTCAGAACATATCACTTAGCTGATTTGACTAATAAGTACTTAGTGTGTTTATGATTCTAACTAGCAAATATTTTTTTTTCCCCATTTGCTGGTACATATACGCTCAAATGAAGAAAAAGTACAAAGAAATAAAGAACGAATGAACTAAGATAGAACAAGATCAATGATTTAAAGAACAAATGAACTGCGTAGAACTTGCTTGAACAATTGGCTTTTTGGCCATAGCATTTTTTTTTATTTACGCTTAGGTGTAACGCGAACTGCTTCTTTGAAAGCTGCAATGCACTAAATATGTTAATAAAGCATATAATAAAATAGGCAAATGTTCCCACTCTCTCCTTTAATTTTATAGTTCAAATATTGATAGCATACAACATGGTATAGCTCATATCCCATGAAATTACAACCTACTCTATTTTTCAATGAACTATTACACAAACATATTACTTACTCTTTTTCACTTCTTTTTCATTTTTTTTTATTAGCAGCGAATCGAAGGCGCTTAAACCTTTGTCCACAAGACACGTAAAATTCTTGCAATTGCTTTTATAAACGACATTTACACATATTACAGAAGGAAATGTCTCGTAATCACTTAGTTCGTTCTATCATCGCTGAATTCTCCTATCTTTTCTCATTTCAGACTCCTACCACAAGATGTCTCCAGCTCATTATGCTATTATTACATCCATCGTGATAGCTCTTCTCGGCATACTTATTTTATTGGCATTATTAATTATATCTTGCTGTTGTTCCCACAAATCACGTGTCACAACACCCCAACAACAATTAAAGAAACTTTCCATCAGTGCCCCGATTGCTTTACAATCACTTTCGCATGCCCCGGAGACACCAGTCATTCCCACACCACCCCCTCTTCCCCCGGCCCCTTTCACTACTGGTACGAAACAAATTAATACTCCAACTCAATGTACCACCATTCTTTCGAAAGGACGCCGACTTTCGGCACCTCAAGTCAAGCCACCGCCACCCCCGGCCCCTATCCCGGCTAAGCCGACTATTCCACCTATTCCCCCCTCATTCCCCCCCGGCGAACTTCCCTCATGTAAACCTGTTCATCATAAACAGGCCCCCTTAAAAACTCTACATCATATAAGTAATAACGCCCCTTCGCCGTCATTCAAATTAGACATTACCTCCCCTCCCCCCCAAAATAATTCACCAGTTTTAACTGAAAGTCCCTTTTCAGTCGATTTTATAACCCGTCATCATTTATTGTAACCCTGCTCCACTACCTTTTGCTTTTTCCTAATTTTTCCCTTTTTGCGCTTGTTTCATTTTCTCATCGCCACGGATGCTACCGGACCCATGACGACCAACGGCTTGTACCATCGAGCGACAGACCTAGGCTCATCGCAGAGACGACGATTTTGTGGAATTCCAGCACCAAAGGACCCGTTCCCGTCTGGACCCCATGGCTGATTTTTCCATCTCCCACGCCGCGACCCAGATGTGGAGCGCTTTACCCAGGACGTTTCTTGCCCCGAAGCGCCATCGAAAATTTGACTTCCAGAAGGCCCCTCCCACTGAGTGCATCCTGCTCTTGTTTCCTGACGTCATATGATACTTATTGTTATTTTACATCGGCTACAAGTGTTCCGGTGCTCAGCTACTTCAAGTACCGTAAGGCACACGCAATTAATACGAACATATGTCATTTACAGTGCCAAAGTTAGTGCCCATGGGTGCTACCCATATTGGATTAGAGATACGTCTCTTTCTTTTGTGTTTTTTTTTTTAATTATCGTCAGCTGCACAGAACGTCCAGCCTATGGCGGCATGCAGTTTACAGAGTTGCCATAGGTAACATACCTCAAGGCTCCGCCCAGCATCGTGTATGTTCCGCCGAGTGTACTTTGAACTCAGCAAACAGTAAATACAACCGCTTGCGGTTCCCGGCGTTTCTTCACACTGTGCTGACATGTGTTTTTTTTTTTTATTATTCTTGTGCTGTCATCATTCAATCAAAACTAGTTCAGTGTCACACTTATGTAATTATTTTATCCATGCCTCAAGACTTAGTTGTTGTGCTCGTACTTTTTGAATTTATACGAGGCTATGACCTACAATTTAATTTTTTTTTTATTATTCTACGTGTTTTTCTATTTTTTTTTCTCTCAACGGTGTTTGGTGCCACGATATGATATGACTTTCCTGGTGATTTCAATTTTTTTTTCTACGGTGAAGCGATTCCTCTAGTGATTTACTGTATTGGTTCTACGAGCTTGATTTGTTAATAAATCCTAATTTTTAAATATAATCTACTCCGGACGAGGTAGTCGACCATCACAGATTGGTTCGATTATTTCAACAAGGGGAATGTAGAGATATGGAGACTATTAGACCGAGAAAACCTCGTCATGTTAATATTCACACTTGTTCATTTCCTGAACTTTTCCGACCAGCGAGTGATCTCAAGAATGCGCTAGCTTGTAACTTCCGTAAAAACAAGGAACTGAAAGGCAAACGCGTGGATCTAAACAGGATCTACCGCGTTTGAAAGGTTTAACAACCTTTCGACGCCTAGAATGATAAAAGCAAGCTCCTACCCGGAGCTCGCTCTCTTTTGATTCTGACACTCATCGACGCTACATGGAGAACTAGTCCGATTACATTACAACACGTTACACTGCTAACTACGACGATGGAACACGGAGTTACCGCTGCCTAGCATGCTACAAGGCGCAAGGGATCGCTTGGCTTGGTGAACTGAGGATCGCTGGATAGAACCTTGGAACTGTCACGATTCGGTCTGCGAGAAGCATTAGGACAAGACATCACACACATCTACCAGGTATGAACAAGCGTGAATAACCTTTTACACCAACTTTCCATATCTCTACCCTCCTACGGAGCAGGTTCAGCCATCAGATATTATTAAGCTCTACCTAAATGTTTAAATGAAACTTCCCTGTGACCTCTCAGAGCCCAGGTAAAACGGGCTTACAACAATATACTACACGTAGGTGAAATATATCAAATTTCGCTGCTTTTAACATACGACACTTTGTGAGGGGTCGACAAAATTTTGAAAGTTTTTCATGGTTTCCTTGTCAATTTTATTAGAGGCAAATGTAATTTATTTGACAGTTAATTATTTTTCTTTCTGTTTATTTGTTTTCACTATTACTTCAACATAATGTGCTGGTATGCACGTTAATATTTATGACAGTTTAAAATCAGACTTTGACAAACGAGTTTATTAACTCTATGTCGAACATTGAGACACACATATTAGGATTACTCCAAAGTTCAACACCCGTGTTGAATACTCGACACGCTAAATAAAACTAGTTCACATTAACAAAGAAAAGTATTTGGAGTGAAAATGAATCAGGTCTCAAATTGTAACATTATAACAAGAGTTCAATAATTTGACAAACCAACGTGCAGGAATGGAAAGACAAAAAAATGACGAGCAAGAAAATATAGCATGCCATTATTGACTGTCTTGAAGGCAATTATAGAATCATTGTGATACCTGTTGAGCGATCTTAAAAGAAATGAATAACACAATGTAGTTAATGTTAATTTCCTCGTTCATAAACACACACACACACAGGCATATCTATCTATCTATCTATCTATCTATATATATATATATATATATATATATATATATATATATATATATACACACACACACACATTTTGCTAGGGGAAGATCTTTAATTATTGTAACAATCGAAGCTATGTATGCATATATTCGATATTTACAGTAATTGTTGAAAGTCTCCAAGTGATATGTGCATGTTTACACATCAGATGCATTTATGTTACAAAAGTTCGTATATAAACATAAGCTGACAGCCGTACAACCTAAGTACAACAATAGCAGTGTAAGAGGAGTGTCCAGTCAATGAAAAGTAATACAATTCAAGACGTGCAACAAAGGCCCAAACTTCAACCAGAAGACAGGGAAACGAATTT
This sequence comes from Lepisma saccharinum, assembly GCF_977018435.1. NCBI lineage: Eukaryota > Metazoa > Arthropoda > Insecta > Zygentoma > Lepismatidae > Lepisma > Lepisma saccharinum. Next base: position 39,304,092 of record NC_139247.1, on the reverse strand, counting down.
AGTTTCGAATGGGTTCTCTGATACGAGATTTATGAGGCTGTCCATTGCAAAACATTTCCGGAGGCAGTGCTACTTCTTTTGTATCCCTAAAGAATTTCGTTCATTTCGTTGCACTAAGTTTTACATTGGAGAGCGATAGGATAGCGTTACTTTCAAAGCAGGTAAGAAAATATCTCCACAATAGCGTAGATAGGAAAATGACCTACATCTCATTGGAAGAAGTTGAGTCGTGAATGTTTTAGCGTAAGGTAAACAATATTTCTGCGTAATTACTATTGAGATTGTAGTGATCAGAGTGTTGGTAGGATGTAACCTGATAACCATCTTTATTATTTCTGGATATTTCTTGGAGGGAAAGGGAAGGGAATCAATTCATTTTCTTGGTGGGAAGGGAGGGAAGGGAATGGGGTCCCTGGCACGAGATTAATTTCTTTGTAAACCCCGGGTGGGCAGGGAAGGGGTCCCTGGCACGAGATTAAGTTCTTTGTAAACCTCTGTCCCTGGACGGGATTAATTTTAGTGTAAGCCTCATTTGAGGTTTACACTAATGATTTAATTAATTAATTAAGGCTTGGTGTCACAGTTGTAACATCAACAATCACAAAATTAAAATAAGACGTAATAGCGTTGTTTGCGAAAGTTTCTACATCATATCCGAGGAAATCTAGTGGTATAAATCTTCGTTTAACACTGTCTTGTTCTAAGATTGAAAATATTTCTTCGTAATCACTATTGAGATTGAAGTGAGCTGAGTAGAAACTCGTAGGCTTCTCTCTAAATAACCAACAGTCATTTTTTGAAATCTCGTCTGTTTTGAAAGCTTTTGTAAGGGACACCTCTCTCTCTCTCTCTCTCTCTCTCTCTCTCTCTCTCTCTCTCTCTCTCTCTAACTCTCTCTCTCTCTCTCTCTTCTCTATTTCCAAAATGCTGGATTCCTTCATTTTTTAAAGTCTATTTCTAACAACCCTTCCTGATATTTTTAAGGTATTTAGGAAAGTAGTATTCCATACTATCAGTTTTTCATTGGTAGAGGAAGGGACAACAACGAACTACTGCTTTGATTGTGTTCAATCTCGTGGCTTGAAAAGAAACAAATCCAGCAATAAATTCCCTTTTGAACTTAAGATCAGAGTTTTCATAATATAAATTCTTTGTTCTTCTTCACTAGATATTAGTCGACACATTTTTCCAATTTTTTACACTCAAGTTCATTATATCGGTATCTCAGATGGTGCTGAGTAACAAACATCTTCGTCCTAAGATTCCAACCTTGACTTCTTAGTCTAGCAGCATCTTTATATTTGTGAAATTTGCAGACCAATCTCGTTCTGACTCTTTACTTAAAAATATTCAGGATTCGTTGGCTGATCCCCAGAGACAGTGGTTGTTCTCTTAAACATCGTAATTGGTTTATGATTATTTTTGCACCTTATATTGTTTTGAAATGATTCCAGAACACTAAATACATACACTTGGAACAGACACAACTTTATTCTTTCATGAAGGATCTCACATAACATCTGCATGGAAGTAGGATTGTTAGTATCAAAAGCACAGAAATCACCATATGAATTTAGGTCGAAATCCTCAAAGGTGGGTTTCTTGGTTTTATGTTGCGACAAAGGAACTTCCCTGCCAGATGAGGAATTTCCATTGTTTCCTGTCAATAGCAATAATCACGATTCCTGTATACTACTTTTGTTCTGGTTTCCAACGAGTTGAACTCTTGGTACATTGTTTTAAAGTATTTTCACTAGAAAAAATCAAGTGTTTAGTGGACCCAACATTCTTGCCTCTAAACTCAAATATCCATATTGCTTCTTTTTCTAGTAACACATTACTATATCTAAGCAAATACAGAAATATGTGTCGTAAATAGACTGTAAAAAATGTACATATGTACCATCGTTAATGACTTTAAAGCCCTTTGGAATTTCCTTTTCGGTTTCCGATAAACTAAAAACCATTTCCTTGCAACAATATGTCCAACAATTCGGTCAATGTCAAAAACTTCCCGTCGAGAAAAATGATATTTACACACACAAAATGGACTAGGCGGCCGTATCGCAGTTTGTGCTGGAAAATTTTCGCCAGAAGGAGACGTAACCCAATATACGACAGTTGTGACAATAACTTTTTCGCTAAATGCTGAGATACGACACTTTGACAAATTCCATAAAAAACTAAATATCTCGAAAACGGATAATAGTTCAGGGACGTCGATTTACCGGATTGTGAGGACCACCATATACTACACGTAGGTGAAATATATCAAATTTCGCTGCTTTTAACATACGACACTTTGTGAGGGGTCGACAAAATTTTGAAAGTTTTTCATGGTTTCCTTGTCAATTTTATTAGAGGCAAATGTAATTTATTTGACAGTTAATTCTTTTTCTTTCTGTTTATTTGTTTTCACTATTACTTCAACATAATGTGCTTGTATGCACGTTAATATTTATGACAGTTTAAAATCAGACTTTGACAAACGAGTTTATTAACCCTATGTCGAACATTGAGACACACATATTAGGATTACTCCAAAGTTCAACACCCGTGTTGAATACTCGACACGCTAAATAAAACTAGTTCACATTAACAAAGAAAAGTATTTGGAGTGAAAATGAATCAGGTCTCAAATTGTAACATTATAACAAGAGTTCAATAATTTGACAAACCAACGTGCAGGAATGGAAAGACAAAAAAATGACGAGCAAGATAATATAGCATGCCATTATTGACTGTCTTGAAGGCAATTATAGAATCATTGTGATCCCTGTTGAGCGATCTTAAAAGAAATGAATAACACAATGTAGTTAATGTTAATTTCCTCGTTCATAAACACACACACACACAGGCATATCAATCTATCTATCTATCTATCTATCTATCTATCTATCTATCTATCTATCTATATATATATATATATATATATATATATATATATATATATATATATATACATATATACACACACACACACACATTTTGCTAGGGAAGATCTTTAATTATTGTAACAATCGAAGCTATGTATACATATATTCGATATTTACAGTAATTGTGGAAAGTCTCCAAGTGATATGTGCATGTTTACACATCAGATGCATTTATGTTACAAAAGTTCGTATATAAACATAAGCTGACAGCCGTACAACCTAAGTACAACAATAGCAGTGTAAGAGGAGTGCCCAGTCAATGACAAGTAATACAATTCAAGACGTGGAACAAAGGCCCAAACTTCAACCAGAAGACAGGGAAACGAATTTAGTTTCGAATGGGTTCTCTGATACGAGATTAATGAGGCTGTCCATTGCAAAACATTTCCGGAGGCAGTGCTACTTCTTTTGTATCCCTAAAGAATTTCGTTCATTTCGTTGCACTAAGTTTTACATTGGAGAGCGATAGGATAGCGTTACTTTCAAAGCAGGTAAGAAAATATCTCCACAATAGCGTAGATAGGAAAATGACCTACATCTCATTGGAAGAAGTTGAGTCGTGAATGTTTTAGCGTAAGGTAAACAATATTTCTGCGTAATTACTATTGAGATTGTAGTGATCAGAGTGTTGGTAGGATGTAACCTGATAACCATCTTTATTATTTCTGGATATTTCTTGGAGGGAAAGGGAAGGGAATCAATTCGTTTTCTTGGTGGGAAGGGAGGGAAGCGAATGGGGGTCCCTGGCACGAGATTAATTTCTTTGTAAACCCCGGGTGGGCAGGGAAGGGGTCCCTGGCACGAGATTAAGTTCTTTGTAAACCTCTGTCCCTGGACGGGATTAATTTTAGTGTAAGCCTCATTTGAGGTATACACTAATGATTTAATTAATTAAGGCTTGGTGTCACAGTTGTAACATCAACAATCACAAAATTAAAATAAGACGTAATAGCGTTGTTTGCGAAAGTTTCTACATCATATCCGAGGAAATCTAGTGGTATAAATCTTCGTTTAACACTGTCTTGTTCTAAGATTGAAAATATTTCTTCGTAATCACTATTGAGATTGAAGTGAGCTGAGTAGAAACTCGTAGGCTTCTCTCTAAATAACCAACAGTCATTTTTTGAAATCTCGTCTGTTTTGAAAGCTTTTGTAAGGGACACCTCTCTCTCTCTCTCTCTCTCTCTCTCTCTCTCTCTCTCTCTCTCTCTCTCTAACTCTCTCTCTCTCTCTCTCTCTCTCTCTCTCTCTCTCTTCTCTATTTCCAAAATGCTGGATTCCTTCATTTTTTAAAGTCTATTTCTAACAACCCTTCCTGATATTTTTAAGGTATTTAGGAAAGTAGTATTCCATACTATCAGTTTTTCATTGGTAGAGGAAGGGACAACAACGAACTACTGCTTTGATTGTGTTCAATCTCGTGGCTTGAAAAGAAACAAATCCAGCAATAAATTCCCTTTTGAACTTAAGATCAGAGTTTTCATAATATAAATTCTTTGTTCTTCTTCACTAGATATTAGTCGACACATTTTTCCAATTTTTTACACTCAAGTTCATTATATCGGTATCTCAGATGGTGCTGAGTAACAAACATCTTCGTCCTAAGATTCCAACCTTGACTTCTTAGTCTAGCAGCATCTTTATATTTGTGAAATTTGCAGACCAATCTCGTTCTGACTCTTTACTTAAAAATATTCAGGATTCGTTGGCTGATCCCCAGAGACAGTGGTTGTTCTCTTAAACATCGTAATTGGTTTATGATTATTTTTGCACCTTATATTGTTTTGAAATGATTCCAGAACACTAAATACATACACTTGGAACAGACACAACTTTATTCTTTCATGAAGGATCTCACATAACATCTGCATGGAAGTAGGATTGTTAGTATCAAAAGCACAGAAATCACCATATGAATTTAGGTCGAAATCCTCAAAGGTGGGTTTCTTGGTTTTATGTTGCGGCAAAGGAACTTCCCTGCCAGATGAGGAATTTCCATTGTTTCCTGTCAATAGCAATAATCACGATTCCTGTATACTACTTTTGTTCTGGTTTCCAACGAGTTGAACTCTTGGTACATTGTTTTAAAGTATTTTCACTAGAAAAAATCAAGTGTTTAGTGGACCCAACATTCTTGCCTCTAAACTCAAATATCCATATTGCTTCTTTTTCTAGTAACACATTACTATATCTAAGCAAATACAGAAATATGTGTCGTAAATAGACTGTAAAAAATGTACATATGTACCATCGTTAATGACTTTAAAGCCCTTTGGAATTTCCTTTTGCGTTTCAGACAAACTAAAAACCATTTCCTTGCAACAATATGTCCAACATTTCGGTCAATGTCAAAAACTTCCCGTCGAGAAAAATGGTATTTACACACACAAAATGGACTAGGCGGCCGTATCGCAGTTTGTGCTGGAAAATTTTCGCCAGAAGGAGACGTAACCCAATATACGACAGTTGTGACAATAACTTTTTCGCTAAATGCTGAGATACGACACTTTGACAAATTCCATAAAAAACTAAATATCTCGAAAACGAATAATAGTTCAGGGACGTCGATTTACCCGATTGTGAGGACCACCATATACTACACGTAGGTGAAATATATCAAATTTCGCTGCTTTTAACATACGACACTTTGTGAGGGGTCGACAAAATTTTGAAAGTTTTTCATGGTTTCCTTGTCAATTTTATTAGAGGCAAATGTAATTTATTTGACAGTTAATTCTTTTTCTTTCTGTTTATTTGTTTTCACTATTACTTCAACATAATGTGCTTGTATGCACGTTAATATTTATGACAGTTTAAAATCAGACTTTGACAAACGAGTTTATTAACCCTATGTCGAACATTGGGACACACATATTAGGATTACTCCAAAGTTCAACACCCGTGTTGAATACTCGACACGCTAAATAAAACTAGTTCACATTAACAAAGAAAAGTATTTGGAGTGAAAATGAATCAGGTCTCAAATTGTAACATTATATCAAGAGTTCAATAATTTGACAAACCAACGTGCAGGAATGGAAAGACAAAAAAATGACGAGCAAGATAATATAGCATGCCATTATTGACTGTCTTGAAGGCAATTATAGAATCATTGTGATCCCTGTTGAGCGATCTTAAAAGAAATGAATAACACAATGTAGTTAATGTTAATTTCCTCGTTCATAAACACACACACACACAGGTATCTATCTATCTATCTATCTATCTATCTATATATATATATATATATATATATATATATATATATATATATATATACACACACACACACATTTTGCTAGGGGAAGATCTTTAATTATTGTAACAATCGAAGCTATGTATGCATATATTCGATATTTACAGAAATTGTTGAAAGTCTCCAAGTGATATGTGCATGTTTACACATCAGATGCATTTATGTTACAAAAGTTCGTATATAAACATAAGCTGACAGCCGTACAACCTAAGTACAACAATAGCAGTGTAAGAGGAGTGTCCAGTCAATGACAAGTAATACAATTCAAGACGTGCAACAAAGGCCCAAACTTCAACCAGAAGACAGGGAAACGAATTTAGTTTCGAATGGGTTCTCTGATACGAGATTAATGAGGCTGTCCATTGCAAAACATTTCCGGAGGCAGTGCTACTTCTTTTGTATCCCTAAAGAATTTCATACATTTCGTTGCACTAAGTTTTACATTGGAGAGCGATAGGATAGCGTTACTTTCAAAGCAGGTAAGAAAATCTCTCCACAATAGCGTAGATAGGAAAATGACCTACATCTCATTGGAAGAAGTTGAGTCGTGAATGTTTTAGCGTAAGGTAAACAATATTTCTGCGTAATTACTATTGAGATTGTAGTGATCAGAGTGTTGGAAGGATGTAACCTGATAACCATCTTTATTATTTCTGGATATTTCTTGGAGGGAAAGGGAAGGGAATCAATTCGTTTTCTTGGTGGGAAGGGAGGGAAGGGAATGGGGTCCCTGGCACGAGATTAATTTCTTTGTAAACCCCGGGTGGGCAGGGAAGGGATCCCTGGCACGAGATTAAGTTCTTTGTAAACCTCTGTCCCTGGACGGGATTAATTTTAGTGTAAGCCTCATTTGAGGTATACACTAATGATTTAATTAATTAATTAAGGCTTGGTGTCACAGTTGTAACATCAACAATCACAAAATTAAAATAAGACGTAATAGCGTTGTTTGCGAAAGTTTCTACATCATATCCGAGGAAATCTAGTGGTATAAATCTTCGTTTAACACTGTCTTGTTCTAAGATTGAAAATATTTCTTCGTAATCACTATTGAGATTGAAGTGAGCTGAGTAAAAACTCGTAGGCATCACTCTAAATAACCTACAGTCATTTTTTGAAATCTCGTCTGTTTTGAAAGCTTTTGTAAGGGACACCTCTCTCTCTCTCTCTATCTCTCTCTCTAACTCTCTCTCTCTCTCTCTCTCTCTCTCTTCTCTATTTCCAAAATGCTGGATTCCTTCATTTTTTAAAGTCTATTTCTAACAACCCTTCCTGATATTTTTAAGGTATTTAGGAAAGTAGTATTCCATACTATTAGTTTTTCATTGGTAGAGGAAGGGACAACAACGAACTACTGCTTTGATTGTGTTCAATCTCGTGGCTTGAAAAGAAACAAATCCAGCAATAAATTCCCTTTTGAACTTAAGATCAGAGTTTTCATAATATAAATTCTTTGTTCTTCTTCACTAGATATTAGTCGACACATTTTTCCAATTTTTTACACTCAAGTTCATTATATCGGTATCTCAGATGGTGCTGAGTAACAAACATCTTCGTCCTAAGATTCCAACCTTGACTTCTTAGTCTAGCAGCATCTTTATATTTGTGAAATTTGCAGACCAATCTCGTTCTGACTCTTTACTTAAAAATATTCAGGATTCGTTGGCTGATCCCCAGAGACAGTGGTTGTTCTCTTAAACATCGTAATTGGTTTATGATTATTTTTGCACCTTATATTGTTTTGAAATGATTCCAGAACACTAAATACATAACTTGGAACAGACACAACTTTATTCTTTCATGAAGGATCTCACATAACATCTGCATGGAAGTAGGATTGTTAGTATCAAAAGCACAGAAATCACCATATGAATTTAGGTCGAAATCCTCAAAGGTGGGTTTCTTGGTTTTATGTTGCGGCAAAAGAACTTCCCTGCCAGATGAGGAATTTCCATTGTTTCCTGTCAATAGCAATAATCACGATTCCTGTATACTACTTTTGTTCTGGTTTCCAACGAGTTGAACTCTTGGTACATTGTTTTAAAGTATTTTCACTAGAAAAAATCAAGTGTTTAGTGGACCCAACATTCTTGCCTCTAAACTCAAATATCCATATTGCTTCTTATTCTAGTAACACATTACTATATCTAAGCAAATACAGAAATATGTGTCGTAAATAGACTGTAAAAAATGTACATATGTACCATCGTTAATGACTTTAAAGCCCTTTGGAATTTCCTTTTCGGTTTCCGACAAACTAAAAACCATTTCCTTGCAACAATATGTCCAACAATTCGGTCAATGTCAAAAACTTCCCGTCGAGAAAAATGGTATTTACACACACAAAATGGACTAGGCGGCCGTATCGCTGTTTGTGCTGGAAAATTTTCGCCAGAAGGAGACGTAACCCAATATACGACAGTTGTGACAATAACTTTTTCGCTAAATGCTGAGATACGACACTTTGACAAATTCCATAAAAAACTAAATATCTCGAAAACGGATAATAGTTCAGGGACGTCGATTTACCGGATTGTGAGGACCACCATATACTACACGTAGGTGAAATATATCAAATTTCGCTGTTTTAACATACGACACTTTGTGAGGGGTCGACAAAATTTTGAAAGTTTTTCATGGTTTCCTTGTCAATTTTATTAGAGGCAAATGTAATTTATTTGACAGTTAATTCTTTTTCTTTCTGTTTATTTGTTTTCACTATTACTTCAACATAATGTGCTTGTATGCACGTTAATATTTATGACAGTTTAAAATCAGACTTTGACAAACGAGTTTATTAACCCTATGTCGAACATTGGGACACACATAATAGGATTACTCCAAAGTTCAACACCCGTGTTGAATACTCGACACGCTAAATAAAACTAGTTCACATTAACAAAGAAAACTATTTGGAGTGAAAATGAATCAGGTCTCAAATTGTAACATTATAACAAGAGTTCAATAATTTGACAAACCAACGTGCAGGAATGGAAAGACAAAAAAATGACGAGCAAGATAATATAGCATGCCATTATTGACTGTCTTGAAGGCAATTATAGAATCATTGTGATCCCTGTTGAGCGATCTTAAAAGAAATGAATAACACAATGTAGTTAATGTTAATTTCCTCGTTCATAAACACACACACACACACAGGCATATCTATCTATCTATACATATATATATATATATATATATATATATATATATATATATATATATATATATATATATATACACACACACACACACATTTTGCTAGGGGAAGATCTTTAATTATTGTAACAATCGAAGCTATGTATGCATATATTCGATATTTACAGTAATTGTTGAAAGTCTCCAAGTGATATGTGCATGTTTACACATCAGATGCATTTATGTTACAAAAGTTCGTATATAAACATAAGCTGACAGCCGTACAACCTAAGTACAACAATAGCAGTGTAAGAGGAGTGTCCAGTCAATGACAAGTAATACAATTCAAGACGTGCAACATAGGCCCAAACTTCAACCAGAAGACAGGGAAACGAATTTAGTTTCGAATGGGTTCTCTGATACGAGATTATTGAGGCTGTCCATTGCAAAACATTTCCGGAGGCAGTGCTACTTCTTTTGTATCCCTAAAGAATTTCGTTCATTTCGTTGCACTAAGTTTTACATTGGAGAGCGATAGGATAGCGTTACTTTCAAAGCAGGTAAGAAAATCTCTCCACAATAGCGTAGATAGGAAAATGACCTACATCTCATTGGAAGAAGTTGAGTCGTGAATGTTTTAGCGTAAGGTAAACAATATTTCTGCGTAATTACTATTGAGATTGTAGTGATCAGAGTGTTGGTAGGATGTAACCTGATAACCATCTTTATTATTTCTGGATATTTCTTGGAGGGAAAGGGAAGGGAATCAATTCGTTTTCTTGGTGGGAAGGGAGGGAAGGGAATGGGGTCCCTGGCACGAGATTAATTTCTTTGTAAACCCCGGGTGGGCAGGGAAGGGGTCCCTGGCACGAGATTAAGTTCTTTGTAAACCTCTGTCCCTGGACGGGATTAATTTTAGTGTAAGCCTCATTTGAGGTATACACTAATGATTTAATTAATTAATTAAGGCTTGGTGTCACAGTTGTAACATCAACAATCACAAAATTAAAATAAGACGTAATAGCGTTTTTTGCGAAAGTTTCTACATCATATCCGAGGAAATCTAGTGGTATAAATCTTCGTTTAACACTGTCTTGTTCTAAGATTGAAAATATTTCTTCGTAATCACTATTGAGATTGAAGTGAGCTGAGTAAAAACTCGTAGGCATCTCTCTAAATAACCAACAGTCATTTTTTGAAATCTCGTCTGTTTTGAAAGCTTTTGTAAGGGACACCTCTCTCTCTCTCTCTCTCTCTCTCTCTCTCTCTCTCTCTAACTCTCTCTCTCTCTCTCTCTCTCTCTCTCTCTCTCTCTTCTCTATTTCCAAAATGCTGGATTCCTTCATTTTTTAAAGTCTATTTCTAACAACCCTTCCTGATATTTTTAAGGTATTTAGGAAAGTAGTATTCCATACTATCAGTTTTTCATTGGTAGAGGAAGGGACAACAACGAACTACTGCTTTGATTGTGTTCAATCTCGTGGCTTGAAAAGAAACAAATCCAGCAATAAATACCCTTTTGAACTTAAGATCAGAATTTTCATAATATAAATTCTTTGTTCTTCTTCACTAGATATTAGTCGACACATTTTTCCAATTTTTTACACTCAAGTTCATTATATCGGTATCTCAGATGGTGCTGAGTAACAAACATCTTCGTCCTAAGATTCCAACCTTGACTTCTTAGTCTAGCAGCATCTTTATATTTGTGAAATTTGCAGACCAATCTCGTTCTGACTCTTTACTTAAAAATATTCAGGATTCGTTGGCTGATCCCCAGAGACAGTGGTTGTTCTCTTAAACATCGTAATTGGTTTATGATTATTTTTGCACCTTATATTGTTTTGAAATGATTCCAGAACACTAAATACATACACTTGGAACAGACACAACTTTATTCTTTCATGAAGGATCTCACATAACATCTGCATGGAAGTAGGATTGTTAGTATCAAAAGCACAGAAATCACCATATGAATTTAGGTCGAAATCCTCAAAGGTGGGTTTCTTGGTTTTATGTTGCGACAAAGGAACTTCCCTGCCAGATGAGGAATTTCCATTGTTTCCTGTCAATAGCAATAATCACGATTCCTGTATACTACTTTTGTTCTGGTTTCCAACGAGTTGAACTCTTGGTACATTGTTTTAAAGTATTTTCACTAGAAAAAATCAAGTGTTTAGTGGACACAACATTCTTGCCTCTAAACTCAAATATCCATATTGCTTCTTTTTCTAGTAACACATTACTATATCTAAGCAAATACAGAAATATGTGTAGTAAATAGACTGTAAAAAATGTACATATGTACCATCGTTAATGACTTTAAAGCCCTTTGGAATTTCCTTTTCGGTTTCCGACAAACTAAAAACCATTTCCTTGCAACAATATGTCCAACAATTCGGTCAATGTCAAAAACTTCCCGTCGAGAAAAATGGTATTTACACACACAAAATGGACTAGGCGGCCGTATCGCAGTTTGTGCTGGAAAATTTTCGCCAGAAGGAGACGTAACCCAATATACGACAGTTGTGACAATAACTTTTTCGCTAAATGCTGAGATACGACACTTTGACAAATTCCATAAAAAACTAAATATCTCGAAAACGAATAATAGTTCAGGGACGTCGATTTACCGGATTGTGAGGACCACCATATACTACACGTAGGTGAAATATATCAAATTTCGCTCCCTTTGACATACGACACTTTGTGAGGGGTCGACAAAATTTTGATTGGTTTTCTTGGTTTCCTTGTCAATTTTATTAGAGGCAAATGTAATTTATTTGACAGTTAATTCTTTTTCTTTCTGTTTATTTGTTTTCAATATTACTTCAACATAATGTGCTTGTATGCACGTTAATATTTATGAGAGTTTAAAATCAGACTTTGACAAACGAGTTTATTAACCCTATGTCGAACATACGGACACACATATTAGGATTACTCCAAAGTTCAACACCCGTGTTGAATACTCGACACGCTAAATAAAACTAGTTCACATTAACAAAGAAAAGTATTTGGAGTGAAAATGAATCAGGTCTAAGATTGTAACATTATAACAAGAGTTCAATAATTTGACAAACCAACGTGCAGGAATGGAAAGACAAAAAAAATGACGAGCAAGATAATATAGCATGCCATTATTGACTGTCTTGAAGGCAATTATAGAATCATTGTGATCCCTGTTGAGCGATCTTAAAAGAAATGAATAACACAATGTAGTTAATGTTAATTTCCTCGTTCATAAACACACACACACACAGGTATCTATCTATATATCTATATATATATATATATATATATATATATATATATACACACACACACACACACATTTTGCTAGGGGAAGATCTTTAATTATTGTAACAATCGAAGCTATGTATGCATATATTCGATATTTACAGTAATTGTTGAAAGTCTCCAAGTGATATGTGCATGTTTACACATCAGATGCATTTATGTTACAAAAGTTCGTATATAAACATAAGCTGACAGCCGTACAACCTAAGTACAACAATAGCAGTGTAAGAGGAGTGTCCAGTCAATGACAAGTAATACAATTCAAGACGTGCAACAAAGGCCCAAACTTCAACCAGAAGACAGGGAAACGAATTTAGTTTCGAATGGGTTCTCTGATACGAGATTAATGAGGCTGTCCATTGCAAAACATTTCCGGAGGCAGTGCTACTTCTTTTGTATCCCTAAAGAATTTCGTTCATTTCGTTGCACTAAGTTTTACATTGGAGAGCGATAGGATAGCGTTACTTTCAAAGCAGGTAAGAAAATCTCTCCACAATAGCGTAGATAGGAAAATGACCTACATCTCATTGGAAGAAGTTGAGTCGTGAATGTTTTAGCGTAAGGTAAACAATATTTCTGCATAATTACTATTGAGATTGTAGTGATCAGAGTGTTGGTAGGATGTAACCTGATAACCATCTTTATTATTTCTGGATATTTCTTGGAGGGAAAGGGAAGGGAATCAATTCGTTTTCTTGGTGGGAAGGGAGGGAAGGGAATGGGGTCCCTGGCACGAGATTAATTTCTTTGTAAACCCCGGGTGGGCAGGGAAGGGGTCCCTGGCACGAGATTAAGTTCTTTGTAAACCTCTGTCCCTGGACGGGATTAATTTTAGTGTAAGCCTCATTTGAGGTATACACTAATGATTTAATTAATTAATTAAGGCTTGGTGTCACAGTTGTAACATCAACAATCACAAAATTAAAATAAGACGTAATAGCGTTGTTTGCGAAAGTTTCTACATCATATCCGAGGAAATCTAGTGGTATAAATCTTCGTTTAACACTGTCTTGTTCTAAGATTGAAAATATTTCTTCGTAATCACTATTGAGATTGAAGTGAGCTGAGTAGAAACTCGTAGGCATCTATCTAAATAACCAACAGTCATTTTTTGAAATCTCGTCTGTTTTGAAAGCTTTTGTAAGGGACACCTCTCTCTCTCTCTCTCTCTCTCTCTCTCTCTCTCTCTCTCTCTCTCTCTCTTCTCTATTTCCAAAATGCTGGATTCCTTCATTTTTTAAAGTCTATTTCTAACAACCCTTCCTGATATTTTTAAGGTATTTAGGAAAGTAGTATTCCATACTATCAGTTTTTCATTGGTAGAGGAAGGGACAACAACGAACTACTGCTTTGATTGTGTTCAATCTCGTGGCTTGAAAAGAAACAAATCCAGCAATAAATTCCCTTTTGAACTTAAGATCAGAATTTTCATAATATAAATTCTTTGTTCTTCTTCACTAGATATTAGTCGACACATTTTTCCAATTTTTTACACTCAAGTTCATTATATCGGTATCTCAGATGGTGCTGAGTAACAAACATCTTCGTCCTAAGATTCCAACCTTGACTTCTTAGTCTAGCAGCATCTTTATATTTGTGAAATTTGCAGACCAATCTCGTTCTGACTCTTTACTTAAAAATATTCAGGATTCGTTGGCTGATCCCCAGAGACAGTGGTTGTTCTCTTAAACATCGTAATTGGTTTATGATTATTTTTGCACCTTATATTGTTTTGAAATGATTCCAGAACACTAAATACATACACTTGGAACAGACACAACTTTATTCTTTCATGAAGGATCTCACATAACATCTGCATGGAAGTAGGATTGTTAGTATCAAAAGCACAGAAATCACCATATGAATTTAGGTCGAAATCCTCAAAGGTGGGTTTCTTGGTTTTATGTTGCGGCAAAGGAACTTCCCTGCCAGATGAGGAATTTCCATTGTTTCCTGTCAATAGCAATAATCACGATTCCTGTATACTACTTTTGTTCTGGTTTCCAACGAGTTGAACTCTTGGTACATTGTTTTAAAGTATTTTCACTAGAAAAAATCAAGTGTTTAGTGGACCCAACATTCTTGCCTCTAAACTCAAATATCCATATTGCTTCTTATTCTAGTAACACATTACTATATCTAAGCAAATACAGAAATATGTGTCGTAAATAGACTGTAAAAATGTACATATATACCATCGTTAATGACTTTAAAGCCCTTTGGAATTTCCTTTTCGGTTTCCGACAAACTAAAAACCATTTCCTTGCAACAATATATCCAACAATTCGGTCAATGTCAAAAACTTCCCGTCGAGAAAAATGGTATTTACACACACAAAATGGACTAGGCGGCCGTATCGCAGTTTGTGCTGGAAAATTTTCGCCAGAAGGAGACGTAACCCAATATACGACAGTTGTGACAATACCTTTTTCGCTAAATGCTGAGATACGACACTTTGACAAGTTCCATAAAAAACTAAATATCTCGAAAACGAATAATAGTTCAGGGACGTCGATTTACCGGATTGTGAGGACCACCATATACTACACGTAGGTGAAATATATCAAATTTCGCTGCTTTTAACATACGACACTTTGTGAGGGGTCGACAAAATTTTGAAAGTTTTTCATGGTTTCCTTGTCAATTTTATTAGAGGCAAATGTAATTTATTTGACAGTTAATTCTTTTTCTTTCTGTTTATTTGTTTTCACTATTACTTCAACATAATGTGCTTGTATGCACGTTAATATTTATGACAGTTTAAAATCAGACTTTGACAAACGAGTTTATTAACCCTATGTCGAACATTGGGACACACATATTAGGATTACTCCAAAGTTCAACACCCGTGTTGAATACTCGACACGCTAAATAAAACTAGTTCACATTAACAAAGAAAAGTATTTGGAGTGAAAATGAATCAGGTCTCAGATTGTAACATTATAACAAGAGTTCAATAATTTGACAAACCAACGTGCAGGAATGGAAAGACAAAAAAATGACGAGCAAGATAATATAGCATGCCATTATTGACTGTCTTGAA